>NC_051154.1:312072705-312398204 GCF_013339745.2 Dermacentor silvarum
AGTTCCTCCCTATTTGTATGGTCGCCAATTTTATGTCGTCACGGACCACCATGCACTATGCTGGCTGTCGTCATTGAAGGATCCCTCAGGTCGTCTCGCCCGCTGGGCGCTGCGCTTACAGGATTACGATATCCGCGTACTGTACCGCAACGAACGCCAGCATGCTGACGCTGATGCCCTCTCACGTTCTCCCTTGCCTAACGACAATGCCTGCTGCTCACTATCCCAGCTTGACGCTTCTTCCGTCGACATTGAGACCATCGCTTCCGAGCAGCGCAAGGACCCCTGGATTGCCTCCATCATAGACTTCCTTGCTGACCCGTCATCGCCGCCAACCACTCATGCGTTGCGCCGTCAAGCTCGCCATTTCGCCATTCGCGACGACCTGCTTCAACGACGCAATTACACCTCTGACGGCTGCCAGTGGTTATTAGTAGTACCTCGAAGCCTGCGTTCTGAAATCTGCGCATCGTTCCACTCTGATCCACAGTGTGCACACTCGGGACTTTTCAAAACGTACCAGCGCCTCCGACAACGCTACGACTGGCGAGGAATGTACAACTACGTTCAAAAGTTCGTTCGCTCATGCCCCGACTGCCAGTGCCGAAAATCTTCACCCCAACTCTCGCCAGCTGGTCTGCAGCCTCTACCCTGCCCTACCCGGCCGTTCGGGCGTGTTGGCATCGATTCGTATGGGCCACTTCCCTTGACGTCGGCTGGTAACCGCTGGGCCATTGTGGCAGTAGATCATCTTACACGATACGCCGAAACCGCCGCTCTCCCAGCAGCTACGGCGCGCGATGTTGCCTCATTCCTACTTCGCCGATTCATCCTGCGGCATGGTCCACCTCAAGAACTGCTCAGCGACCGCGGACGCGTCTTTCTGTCGGAAGTAGTTGAAGCGATTCTCAAGGAGTGCCACGTTGTTCATCGTACGACTACGGCGTACCACCCTCAAACGAATGGCCTCACAGAACGCTTCAACCGTACACTCGGCGACATGCTTTCAATGTACGTCGCCTCCAACCACACGGACTGGGACGCCATTCTGCCCTTCGTGACCTACGCGTATAATACCGCTACGCAGAGCACCACTGGATTTTCACCCTATTTCTTATTGTATGGTCGACACCCTTCGCACACCATCGACACCATTCTACCGTACCGGCCGGATGCATCCGAGTGTGTGCCTATTTCTGCCACGGTCAGGCATGCAGAAGAGTGCCGCGACCTAGCACGGGCCTTTACTTCCGATGATCAAGAGCGCCAGAGGAGCTCTCGCGGTGACGCCACTTCCACGGTCACCTTCGATCCGGGAGCGCTCGTGTGGCTCTCAGTCCCTTTCACTGCCCCGGGTCTCTCATCAAAACTGGTCCCGAAGTATGAAGGCCCTTATCGTGTTCTCGAACGCGCATTTCCTGTGAACTACGTAATCGAACCAGTTGAGCCATCTTCAGACATGCGCCGTCGTGGACGAAACATTGTCCATAGCCGCTATTCTGGACATTCCGCCATTTTCTTCGAGGTGTGACGTAGGCGCGACGCTTACAAAATGGCGCTCATGGCCCCGTTTTGCTTTCGTAACGTGACGCAAATTTGACGTTTCGCCTAAGAAACTGTAATATAGGCATTTAAACTAGCGTGGTTGATAAAGCAAAACAGTTTTCCTCCCCAGTAAAAATGAAGCAGGTAGCTCAAAGCGTACGATTATTCCATCAAAATCGTTTGTCGCTTCCGTCGTCTGCATGCGCGCAGGCTGTCGTCTGCTTCATTAGCTAGGATGCGTGTCCTCGGGAAACTGAATGAGTCATCGTATATTGGCGCCCACGCGCTTGCTTTATACCTTGAGACAACATACGCGACTTGCCAGTGATGATCAGCGCACGCTCTAGGCCGCGTTATCGCTATCTCGTGATCCGCAAGTGACTCAGCCAGACTCGTCTGGCTGAGAAGCGGCCGAATATCATCGATAGCGTTGCGCGCGCCACAGGTATCCGCTTGCACGATGCAAGCGCCGGCACTGCCATCTCTTGTTCACTTCGCTGCTTACTCGCACCACGAGAGGAAACTTCAAGACGCCGCCTTGCGTCCATTTATTTTTATAAATTAAAAAGTCGCCATTGTCATAGCTTTTGGTTACGCGAAAAGACATTAATAATGATTACAATACAAACGCCGTGGCGAAAAGTGCAAAAAGTCGCAAGAAGTTTGCTAGTTGCAACCAATATTATTTCAAATAAACGTGTTTTTAATAAAAATCATGGTTCAAAACACAAATGCCAACACCACCCGAGAGCGATGCAAATGTTATGAGCACGCGTTGTGAACAAAACATTTTCATCGCCCCAAATGACAGGGAAAATGCGGTGATACGCATGCCTCTCCACTGTCATTGCATATGGCCGCTCATTACCATAATTCGCGTGGCTCGTCGCACCACAAATTATGGCGGAAAATCTCTGCAATGGCGGCCGAGCGCAACGTCACGCAACGTCAAATTGACGTTTACGAAACAGCCCTTCTTGTGACGCTCTTCACAGGATATTCCTTCAGCCAATCAGCAAGCTGACATGCCGGCTATCTTGGGACGCCACCGCATATTCGCGAAATTGCAGATGCATTGCACGAGCTTCTGCACGCTACCGTCCACTTTCTTTTTAAGCGCTAAAGTCACAATAGAGGTGCCAAGGACCACAAAAAAGTATTAGTCGATAAAGTTTGCAGCTCCACGTCACGTTTCATCATTCTGACGAAAACGCAAAATTGCATTTAGCAAAACTTCCGTTTCCCGGCACAAATTTCAAAGCACGTGACCTCCGGACATCCAATGAGACAGCCAAGATGGCGGATAATGGCAGCCGTGCAGCCGCCATGCGTGTCCAGAATAGAGCCCCATGTCGACCGTCTCAAGCGTTGCTTCGACCCGCTCATCGTGACGAGCTGTTAGGTCGCCGGACGGCTCCCTTATCGCTCCCGGGGGTGATTGTAGTGAAGAAGAGAGACACGCTAGTGGATACAGCGCTACTGGCTCTAAACGCTAGTGGGTCAAGCGCTCTCGCTCAGCAACGGCTCTCGTGCTGGGAAGCTGTTACTGCGCTGACCGTTGACGCTACGCTGCTCTAAGCTCTGCCGAATAAACACCCTTAGAACAGTTTTATTTTATTTATTGGAGACCTCTTACTCTAATAGAATATATAAATAATTCGTGCTTCCTCTTTTGGGCTAACGCATCGCCGCTGCTGGTCAGGACCGGAACTGTTTTATTTTTATATGTTCCTTTCTCTAGGTGGCAGGCTAAAATGGTGTGGTATGTAGGAACATAATTGTTTTCTTACCGGATTTACTTTCTTTCTAAGAGATAAGGAGAAACAAATTACATGTCATTAAGCGGAGTGCCACCACACGTCAATGTTCCACATAGTGACCCATTTACCTGACAAGCTATTTCCATAAATAAAAAGCCCAGTGATTCTGTAAAACAGCCGTTATGATGCTGTTGAGATTACGCTTAACTGCAACATTGCACGAGCCCTCCTTTCGGCTGACAAGGCAAAACTAAAGTTTTGTTTTACAAGAATGGCTATCTTTTGAATTGACTGCCTTGTTGTCTCTTTCAACACCGTAGCAGCTCTTTACAGCGCATTCTGGTGATAGATGTAAAGCCGGAGGTTTATTATTACAACTTCTTAGCGCATCAGCCGTGATACGTGGCCTACTCTAAAACACTGCTCTAGTGTCAGTCGCAATCCGCTGTCATTTACTAAGGCTCGGCGAACAGGTCATCGTTGTGACTTACCAAACGCGTCAATTTCATAGTATTTGAGACACCAAGTGTACGGCTTGTCGTTCTGCTATAGCGCCAACCAACGTTGGTGTCAGTGTTTCCAATTTTTTACACCACACAGTAATTGAGCAGTACTGCTGAATAGCTGTACAGTTTCCGGCATTTTTAGCTATAATATGGTCGTACATATGGTCGTACAACACTAATATGGTCGTACAACGCTATAATATGGTCGTACATCGTCCTGAAAGGAATATCGCATTCATAGGGGCCGACTACGGGGGGAGGGGGGGGGGGCTCTGGGGCTCGAGCCCCCCCCCCCCCGGCAATGAGAAGCCTGCCCCCCCCTCCCCCCCCCATTTCGCGCCAAACTGTCATCACCAGGGTTCTGTTGCCCACATCATTTGCGGTTTCTTTAGAGTTGCCGCAACGTTTCACTAAAAATTTAATTGTGGCTGAAAGCTTACTGCATCAGCGCGGACGTGCACGGCTTTAGTTCACACTTTCGCTTTATTTCTGCAAATCCTGACCATAGGACGACAAGCGCATTAGAAGCGCCAGCGGCGGCTACCTCATAAACATTTTTTTCTCACTTCAGCGTCTTTTTTTTAAATTTCCACTGTGAACAAAATACACACACATACAATATATTTAAATATATACACAGGAATAAGCTTGTTACATTTTTAAAGAGAAGGATTTAGCCAAGTAACAATTATTTCTAATTCTAAGGATAGGTTATGCCTGGAGAATGAATACGTTGCTCTATGTTCACCTCCAATTACCCCTGCCTTGCGCTAGCGTATTCCTACTTGCGCCTGCAAGTTGGAATACGCTTGGAATAGAGGGATAATTGGAGATCGCAGGGAGAGGCCTTCGTCCTGCAGTGGACATAAAATATAGGCTGATGATGATGATGATGATGATGATGATGATGATGATGATGGTCACTTCTCACCCGCCGCGGTGGCTCAGTCAGCTAAGGCATTGCGCTGCGAACACGAGATCGCGGGATCGAATATCGGCCACGGCGGCCGTATTTCGATGGAGGCAAAAATGCAAAAACGCCCGTGTGCTTGCGTTTTACTGCACGTTAAACAACCCCAGGTGATCAAAATTAATCCGGAGCCCTCCACTACGGCGTGTCTCATAATCAGAACTGGTTTTGGCACGTAAAACCCCCCAAAAGAAGAAGAATGTTCCCCTCTCTTCAACTTGCTTTGCTTGCTTTTTTTTTTTTTTTTTTGAACCCGCCGTGGTTGCTCAGTGGCTATGGTGTTGGGCTGCTGAGCACGAGGTCGCGGGATCGAATCCCGGCCACGGCGGCCGCATTTCGATGGGGGCGAAGTGCGAAAACACCCGTGTACTTAGATTTAGGTGCACGTTAAAGAACCCCAGGTGGTCCAAATTTCCGGAGTCCCCCACTACGGCGTGCCTCATAATCAGAACTGGTTTTGGCACGTAAAACCCCATAAATTATTAAATTATTATTGCTTTTTTTGACCCTGAAAAAGAAAAACCTGCAGTCTTCAGTGGCCCCTTCAGCAGAGTCTTTTATCAGCGGCGTGTGGAATGCACATGAATGTTGTGTGTCTGAGTATTGCTACTGTTTCCAGTAGGCAATGCTAACGACTCACAAAAAAAAACCAACCAAAAACTGTTCTAATAATTTACAACATTTATCAGGGATGGAAACATCTCCACATGCCTGCAGCGGTCATAAATAAAAATAATTTACTCAGTAACCGAAGTGAGGCTAAGCCGGATTCACTCGCAATCAGAATCAATAGCCGCCATGCGCAGCAGCGCTTATACGCGCACTAAACGTAAAAAGAAGAAAAAAGGAAAGAGGCGCAATGTCGCCCGAACGGCGAAGCATCGATTGCAATAGAAAATTAGTAGACAGCTATATGAAGTAAGGATAGTAGTTTTATCGGCCGTATAAACTTGCAAACATTTGCTTACTAACTGAATTATCAAGCATGTTGTCAGCGCGCCCAAGCAAACATGAACACAGCACACTCGATGACCTCTGACACTAACCGTCAAAACGCTGGCGTATGAAAGTGCGGCACCAGCAGCAGCAAGCAGTGATCTTCTTATTGTCTATCGCTTCTACGAAAACTGAGCGGCAAAAACACAGCGCGTACAATGGTATTAGCCGTCTGCGGATCGCTTTCAAGATACCGCGCGCAGATTACCGCCAAAATAAAGCGCGCGACCCGCGTATGTAGTACTCCCCAGGCGCACGGAGCGCACGCTTTATCGATAAAGTGACCGCGCGTTCAAGACTTGTACTCTGCGCATGTGCCGCTGCCTTCTCCTCTGAGCCTTGCAAGAGCCCTGAGCTTAGCGCGCTGCCACTGCGCCGTCTATAGTGATGTCTTGTGAGCATTAGCAGGAGGCACCTTCGCGTTTGAGCAGGTGGACAATCCGATATAGGAGAACCAAGCGAAGCGCCATTGTGTCCATTGTGTCCATTGTTGTTTTCATGCGCACAACTTTGGAAATGTAGAGGACTTTAAAAAGCTCGCTGGTTTTTCAACGAGGTAGTACCATCGTGTCCAGGCCCTTTGGATGCGCCTCACTCGTCTCACTTGTGAAGTTAAGCGAGTGCCTGCCCATGCAGACAAGTTGACAACTGACGTGTGCGACCAGATCGGTCCGAACAGGTGAGTGAAGTCTTCCATTATCAATGCATACCCCTTCGAATACTCGACGTCTTTAGTAGAGGTTCACTGTCGCAGTAAGCGTCGCCAGCACGAAAGCAATGTGAAGAGCATCGTCATGATACTTTGACTTGCGTTAACTATAATACTATACGCGCGTGATCGTACATGGTTCTTTATGGCAGCCTTGTGCATCTGGAGGCGTCAAAGTCGGCTACCACGTCAGCAGGAGCGCAAGTGCGCGCGCTTAAGCCACCCAGAGTGACCAAAAGTGGTCGGCGCTGACTGATTCGGAAAATTGTTCGATCTCGTTCTAATGAAGGGGTGCGTCTTTAGTAATATGAACATTGCGTGGCGATAAGTTTTAATAAAAGGAAAAAGTGGGAGCTATCGCATATATAGTTCTGAGCCGTTCTGTACCAGGACGGCAGTCTTACAGAGAGAGAACTCCTACAATAAGGCATGTACGAGGTATTCAGTTGGCAAAACTTATCAGGCGCTAATAGGAGCCGAGGAGGCAGTGAGGGAACCTTCAGGAACAAGTGAAAAGTAAACGTGCGTGGTTTTGATTGTGTAAGGCAATTACTGTGTAAGACAACTACTGTGTTTATGTAAGGATCGTGTAGGCGCGGAATGCTTGATCGCGTAGAAAATCGGCCTTTGAGGATTATTCGTTCTCGCAAAATTGGTTCCCAGTGGCAGATCTATTATTCCAGTTTAAGAAATTGAGAGAATGGCCTTTAAATATAGCAACAGTTTGCTCAAGTGGCAAAAGATTGACAAAATGGCTTTGTATGTAGTTTGAATAATGTATTCCAAAATGAATGGTCATGCTGCACAACGTATTCACAAACATGCTAACAGCCACACAACTTATTTCTATTTTCACAAGCAGCCGTGATCTGCACCTTTGTGGTAGTTCTTTAACGTGTGACACTTTGTTCAGCGTCCTCATGCCGCTCCCGCGCCCGAAAAGTCATTTCTGTGTCAAATTATGAGCCCGAGCTCCTTCGCAGTGAAGCCAGCACACATTGCCATGACGAAAGTTAAATCGCGCATGCGAGCGCCAGCAACGAAAGTGGGTAGTCACTCAGGCGTAAGAAAAAGCAAGCTGCATATTCGCTTGGCGCATCGCTCATCAAAACAATTTGTTTCCGTGGCTGTCGGCAAAAGAAACGCGCCGACTGCGGTTTAATGTACCGCGGTGTCACGGCGCCCGTAAACAAAGTAACTGCACCGTCTGCGCGCCTGTGAGAGATCTAACGGGGCAATCATGGCCCGGTGGCACTTTGAGGGACTAGGAACAGGAGATAGAGCGAGTTATCTTATGCCACCGTCGTGCAGCAGTGCGCTCAAAGAATTAAAATAACATGACGTGTGGATGTAGTTAACAAATGTAGCGCCTGCGTCTTCTTTTTACATGAAACGTCTTATCTGCTTTATATTTTTGTTTGATGGCAATAATAATGTAGCTGCAGAGATCACAAGTGTCTGGTTATTCGCGACCGATGATTATACTGTGATATTTTTGTTTGTGTTCCGCGTCTCTTTTATTTCAAAAAGAGAAAAGTTGACGGCGCAGTAATGATGACATCGCAAATTGGACAGCGCAAACAAAACTATCGCAGTATAGGGGGTGCATCATCGCACAGCACAATCAAACCGGACGTGCGCGCCTGTCAATGGTGATAACTGGACGGCGCGCCCTATACCTTCAGGCTTGTTATGCTTCGGCCACGCGCTCCGCTGTTCGCATTTCTTTTCATCGTGATAGTACGTATGCCATGTGTATTCGCGTATAGCTTGTAGACAAATGTAGGTTGATCGTCCCATATTCGTTGCCACATGAGGGTATAAAATTATTCGCATGCTGGTCGGCCCATATTCTTAAGAAATGTATTTCTAAATTCAAGAAGACGCTTACCTTTGTTGCAGCGCGCACTAAATGATATTGTGGGTAGCCCAAAATTTTTACAGCTCATTGCCACAGGCGGCGCCGTCATTCAGACTTGACAAATCCTATTTTTTGTGTGAAAATTGGGGTTCTTTACCGCGGGATAATTCTTCATGCTTCCATAAATGGTCAAGATTCTTTTGTCTTTTTAAAAATTGAGCAGGGTTCCTACGCGCTTGACCAACTCTGAATATGAATATTATACCAAACTTTGTATGTTTATGTGAGCCTCTATTCAGAATGTTATTCATTTCCCTTGCAGACTGTTCAAAAGCAATGGAAAAATATCTGATCAGAAAACGGAAAGCCCCCGGTGAAGACTGCGAGGAGAGCCGTCCCTCATCCAGCATTTTCAGTTCAGTCGCTCTAGCTCCACCACGCGCTGATGACACTAGCACACCAAGCTCTGTGTGCACTGCAGAACCCGGTCCTTCCAAAATTCGATCCATCACCGAGGTTTCTGATGCACCATCTACAGAAAAACAAGGGCGGCGCTTCCAGCCTACCTGGGAAAGTACCTACAAGTGGTTATCTTACAATGTCCACAGTGACAAGTCGTTTTGCGAGACCTGTTGCACAGCATCAGAGATGAAACTGCCGCTCCCCCTAACACTTCCCAAGACAAGGATTCTTACCTAGCATTTGTGAAAAATGGATTTCTCAAACTGGAAAAAGGCAATTGACAGATTTAAATCCCATGAGAGGTCTAATTTTCATAAGGAGGCATGTAATGCCGTCGTAGCTGCAAAAGGCAGCGCGAATGTGGCATATGCTTGCGCCAAGGGAAAGGCGAAAGAAATGGACGACGCCCGACAGGCTCTCCTAGCAACACTGTCGTCACTACTGTACCTGTCGACCCAAGACTTAGCAATACGTGGCCACGAAGACACCGATAGTAATTTGAGGCAGATGCTGGAACTCCGGGCTAATGATATTCGTTCATTGCGATCGTGGCTTTTAAGAATAAAATACAAATGGATTTCTCACCAGATTTTAAACTAGATGGTGGAACTCATGGCACATGACATCCTTCGTTCACTCACAGACGAAGTTCGTGCGGCAGAGCACTACGCTGTCATTATGGACGAGACAGCAGACATTTCTGTCAAAGAACAACTTTCAGTTTGTTTTCGGGTGGTCACAGAAAGCCTGGAAGCCTGTGGGTTTTTCAACACGACGGACACCGCAGCGACGAGCCTCTTTGCTATATTGAAAGACATTCTTTGTAGATTTAATCTGCCAATTGAAAAGTGCCATGGGCAGTGCTATGATGGTGCGGCAAACATGAGAGGAAAGCACCGAAGAGTACAAGCTCTCATGCAAGAACAGGAACCTCGCGCGCTATATGTACACTGCCTAGCGCACATCCTGAATTTGGTTTTGCATGATGTCGGCCAGAAAGTAGACATGTGCCGTGATTTTCTTTACGCCGTCACTGAACTGATAAACTTCGTGACCTGCTCTCCAAAGCGCGTTGCTTCTTTTCAAGAGATTCAGGCAGAAGAGGATGTGAACTTGCGAAAATTCTGCCCGACAAGGTGGACGCTAAAAGCTTCATCACTGCGATCAGTTCTTTCAATTATAGCAGTCTCATAACGTTTTACTCTGAAACAGCATCCGAAGAGCGAACTGAGGCCGGTGCGAAAGCCAGCGGATTTTTAAGGATGCTGTTCAAGTTTGAATCGTTTTTCATGTTGACGCTTCTGACAAAAGTGTTTTCACGAATGGAAGCACTGAATACTGCCTTACAAAAAAGAACGCTCAGGTTTGACCAAGCGGAGAAAATGGTGAAATCGGTCACTGCAAGCGTCGCTGAACTGAGGCAAAGTATTCCCTTGGTTTGGGAGGAGGTGTTGGCAGAGGCAGGAAAAGTAGGAGTTGAGGACCCATGTGTTCCAGCTGCTAGGCGAAAGACAACTCCACACCACTATCAAGAAGGTTCCTGAGCTCACGTGTTCACATCAGCGGAGGACATGTACCGCCAGAGGTACTACGAAGTACTTGACAATGGACTTTCCTCGTTAAGTGACAGATATCCACCTGAGATGTGGCAGCATATGTCACACATTGAGCAGTTTGCCACAGGAAAGCAAGACGAAGCATACATAACAAAGTTATACGGTGACGACCTTGAACGAGGACGACTGATTTTGCAGAGACATGCTCATTGACATCCTAAGCCAACAAAAGTCGGCACCATTGCACACATTCGAGGACGTCGTGCAGATGTTTTCGGGGGAGAAGGGCGAACACCTGCAAAACCTTTTGCCGGAAATGGCCAAGCTAACAAAAATTGCGTTGACCATACCGGTCTCGTCAAGCACATCCGAGAGGTCCTTGTCTTCGGCGACTGAAAACGTACCTGCGGTCGACGACTGGACAAGCCCGTTTGAACCATCTGGCCATTTTGCACACTCACAAAGAACTCTCCCGCAAAAACAATTTAAATAAAATTGCCGACGACTTCAATGCTAGACCAAGTGCCCGAATGAACACATTTCCCCTCAAGGTGAAACCATCCCATCAGACAACGAAATGATGTCTTTAATAGGAAAGAGAAAGTTGCCAACTCACAAGTTAAAGCTAACCATTTGGCTAAGAAAACAAAGCAAAAAGTTATTTCCAGGAACGAAAACGGGGTGCATGACAGGGCAAGTAGGGTGAGGCCTTTTGGGTACGCAAAGACGCTTCGTTGCGCTATTTCTAAAGCTTCCCAGTCTATGCTGTGCTTTTTCCTTATTAATATTTATTTGTCACATGCTGCATTAGCTGCTCAAAAACGCAATCCACGCTCTTACTACTTCCTCTCGTGCCCTTTCCCACTGTTGAGATATCGTTGTGTCTTATTTATTTATTTGTTAATATGACTGGGTATTTCTGCGCCTGATAATTTATTACTCTATAATCATTTATTCCGCCGCCGGAAAATAAATGAAACCAGTGGCATAAGGCATGCTTTGACAAGTAAATAAAGTATTGCGTCATGGAGTCACGTTGTTTTATGCTAATAATTATAGTCATAAGTTGTGTACAGAAATTGTTATATATTGTGTATGTTTTACATATTGTTACGATTGGGTGCGTTTATTTAAGCATGAATCGATGAAAAGGGGCAAAGGGTTGCCGCGCCGACACCGAGCCGCTTCAAAGACAAGTGCACTTCGTTCTCCTCTTCTGTCCTTCCGTAGCTTTTGCGTAACATTCCTCCCTTCACAGACGAAGCCCGCTGGGCGAGTAACTGTTACGTCCACTCTGCATCACGTGGATGACAGTGTTTCAGGCGAGCGACGTGAGCTAGCTGCGTCTTCTTAGACCGGTAGCCATTGGACACGAGGCGAGTAATCAAGTAGGTTACATCACTGAGGCGATCGGTGATGGCGAAAGGCCCGGTGTAACGAGCCAGAAACTTCTGGCACAGGCCGCGCTGGCGAAGTGGTGTCCAAAGCCATACAATGTCCCCTTTGTCGTATGACACATTCTTATGTCGTGCATCACAGCGGATCTTGGAGTGGTCCTGGGATGCCAACGTACGGAGCTGAGCTATGCGGCGTGCTTCCTCAGCGCGGCAGAGAGTCTGGGCAAGAGAAGAGTCCGCATGAGGAGTAAAAGGTAGAATGGTGTCAAGGAAGTTGCGGGGTGGTCTAACATAAAGAAGATAGAAAGGGCTGTAGCCTGTAGTTTCATGCTTTGCGGTGTTGTAGGTGTATGTGATAAAAGGCAAGATGTCATCCCAATTTTTGTGCCTGGAATCCACGTACATCGAAAGCATGTTGGTCAAAGTTCTATTAGTGCGCTCGACGAGACCATTTGTCTGCGGATGATACGGGGTCGCGTGGCGAAACTGGCAAGCACAGAGACGGAACAGCTCTTCGACTACGTCGGCCACGAACTGGCGACCGCGATCGCTCACAATAACACGAGGGGGTCCATGACGCAGTATAACGGAGGACAGGAGGAAGCTCGAAACATCAAGAGCCGTGGCCATTGGCATCGCTGCGGTTTCTGCATAACGCGTCAGGTGGTCGACGCAGACTATAATCCAGCGGTTGTCATTGGGTGCGCGCGGTAATGGGCCAAGAAGGTCAACTCCAACCATTTCGAAAGGAGGTGATGGTGGCGCCACAGGGTGAGGGAGTCCGACCAGCGCAGTATTGGGGCGCTTGAATTGCTGGCACTTGTTAGAACTGGCCACATACTTTTCTATATCGCGTCGCATACCAATCCAATAGAATCGACCCTGAATTCGGTGAAACCCAGGTGTCCAGCGGTGGAGTCGTCATGCATAGCACGCAGTACGTGGTTCCTCAAATTCTTAGGGACCACTAAGAGGAGGCGGGCACCCTCAGCCGCGTAGTTCTTGTAGAGCAGGTCATCTCGGATGACGAAGCCATTGTTCTCTTCTTTCTTTTTCTTTCTGGGGTTTTACGTGCCAAAACCAGTTCTGATTATGAGGCACGCCTTAGTGGAGGGCTCCGGATTAATTTTGACCACTGGGGTTCTTTAACGTGCACTACAACGCAAGCACACGGGCGTTTTTGCATTTCGCCTCCATCAAAATGCGGCCGCCGGGGCCGGGATTCGATCCCGCGACCTCGTTCTCAGCAGCGCAACGCCTTAGGTGACTGAGCCACCCCGGCGGGTGACGAAGCCATTGTTACCTGTTGGCTGAGCAGCTGAGGCAAAGAGGCCATCCAGGCTGCGGTCGTTACGCTGTTCTTCCCGGAAGGTGGCCAGATCGGGAAAAAGAATTTCGTCGATGGCGGCCAGAAACTCATCGAAATTGTCAGCGTCACATTCACTTGACGGTAGAGGGAGCCTCGAAAGACAGTCGGCGTCCGCATGATGCCGGCCACTCTTGAAACGGACTGCAAAGTCAAATTCCTGCAAACGTAGCGCCCATCGAGCAAGGCAGCCAGACGGGTCGCGGAGACCAACCAACCAACATAGTGAATGGTGATCAGTAACGATCGTAAAGCGGCGCCCGTAGAGATATGGCCGGAACTTCTGGACTGCAAAGACGACAGCGAGGCACTCTTGCTCAGTGACGGTGTAATTCTGTTCGGCCTTGCTCAACGAACGGCTGGCGTAGGCAATGGCATGCTCGGCGTCACCAAAACGCTGGACGAGGACGGCGCCGAGGCCGATTCCACTCGCGTCGGTGTGCAATTCTGTTGAGGCAGAGGGCTCAAAATGGCGAAGGATTGGTCCGGAAGAGAGCAGGAACTTCAGTTGACGAAACGAGGAATCGCAATCTGCTGTCCAGGCGAAAGGGTTATCCTTGCGCAGCAATAAAGTCAGAGGGTAGGCAGTATCGCCAAAGTTGGGAACAAAACGTCGAAAATACGAGCAAAGACCCAAGAAGCTCCTCAGCTCGCGTTGTGACTGCGGTTGTTTAAAGCCGGTAACTGCAGCGACCTTCTGTGGGTCTGGTCGCACTCACTGCTTGTCCACTAGATGTCCAAGTACTAGCGCCTCTTGTTGGCCAAAGTGACATTTCTTTGAGTTGAGGGTAAGGGCAGCTTGTTCAAGGCACGTCAGGACAACGTCCAGTTGATGGTTGTGCTCTGCAAAGGTGCGGCCAAAAATGACGACGTCGTCAAGATAACATAAACAAATCTCCCATATCAGGCCGCGCAGTACCGTGTCCATAAACCGTTCAAATGTTGGAGGCGCGTTGCACAAACCAAACGGCATGACGTTGAATTCAAACAAGCCGTCTGGGGTCACAAAAGCGGTTTTCTCTTTGTCAGTTGAATGCATGGGTATCTGCCAGTAGCCCGATCTGAGGTCTACAGATGAAAAGTAGGATGCGGAATGAAGACAGTCGATAACGTCATCGATCCGGGGAAGTGGATACACATCCTTTTTCGTCACAGAATTGAGACGCCGGTAGTCGACACAAAACCTCCAGGACCCATCTTTCATTTTCACGAGGATGACCGGCGCAGCCCAAGGGCTAGAGGAATCTTGTATGACGCCCTTGGCTAGCATGTCGTCGACCTGTTGAGCGATGATCTTGCGCTCTGACGCGGACACGCGGTAAGGCTTCTTCCTGCCTTATGGGATGCGCGGGCCCCGTGTCGATCCTGTGGCGAGCCCGCGTAGTTGGAACGTGAACTTTGTTAGCGTTCTGCGCGAAATCAAACAATGACGCATGCTTTCGAAGGCTGCTGCCCAGGCCTTGACGCTTCTCTGACGACAATGACTTGTTGATCATTTTTAGAAACGGCAACGAGTCTTCAGCACCGTGCTCTTGGGATTCATGGGACGTGTCATCAGTTAAAGCGCCAATGCTGAGACTGGTATCCACTTCAAAAGAGGCAAGTCGGATACCGCTGGGTAGCACAACAGCCTGGGAGGCTAAATTTCACACCCATAGTGTAGTTGTTCCGCAGGCCACAGAGAGGACGCATCGAGGTACCAGCACACTTTTCTTCACAACCATCGAAGGCACAGGCTCAACAATTGCATCAAATGTATCGGCGTCGACACCGCGCAAGCAGCAACTCGTACTCTGGATAAGGAACGTGCCGGTAAGACAGTATCTTCAATGACGGCGAGAGTGCGTGAACATGTAGCAGGTTGGTCAGCAAGAGGAGAGAGGAAAAGCTCACTGGTACCGCAGTCAACAGTGGCACCACACTGTTGTAGGAAATCGAGGCCAAGAATTACGTCGTGAGTGGATTTAGCAAGCACTGCGAATTCGGCTTGATACACGTTATCGGAGAAGTAAACGTTAGCGGTGCACACACCAATAGGTCGGAGCAGCTCGCCACTTACAGCATGAAATGTATTAGAGGTGTAGCAGCGAAACATCACTTTAAGGCCTAGTCGGGTTTTGAAATGTTGGCTGATAACAGAGACACTCGCTCCAGTGTCCACTAAGGCCAAAGTAGTATCATTGTCCACTAAAACACGAATCTTATTATGACACATGGCGACTGGCGGAGGCATAGGGGCATGTAGCTCAAACTAGGCGGCGCGACCGTACCTCCATTGGTCGCGCCGCCTAGTTTCCCGGCGGCGGTGACGTGAGACGCCGTCGCGGAGATGGAGACCTGCGCTGGCGTGAAGGCGGCGGCGTCAAGCTCCGCACAGAAGCTGGTGAGTCGCTACGGTAATTCGCCTGGTAGAACGTCCTGCTATCAGAATCAGAGGACCAACGTGTCTCGTCACCTTGTCGGTTGCCCCGCCGATAAAAAGTACGCGGTCGTTCATAGGACGGTGGTGACGTGCGACGGCGGTGAGGACAAAATCGGGCGACGTGACCGCGAATGCCGCATTGGAAGCAGATGGGGCGTTCACGGGACGCACTGAAATTGTCAGTAGGAGGATAACTGGCACGGCCGTCCCACTCTTGAGGAACTGCAGGCGGTCTGCGTGAGTAACCGTTGTGAAACTGGTAACTGGGATGCGCGTTTGTAGTATGGTTTGACACTCCTGGACGAGGCGCGAAGTTGTAGGTATCTACGGAGGCGGCGGTAATGGACCTATCACCAAAGTCGCTGGAAGAGAAAGGCTCTCGAACCCGAGGAGTCGAGAGGGAAACTGCCTGGCGTCGGTCAAGCTCTTCGCGCACCACTTGCCGAATCATTGAGGCGAGGTCGGATGGAGCTGGGACCACGTCAACACTGGCGACGTTAGTCACGTTGGCCAGGCGACCGAACTTCGTGGTGATACGCCGAGTTTTGAGTGCTTCAAATGTGCGGCAGTGCAGAACGATGTCCGTTACGGATTCCAGACGGTCTTTTCCTATGAGGAACTGGTACATGTCCTCAGCGATCCCTTTCAGCAGATGGCCAACTTTATCCTCTTCTGACATCTGAGCGTCCAAGGCTTTGCACAACTTAAGCACTTCCTCGATGTACGTAGTGCAAGTTTCGCCGGGGACTTGAGCTCGCTGCATTAGCATTTGCTCTGCACGCTTCTTTTTAGCTGTCGGATCTCTGAAACACTTCTTAATTTCGTCTACGAACTTCTCCCAAGCTGTCAAGCTTTCTTCATGGTTTTCAAGCCACACAGACGCTGTTCCCTTGAGGAAGAAGGCGACGTTGTTAAGCTGGGCGGTGGCATTCCAGCCGTTGAACCGACTTGCTCGTTGGTAGAAGCTGAGCCATCCGTCCACGTCTTCTCCGTCTTTTCCAGCGAAGGTGCGTGGCTCGATGTAGGGCTGCCATGGAACGCTGGTAGAAGGCGGCGGATTATCGCCGTCAGAAGCCATCTCTGGTGGCAGACCGGCAATTCGGCGACTTCGTCGAAGCTCCACGGATTGCGCCTCAGCGGTCGGTTCGTTGTCGTTCTTCGGGGGCGCCGTTGTTTTACCCCGCACCTCCACCAAAACTGTTACGATGGGGTGCGTTTATTTAAAGATGAATCGACGAAAAGGGGCAAAGGGTTGCCGCGCTGACACTGAGCCGCTCCAAAGACAAGCGCACTTCGTTCTCCTCTTCTGTCCTTCCGTAGCTTTTGCGTAACAATATGTTATGTCTTATCTTTTCAACTGACCTTTAGTCAGGAAAATATTTCTTGAGTGTGTCCTTGTATATTAAAACGTTCACAAATCGTTACATGGCTGTTTTCATTTATGTGTAGTTGTGCGACTTTTAGGCACAAAACACACATATCTCTCTAACGTGAATAACATAATCGGCTTTTCGCATGGCTCATCCGAGAGACGCGAATCTCTTTGTGGTACGAGGGGACTCGGGTTATGAAATTGAACTATATATATATATATATATATATATATATATATATATATATATATATGACCGCTCAGGCAAGCTGGTCGGGCCCCAGCCCCCCCCCCCTCCCCCCGGGAAAATGAAAACTTTCCGCCTATGATCGCATTAGACGACTCTTGCACAGGAGAGTGATTAGTGCACTTGAGAGTACTTGTGCCGGTCTCGCTGATTATCGCCGCTTAAAGGCACTAAAATGTCGCGTGATGGACGCTCGCGCGATAGAGCCAAAAATGCGGGAGGCTGTACATGTAGGTAATGTAGCTGCATTTTCCTTTCTTTTTTATTCATTGCTGTTCTAAATTATACAGATCAACTGTCTGATTTGTATCATGTGTTACAGCCCTGCGTGATTGTTCAGTGTTCCTGTTCAGTGTGTAGCAAATGAACATAAAATGTTGACCGGAAATAATAAAACAGATATCGTCGTTTCCCAGAACTCGCTTCTTGATGAGCATTAGTAAGAATGGCGAAGGAGTGTGCACGCTTGCGACGAATTCATTGCTTGCACGCCACGCACATCCGTCTCCGTCATACGTCGCTGCTGATGGGGATTCGCTTGGCCTGCGCTTGACTACATCCAGACCGAAGCATATTACATTTGGAGTGCACCCAATTCTTGTCATAGACCTCCAATTTTCGCTGTACAATAAAACTTGAAGTTCATTTGGTGAACGCAGCACGGTTATCTTCTTTGTCAGCGTGGCACCGATTCTTGCTTGCTCATTATGGCATGTGTGCCGCGCGGTGGTTTAGTAAAATCGTGCGCTTGCTGGGTTCAGTGTTGGTTGAAAATTCTGCGAAAACGCGCCTCGCCAGGCAGTACATTAAAAATAAACGCAATGGCTTCTGGTCGCTGACCAAGTTAAAATTTAAATTGACGTTACGAAACCCGTACGCTTTTTCTTCGCAATGCAGGAGGGGTATTCTGTAAGAGTCCACCTAGTGGACTGTCACTTCGGCTGTCCGATTGGCTTCAGCAGCACGAGCGAGAAGGAGCCAGCCAGTATCCTCGCTCGTGCAGCTGGAACCGATCGGCGACAGCCGGAGTGGACGGTCCACTAGATGGGCTCTTACAGAATATCCCCCCAGTAGACATACGGTCATCGACAATTTAGGCACGTAGCATGCGACACAATGATCGGGATGTTTTAGAGTACTCACTACTCATGTCTGTGGGGGACTAACCAGCTGTATGGATGCGCGATCCAGATAACTCCTCGCTCACTGTTGAATATACATTTTTGCTCCCAGAAGAGGAAAGAGTGCTCTATGGCCGCCCCAGTGACCTGCTTTAGTTCTTTTACGTAAACGCAGACAATTGCCCTTGCATATCTGATCTGCGTTAATTGCAGTTTCTATTGCGCACATTTGCTGGGCAGCATTATCCACTTCTTGTTTTTTTCAGCTCTTTACAGTGAATGTACCGCAAAGAGCTTGGGTTCATATGAAGGTATGTACATAATTATATACGACCTCAGTTCAAATGCGGTAGAAGAAAGTACGGCCTTAGTCTTTAATACAAGTTATTCCCAGTTAATTTATATGCATGAAAGATTACTTGAATGAATAGTCCAAGAATGAAAGCTAGAAAGGCCTACTTATACAGCAGAAATTTCAGCATATATGAGGGGCGCCTGAAAAGTTCGTGGCCTGACCCGGACGTAGTGACCATGGGTCGAAATTTTGCAGTCAGTTCTCGACACATTTTCCCTTGAGGGCTGCACATGTGTGTCATTGCTCTTGGAGATTCATTATTGCACTTTGGTAGATCGTTTCGTCCTGCTCCTCCAAAAAGTCCTTTACGGCGTCCATGACGGCTTCATCAGAATGAAAACGACCAAGGTGCTTTTTCATCTGTGGGAATAGGTGGTAGTCCTACACACTAAACATTTTAACACCCTTAAGGGTATAAATCAGTTTGTCTCCAGACGGACACCCTAAGGGTGCTGTTTCCTACATCCTACAGTTGGGGTGCTATTATAGCACCCTAGAAAAAGGGTGTCCAGCAAAAACTATGAAGGGTGTTAGGGTGCTAGTCCTCATTAACATCCATTTTCATAGGTGTTGAAAGGTGTACACCCTTTTATTTCTAAAGTATATGGAAGGCAGGCTCAGCTGTATATGCCTTGAATTACGACTATATAACTCGTGTGCGCCCGAAGGTTCAAGTTCAGCTACCAAACACGGCGAATGATAGCCAAGCTTGAAGCTTCGATAGGCATATACACAACATTTACACGTGCGGATCACAATAAATATTAGTAATGCAGGGCCAAACCTGTATTCGCTGCACAAATGCAACCTAGCAAATTATAACTACTGAGTTCTGAGCGTGTATATCTACATTAATGGTTATTACGATTTACATATCCATATAAAATGTAATACAGACCAGCAGGACATATATGATACTGCATTTTCAAGGAAAGTAAATATATTTATTCCATGCCAGAATACATGACTACCTAATACATAAATAACAACCTAAAATGCGCAATCACCAAATACATTTGTAAGTACATGACAATTTACCTTTCCTACAAAAGTATGACAATTTACCTTTCCTACAAAGGTATGTTTTTTTACATATAACTGGTCAAATCTGTCCTATATAGTGTTTCAGTTAACTTGTGACAAACTTTAAAAATATGCAAATGCTCCGTAGGTGGACAGAACCAAGGTAATGTTGTTTGCCGTCGCTTGGTGATACTCGGACTATTTTTTGTATTCTGACTAATTAGATAATTACTTCATTATTTATTCAACTTCTCAATTATTATAATTAGATGACAAGTGTCAATTAGACAATAGTATAGAGCAACATGAAAAACTCCCGATACAGCTTTCTGTTGCTCAATACGTGCAACAAAAAAGTGTTTTTCCGAGCGTGAATGATGCCTGCGAGTACACGTAAAGTGCCACGAGCGGCCAGTCGCACGACAATTTTGCATGTATTCGTGGGCTTATTTCACGCTCGGAAAAACCACTTTATGTTGCACGTATTGAGCAACAGAAAGCTGTATTGGGAGTTTCTCATGTTGCCCTAAAATTTACCCATTGACACTTTTCATCTTATTATAATAATTGAGAAGTTGAATAAATAATTAAGTCTAATTATCTAATTAGGCGGAATAAAAAAATAGTCTGAATATCACCGAGCGACGGCAAACAACATTACCTTGGTTCTGTCCAGCTACGTAGCATTTGCATATATTTAAAGTTTGGCTTAAGTTAACTGAAACAACCTGTATATATGGTAACACTAAAACAGCCCGAGTTTGGTGCCACCTAAAGGAATAAATTTGCAATATTAAATTTCAGGTAGAAAAATTCTAGTTTTGGTTTGCAAAGGTAATGCAAAGGTCAGTAGGGAAGTACATGAAATGCAGAGCAAGCACACAAGAAACACACCTGTTATTTTGTATACCAATGTCATGGCAAATCATTGTGAAAAGCTGATTTGGACAGGCGATATAATGCTTGACCGGCCCACATTTTTTGATATACTGAAACAACGTATGTTTCACGCATGAACTTGCTTTAAATAAGGTTTGATCCAGGAGCATCGAGATGAATTTTCGCTCCTCAACAAGGTTCCTTGAGCAAGAAAATTTTTTTCCCGCCTAAATGATTTTTTTCAAATATAGAGTTCTCTGAGATAAAAATGCTATGTAGCAGATTTTCCAATTACAATTCTGGTTTCTTAAAATTTTTGTAATGCGAAGGCACTGTATGGTCTGTTATAAAATATGTTGCTTGAAAATGTTTTTTTTTTCTACTGCAAGAAAAAAGCCTAAATATGCCACATTTATTACTCTTTAGGTGCGAAGTGCTGTATCAATGGGGGCCTTATAAAAACAAACCACTGTTCATTAGGTACTCTACTGGCCACATGCGGATGAAGTTAATATACATTGCGAATTTCTAAATTATTTGTACTTGGTGCGATAATGGAAGATTAGGGCTTGTAGCACATCAGTACATAAATGAGCAAATAATGTTTATTACATCAGCCATACTCTGGTGACTAAATGAAGCTTAAAATGTGTGAGTTCACATTTTGTAGCGTTAGCTACACTGGCCTAGCCAAGCCCGTTTCGCGCGGCACATCAAGAGCCGTGCTGCGCATGCGCAAGGATCAGTGATGTCACACTGCTTGCGCACCGGAGCCACCGGAGCCGGCACCTCTCGCGCACTCCGCCGCCGCCGGTCTGCGCATTCCAGAGGAGTGACGTCGTAGCCGTGGTAGACGCACTGGCGCCGGCGCGCGCTCGCTGTGCAGTCGCGGTCTGACACTACGCTGGAGCCGCTGCGCTTCTGACTGGCGTTTGTGTGTGTCATTGGAGCAGCAGTAAGCATGACAATCAAGCTAATCCTTGACAATCTAGACAACCAGGAAAGCTAAGAATAATAAGCTGAACCTTTGCTAACGCTACGTATATCCTGGCATAGCCGAGCTAAGCCACTGCAACATTTTTTTTAAACACAGGGCATCATGCATCAGACAGTCATGCATAAATAAATGTTAAACATCACACTTAATATTCTCCAACAAGAAATGATTGTATCAAACAGTATAAAAGTATTAAACAGAATATATTAGTTGATTCAAATTAGAATAAAGTGTATACATTTGAGCTGCAAAATTGTAATTTATGCAGGAAATCACCTTTAGCTTTCATAAAAACAAGAATACTGTTCACGGTCAACCACAAGGAACAGGGACTTGACCATTGTCTGAGCATCTTGACCATAAGTGCAGCGGATGGCTGTGCTGGAATCCTACTTCCTGCATTAGGAAAATAACAGAATCATGGGAGTTGACTCTACATTTCATTACGATCCTATACACTGCGAGGAATTTGATAAGGGAACAAGCTTCTGAAAACAACACTCCTCTAATTATTGTGACCGAACAGAAGGCACAGCTTAATTGGTCATAACAAATGAAAGGTAGGCAAAATTTCCTGTTTTCAAATTTAGAAACCGCGATTACTAAGTCATCATCAATACAAAATGGCATAGAAGCAAAAATAAATATACAGTAGCCTTTTCACCATGGAAAAATACGAGCATAAAATGTAAAGACACTACCAAAAATATCTCTCAGCAATGGGCATTTTTCCAGGAGCATGGATGTAACCACAATATAAAACTCGCAATATAAAATCTGCAATGTAGTTGTGCATTACACTTCAGAAGCACTACAGCAGAAGACTTCATGGGAGAAGACACAATAAGACTGCTATGCTCAAGGCATGAGAAAATAATTGTTTTTAACGCAACATTTATACACTACGAGACGAAAAGCACTATTGTACAGGAGTGCACAACAGACGAAAATGAAGAAACCCCCAACTGCATTCTCACCTGCCCTGCATTACTGCAGCAAAGCAGTACTTGCATCCAGCCCAACAGTGTCCAACTCTCCACTGCAGTCTATAAGGCCTTTTTTGTATACTTAATTATTTTTATTTATTGTTGTGTATTTCTTTACTGACTGAGTAAGAATCAGTGTTTCAGCACATTTCCCTGGAAAATATAGAATGTCCTGTCAACTATTTTTGCCCTTGTTAGTTCGGCAATACGCTGACGCAGTACTATTCCCTTATTTATACTTACAATCCTTCCTGATGCTCCGAATTTCTACTTCATGGTCTGAACAGTGACGTACGTCCTTCTACTCAGTTTATGTTGGCTTCCTACAATTTGCGTGGTCCTTCATATTGTAGCTGCTCAACTAGAGCCTAAAATTTTCTGCTGTCTCCTAAAAGCATCATCTTTATTGGATAACATATCCTACGTTTCCCCCTCACTGTGGGGGAGTTTATTTAAGTGCTGACCTATTTACTGGACCGCATTGCCACAACTATTTCTCATCCTGTGTTGCCACTACATGCATGAGTCACAATAGCTGCAAATTGGCTCCCTGCCCCCACCCTCTCCGATTCAAGGTCACTCTCGCTCCTAAATGTACATTTTGCCACCTGGAGAATATCCAAAAGCATTGCATCCTCGTGAAAAGTGCACCTGTTAATATTTTTTTTTTCTCTTCTCCTGTAACGGATGTTAAATCAAACATGCTTGCGATTTTTATGAGCAGCTCAGTAAACGAAATAGGCACATGGTTTGCTGAAAAGAGGTTTTAAACTACCATAAGAGGCCACGGTTTCTTGCTGTTTCGTGAATTCCCTTGCAGTCTAGATAGCAATCAAGCACATTTTGATTTTGATACTGTTTTCAAAACAATAAGAACAGCCGAAATTTTAAAGTTGTGATAATTATGTGAGAATTAAAGGTAGAGGAGTTTGATGCAAAGAGCAAATAAGAAGCGCATTGCAGAGGGTAAACAAATATTCCTTTCCCACAAATAAATTGGTAGGAGGAGGGTAATTTGAAATGAGCACTGAATGCACAATACAGAATATGATGCTGAAATGTTCCAATCTGTGAATATCCTTGCACAATAGAAAAACTTCATTATGAAAGGCAATGATGAAATTGTAAGTATATACTTCGAAATACCAGTCATATCTGCAATGTGCACGGTACCATCAGCAATATCTAAAAACTGCACGCACACAACTGCACAAAATATCAACCTAAGGCTGCCAAAGGAGCCTCACAGTATTAAATGGAAACTTGGCTCAGAATATTAGACTACACACCTATATCTACTTACAATGTTGTCTTGTCTGAAGGCAAACATAAGTGGCTTGCCTCTGATGGGTTTCTGATGGAGAGCACAATGGCTGGGAATTGTGAGGCTGTCATCTGAATGACCTGCAAGAAATGACATTTTAAGTTCCACATAAGAAATGCCACTAGAACGAGAGACAAGATCACTGGCAATAAAGCTGATTTTGGTTTGCAAGAGAAAAATCAAAGTATGGAGTCGGTACAGCTTACTGAAAGAAAAATAAACAAGCCTCATACCACAGATGTTGCAGTGAAAGTTCATTGCATTGAAATCTCCCCACACATACGCTTGACTGCTCATACACTGTTGCCAGTGCTGTGCCAGCGGTATTTCCATTGTTTACTATTTCTTTTAGTGCTCTCTAAGTTTATTACCAGCTATGAAAGTGGCTGCAAGATTTCTTAAGTTGAATATAATGAATAATCTTAGTGCCACATTGTAAATCTATACTCGATCACACTAGTGACTTGCACTACTATGCTGGCTTAATACACTTAATTTACACTTAATAGTGTAAATGAAACAAATTTGAATAATTATTGAGTTTTCTTGCCAATTCTGGCCAAACAGCACAAGTGAGTCATACAATTCAGTGGCAACTCCGTGGTAAATGCAAGAGGAATGCGTTAGAATGTCGCTACTCCTTGCAGGTCTCAAATCCATTATTTAAACCATGTTCACCACATTGCAAAGTGTTGTTCCACGGGTCACTTTACTCAAGTCATGCCCTTTCGAGGAGCAAAGTCTTACACACACACACGCACACCTGCACCACATGACTCGCTTTCAACAATTTACACACACATACGCTTTTTTTACACTTTGACATTCCTACCGATAAAGCATAAAAAAACTTTTATGGGACTCACTGCAACCTTCTCAATCTAAACCTCCACCTCAATCAAACACATTCTCGAGTGCCGGGCATGCCTTATAAATTCCATTTTTACGAATTATAATTGGGCTATAGGGCACAATTTTCAAAGGGCATGCGAACCACCCAGAGACCTAAAGCTTAGCGCTTCATATCTTCAAATTATTAAAAGCTGCTGAAACCAATTGCTATACACGCGGAACATCACAAATAACCAGCTATTCACAATTTAAGCCCAAACCGCATGAGAGCGATTTTGTGCGCGACGGCGATGAGCGACGGCTTCGAGCGACGAAACGGGCCGTCGCGCAAACAGATCGCTCGGTCTTTTCGCTCAATCGCTCGGTTCTAGAAATCTAGAATTCGTCGCTCGTCGCCCGGAAGTGCTATGAGCGACTGGCCAATAGCGCAAAGCCGGAACTGAATATACATCAGCCAAGCACTACCGATTGTCGCACGGAACGAGCAAACGACTAGATTTTGATACGTGCAACGTAGTGCAAGACCTTTAGAAATATTTATGCTGCTCTTTACACTAACACACATCAACTTAAATTAATAAAGCAAGCGTCACGCCAGTTTTGGCGAGTACTTGCTGCCCTCATGCCGGCAACACCGGGGAGACGTCGCTCAGAGTCGTCGCTCGCATGCGGTTCGACTTGTAGGCGACGAGCGACCGCGACAGCCATCTCCATCGCGTCGCTTCTCGCTGTCGCGCGCAAGATCGCGTGCGTGCGGTTTATACTTTAAGCAGTTGTCTCCTTGAATTCGGGAGTGTTACGTGTCAAAACAACAATTTGATTAAGGGGCACGCGACAGCGGGTGACTCTAGATTGATACTGACCCCCAGGGGCTTTTCAACGTGCCCCCAACGCACGGGACACGGGCGTTTTTGCATTTGTAGGCAAAACGTTTTTTGTGCGGGTGAAAAGCGGTGGCAGCATTTTGCCCGCCGCTGCCTCCATAAGCAGTTGCCTACTTCAAGGAAATGTGGGCTAACCCAAGTTATACGTTTCAAGATCGAAATTATTGTAATCGTGAAACACACTTTCCGCATTTCTGATTCATGTCCTTGTGCTGTTGGTGAAACGTTTATTTCACAATAACAATCAAGGACGTGGATTCATCAGGGTAGAGGAGGGGAAAAGGAGGAAACTTGCACCTTCCACTGGTCCTCCGGCACCTCCATATATCCCAGGGTGGCTTCCAGGGTGGCTCGACACCAAACTCGGTTTTCAGGGCGGGGACAGCCGCTGCACCAATTTTGAAGAGGTTTATTGCGGGTAACACTACCGACCTTATGCAATACTCACACACACCCAAGCATACGCGCCCACGCAAAAAGCTCACAAAACACGTACGCGCGCGCGCACACACGCACACAGACAAAGCGCTCACAAAACACGCAGGGATGTACGCACGCGCGCGCACAGAGACCCGCATACAAGCACGCGCGCACACGCACACACGCAAAGCACTCACACAACAGGCACGCGCGCACATACAAAGCGCTCACAAAGCACGCACGAACGCACGCACGCGCAAGCACAGAGACCCGCATAAAAGCACGCGCGCACGCGCAGAACGCTCGCAAAACGGCAACGCGCGCGCGCACGCACGCAGACATACAAAACACTAAAAAAACATGCACGCACACACACACATACAAAGCGCTCAGAAAAAACGCACGGACGCACACACGCACACGTAAAGAGCTTACAAAACACGTACGTGCGCGCTCACACACACCAGCAGAGAGAGAAAGATAGCCCAAAACACGCTGAAGGAAGGCGTCCGGCAAGCAGCAGCAGCAGTACGCGAGCGCTTAAGATCAAGGGGCTTTAGCGAGCGCGCCAGGGAAAGCCAATATTGCGCCGGCACTTTCGAAAGCCGAAGCCAGTCGCCACTTCTTTTTCTACGCGATGCAAAACGAACGACCGTGTTATAAGCCGCGCTGAACTCGCAAGAACACCACATTTTCGACAGTCCAAGCGCTCAGAAACAAAGGGGCGCGCCACGCCCGACGTGGCCACAGAAACTTAGTCACATGGGGGCAATCGTGGTAGCCATCTTGCCGTAGTACTGCGTGCAACTGCTTTTGCGCTTACCTTAGTGAATTATGCTATGGGATCACAATGAGATACTTCTACAGCCAACAATAACACGTAATCAAATAAAGAAACACTAAATGAACGGACACTTGCCTGAAACTGTCTTTGCTGACAGTATAGTATACCGACCGCTGACACCGGGAACGTTGCAACTGCTCGTATCTGCCTCCGTGGATCCATCTTCCAACGCGTGCCAAGGCTTTGAGTTGAGGTGCCGCACGATTAATACACAACGCACGGACCAGGTCTCTGATTAGACCGCACATAAAACCAATCACACGTTTAAAATTATTTCCCAGAGCGCGAGACGCGGACAAAGACAAAAAAGAGACAATGCATCTTTTGAAGCAAGATCCAATGAGGTGACGAAACAGCTTCCGCCTTCCCGCCCTGCCGCGCGCCGGGTTGTCTAGGCAACGGTAAAGCGTCGTAGCGTCAGTTCCGGTCGCTTTTCATTCAGGAGGGCGCAGCCGCGTAAATCGCGCTGCGCCGAACTCAGTCGACCTATAAAAATTATCTGCCGCTGCCCGCTTATTCTCACAGGTTTGCTTGTTGGAGTGGCCGTCTGCTTGCTGCCACTTCATTGTGGCTTCTAGCTGTAGCATTGAGCTGGGAGTTGCGAATACGTTTCGTGTCGAGCGTTACGTTTTTTTACGATGTCTGGGCTGCATCACTGTGAGTGCAGCACACAAATCGTGACCGTGAGGGAGCCGATCAGCGCGCTTCTACAGGTACGATCAAAATACCGGCTGCGTCTGATCAAGGAGACCATGCCAGGTCAGAGCATAAAGTTTCAGCATAGATCGTGGCTCGATAAGGGCGCTTCATTATTTGTCGTGCCATGAGTGAGGCGCAAGCATTCACATCACTCGTGGGCCTCTGCCAAAGGAGTGACAGTTGTGCTCTTCCGCAGTACATGTTAAGGTTTCCCATATTTCCATAGTCCAGAATTCATTACACTGAAGCAATAAGCGGCATCAGTTCTTGGCATTCAAAGAACCATTTATGAACTATATCGATTATGGGCTTCAATTAAGTAATCAGGATCGTCTGACTTCGTTGGTTGACAAGTTAATCAGCCTAATTTCTATGCCTGCGTGTCTAATTACTACCTCGAATGGTTTAAAAAGGCATCTCACCGGGGTTTGCCACTTTTTGTTGGGCTGTTAAGGGCACCGCTATATTCCTGCAACATTTCGCATGTTGATTGCGCATTTTCATTCAACTACTGCAGTTTGTATTAAAAGTGTCTAATTGCATTGTAGTATCACAGTGAGCTCTAAATCTAATGATATTTAATGAAATTGCAAGTGAATGTGTGTACATTTCTGGCTAATACTTTTGGAGTGCCCGTCATACCAGTAACATCAGTATCTTAGAAAAAAAAGCTATACATAGACACATGGCTCATTGCGCGGACGTATACGCGGTCTTATGCCCAGATATATGCATGCATCCTTGTGTTCAACACCCTTCAGACGTCGATTTAACACCCTTCTTTCAGCAACTTCACACCTTATGTATGGTATACACCCTTATGATAGGGTGTTTTTAACAAAATGGGTGCTAAAGGGTGTCATGAGGGTGTAAACACCCATTTTAACACCATTAAGGGTGTGAAAGTGTTTAGTGTGTAGGGAGCCAAATCAGGGGTATAGTGTGGGTGCTGAAGTAGTTGGAAACCACAGGAGTGGATTGCAGCCATCGCAACAGCCGATGTCTGAACTGGCGCATTGCCCTGGTGAAACAGCACCCCTTAACGGAGCATCCCTCGCCATTTTTCTTTAATAGCCCACTTCAGACGACGAATATGAGCTGCACCATTGATGGTTTGACCTTTCTGGAGGAATTCCACGAGAATTACACCCTTGCAATCCCAGAACACTGATGTCATTATCTTGCCAGCGAATGGAACCACCTTTACCTTTTTAGGGCGGAGGAAGTGGGATGTTTCCACTGTTTCGAGGCTTCTTTTGACTCGGGACGAAAGTGATGGACCCAGGATTCATCCATTGTAACGAATCTCTGCAGAAAAGATTAATATCAGCTTCAAACAGTTGTAGATTTTCTGTAGAGTGAAGTTCTCTCAGACGTTTGTTCTCTCATGTCAAAAGTCTGGGCACCCATCGGGCCGAAACTTTGTGCATGCTCAAGAGCTGTGTTAGGATATGACCAACCCTCTCCACTGATATGCCCACACATTCTGCAATGTGCCACTGTGTGACACGTCGATCAGCCATTACAGTGTCTTGACCTTTTTGGACATTTTCATCTGTGCTTGCTGTTGTTGAGGGACGACCACTAAGTACAGCATCTTCAATTGATGTCTGGCCTCGCTTAAAATCGGCAACCCACTTTTTCACCATAGCATAAGAAGGGGCATTGTCCCCTAATGTCTCCACCATTTCCTTGTGAATTCCTTGTGGCGTCAGTTTTCTTTTCCATAAGGTATTGATTGACTGCTCGCTTTGCGAATTTCTCCATTCCCATACTTCAGCTTCGCGACGTTGCTTTAAACCGCTGTACATGAACCCCCCCCCCAAAAAAAAAAACAAAAACAAAATAACACCAGATTGCTCATGAAACCACTCAAATAACTGAATAACATATTGCAATGGAAAACAAGACCACGCGAAAAAAATTTCGTGGGTGGGCTGCGAACTTTTCAGGCACTCCTCGTAACAAAGAACACAAAAAAGAGGCACAGGACAGTGCTCTGTCCTGCGCCTTTTTCTGGCGTCCAGAGTCACGCTCCTAACGACTCGCTCCAAGAGCGAGCAAGGGACGCGGAAGTCATTCGCTTACGCAAAGAGAACGACGACCTCAAGAACACGATCAATAGGCTAGTTAACGAAATGGCGGAGATCAAGAAACTTGTTTCCAATGCGTCGGGTAACGATGTGGCAATCAGGGCCTCCGAGACTCCAATCCCAGCTCCGGTAGACGGTACTGCAATGTCCTGAAAATGCAGGGCAGTCGTAAATAAAACATGCGAATCGGGAATGTTGTCCGCAGAAGTCAGCGAGATTAAGCAAACTCTCACTGAGCTGAGAGACAGCCTCAGACAGGTCACCCCTAGCGTTACTTTCCTCACCGACCGCGTTCGCCAAATTCAGGTTGCGCTCGGGGACCCCAAAAGGGGCCTCGGAGCTCTCTCATATCGCATCGACGCCATTGAAGCGCGAATGGCTTCATCCGCCACCGTCGTTCAACCGCTACTGAGGGAAGCTAGACTTAAGTATCCCACCAGCGCTCCGACAGAAGGTCCCATTCTTTGCGCAGCCCTAACTTCCCCGTTAGGTGGTAGTCCGTCCGGTCAGCCCAATAATGGATAGATCCAAAGAGAGTTTTCGCATTCGGCAATGGAACTGCAGGGGGTATTCTAACAAGAAAGCCCCGCTGCAGCAGTTTTTCAGGTCTTTGGTGATCAAACCTCAGGTCATTGCTCTTCAGGAAACATTAGTATCCGCTGCCTCGCTCCAGGGCTACAGAGCCGTGTCGGGCCGGCCTTGGGGCGAGGCATTTGTACCTTGATCGATAAAAGGCTTACTCATCTCACCCACGACCTCAAGCTGGGGAGCGGTAGAATCGAATATGTCATGGTTGAGATCATGCTCGACGTGCCGCAGCGGAATCAGCGCAGAAACAGTGTCTTCGTCCTCAATATCTATAGCAACCCCAGTGACTCGCGTCAACAGTTCAAGACCATTCTCAGAAAAGCGACCGACCTGGCCGGCCCACGACCCTTGGTCGTCGTCGGCGACTTCAACGCCCCGTACGGCCTCTGGGGTTACATCTGCGACACTACCAAGGGGCGCAACCTGCGGCAAGACGCCAACGAGATGGACCTCACTCTGGTCACGGACAAAGCTTTTCCCACGCGCATCGGCAACTCCGTCACCCGGGACACGACACCCGACCTCGCCTTCGTCAAGAACGTCAAGGACATGGGCTGGGAGAACACCGCCATGGAGTTTGGCAGCGACCACTACATTCTCGAGACCCACTTCAAGGTGGCTCGGAGTAGGGTCAGGGAATTCACGTTCGTCGATTGGGACCATTTTCGCAAGATTCGGGAAGAACCCGGGAGAGCCAGGGCACCCACCAGCCTCGAAGAATGGTGCGAATGCATCCGCAACGACGCTTCCGCGCCCACCAAGAAAGTGGAAACTGATCTCGACGTCGAGCGAATGGACAGTAGACTCGCCCATCTCATCGAGGCCAAAAACGCCCTGCTCCGTCGATTGAAGGGTCAAAGGCTCAATCGCAGACTCCGAAAGAAAATCTCGGAGCTCAACAAGGTGTTCGATGACCACTGCAAAGCGCTATGCCAGCAGCAGTTGGACGAGCTCTGCGAATCCATTGACGGACAGATGCGCAATGGCAAGTCCTGGGGTATGCTGAAGCACCTTCTCGACGAAAGCGGCTCCAAGTCAAATCAGAAGCATACGTTGGCCCGGGCCCTTCACGAAGCCACCAGGTCTCACACGGTCGATGTACTCGTCTCCAAGCTCATTCAGAAGTACCTGCCCATCCGGCGCGACGGGGATCCGGCGACCCAACTCCCTGGCTACCGAGGCCCTCCTCGCCCCGAGCTGGACGAAGACTTCTCTGTTGCCGAGGTCAGACAGGCCATCTTCGCGCTCAACCACAAGTCTGCGGCGTGTCCGGACGGAGTCACCAACAGAATGTTGATAAACCTCGACGACCCGTCGATTGTCTTTCTCACCGAAAATATCAACGAGTCCTGGAAGAGCGGCGTGGTTTTTGCAGAATGGAAGTCGGCCTGCACGGTGCTCATTCCCAAGCCCGGCAAGGCCCCGAACATCGAGAACCTGAGGCCGATTTCTCTAACCTCCTGCGTCGGCCAGGTCATGGAGCGCGTCGTCCTCAACAGACCCAACGGGTACCTCGAAGACAACGACGTTTACACGTACAACATGATCGGGTTCCGCGCCGGACTCTCGACGCAGGATGCAATGAAACTAATCAAGCATCAGATCGTGGACGGCGGTTCCAGAGACGTCAAGGCTCTGCTCAGCCTGGACCTCGAGAAGGCTTTCGACAACGTGCTCCACGCCTTTATCGTCAAGACCATTTCAGACCTATGTCTCGGTTCCAGATTCCACAGCTACGACAGCTCTTTTTTAACGGACAGGAAGGCCAAGCTTCGCATTGGAGACTTCCGCTCCGAAGATGTGCCCCTCGGAGGACGGGGTACTCCTCAGAGCACCGTAATCTCCCCCACACTATTTAACATCTGTATGATTGGTCTTTCCGAGAGGTTGGCATGCGTTGAGGACGTCAAGCACACGATCTACGCTGACGACATTACCATCTGGTGCGCCAGGGGATGCGAGGGCAGAGTCGAAGAAGCTATGCAGGAGGCGATGGACGTGATTGAGGAGTATCTCCGCCCCACCGGACTTCGGTGCTCCCCTGCCAAGTCGGAGCTTCTGCTTTACAGAAAAGAGAAGGGAAGAAGACTCAACGATAGGAAGCCAGTCTTCGAAAGCAGCATCTGTCTTCACACTTGTGATGGAGGGGTGATACCCAGGGTCGACATCATTCGGGTCCTGGGCGCGTTTGTCGAATTCAACGGCGGGGACCGAACGGCTCTCCGCAAGATCATCGCAAAGATGGACAACGCCCTCCGCCTCGTTCGCAGAATCGCAAACAGACACAGAGCCATGAAGGAAGCCAATCTCCTAACCCTTATCAACGCCTTCGTATTATGCCACTTCACGTACACGATTTCTATGCACAACTGGCTCAGAGCGGAGCGAGACAGGCTCAATGCTCTCATCCGCAAAGTAGTCAAAAGGGCTCTCGGGCTACCCATTAGGACCCATACCGAAGATCTCCTCAAGCTGGGGGTACACAACACCACCGAGGAGATTGCCGAAGCCCAAGAACGCGCGCAACTCGCTCGCCTGACCACCACAGCGGCAGGTAAACGCATCCTCGAAGTGCTGGGTTACCCTCCTGTGGTATCTTCGAGGGTCAGTACGCCGATCTCTAGGTGCATTCGAGACAAATTCGAAGTGGCCCCCGTGCCTCGAAACGTCCATCCCATCCACAACGAGGGCAGACGCAAGGCGAGAGCAGTAGCGATTCTGAAACAGGTCTATCAACAAGGCATCAGAGCACGCTTCGTCGACGCCGCGGAGTACAGTTTTCCACCCCCTCAGCCCAAATTGAATAGGGCGCAAGCTGTTTCGCTTAGACTTTTACAGACCGGCACATATCGGTGTCTGGCCGTTCTGCACGAACTTTACCCTGACGTATATCACGACGACGCCTGCCCATCCTGCGGGCAGACCTCCACTCTAGCACACATGCTCTGGGAGTGCGGGTCGAGATACCCCAAGTTCAGCAAGGATGAGTGGGACTCGCTTCTGGGTAGCCCCGCTCTAGACAAGCAAATCCTGGCTGTCCGGCGTGCCCGCGACCGGGCCGGTGGGCTAGACCTGCTGGTCCCGACGTGGGACTACCCGGGTGCGCGACAAGTTCGCGTCCTCGCCGGACCTGTAATAAAAGTTATTTCACTCACTCACTCACTCACTCACTCAGTCACGCTGTACGAAATTCCATTATTTAACAAGGTGTATGTACAGGTGGGCACAAAATAAATACGCGATATGCCAGCGCGTGCAACACTGCATGTTTGCGGTGTTTACGAAGCAAGCGCCTTCCGTCGAGACATGGCATTGCGCATGCGTGTCCTTTCATACTATTGCGTCAGTCCATACGCAAACCTTTTGCCAACCAGCTGTCAGAATTGCGATTGCACAAGATTGCGCCAAAAGAGCGCTGTTTTTTTTTCGGCTGGCGTAGTGTTGTAAAAATCCGTTTAGCCTATTTGCAAATGGCGCAAGCATGGCCAGTCACGTCGTTGCTTGCGGCTATATTTGCTGGTGTTTTGTGAGTTTGGGCTGTGGTTCGTGTGAATAGAAGTCTGCAGGACAAGTGTGCTGTGTACTATGTAGTACGTGGAAGTTACGTGCCTTAATATAGCTGTGGGTTAAGCGTGCCTCAGTGTTTGCAGTGTTCATACGAGCCAAATCGGGCATTCGTAGTGATTATACGTAGCATTTATTTTCCTCTGTACAGTTCCGGAGGAGTACTAAGCCTTATCCTTCCAGCGCATTGTAGAGTAATTGGTCTGCCAATAAGAATGACGGTTTATCCTGCACTGTTTATATCTAGGTATGCGATACTGCTGGATAGCGCTACCTACGTCGTGGACAACCCACCCAACCGTAAGTGCAGTCATGCACTTACTCTCATGTAACTTCGAGCACGGCCGACGTTGTGTTGTCGGCTAGCATGCCGTCGTTGTAAGTACAGTGCCAGTGTTAGTGATGCTAAAGCGGCACAGAGCAAACGGAAACGTTAGTGTGATTCATGATTTTTATGCAAGCTAATTACCGTATTTTCCCACCTAATATAATGTCTAAATCTGCTGTGTGTGCAGTGTATTTCGTGTTTTTCGCGGACGTGTTTTCATTTCTAGATATATTGTCGGGCCCAGACAGTCTGTCTCGTGCGGCACGTTGCAAACGGAGCGAAGTGTGGCGCGACTGCCTCGCTAATCTGGAGATCGCGAGAGCCAGCGAGTGGGTGACGCATGGGCGTGATTCACAGCAGCCGCCGTCGGCAAACCTCCCAGACGCGCGCTACTCTGGCGCCAGCTCGTAGTCATCGTCAACGCACTAAGCTTTTCTTCCCACGCTTTCGCCATACCCTCCTCCGCTTTCCGCCTCATGGGGCGCTATAACGTAAAATGATTCCAAACTGTTTTGATTCCAATTTCCGCAATCAGCCTCCACGATTGGTCAAAACATTTTCGGGCCACTCCCAACTTCGCCTGTCTGTCACGCGACGTCACGAAAACCGCGATAGCTCCCCATCTGATATAACTTGTACCCACTGATTATGCATGATTAAACCGCACAAAAGAAAAATAATCATTCCTGATTCGACGCCTTTTCACCATTAGCCCTCTGCTATTGGTCCAATGTTTTCTGGCTACGCCCACTTCGCCTGTCTGTCACGCGACCTCACAAAACGGTGAAAACTCACCACGTCAAAGTGACGTGTACGCGAAAAAAAGCATTAATATGCCGAACAAAACTGAAAATTTCCCTGAATAGCCACAGACAGCCCCGTTCCGAAAGGAATAGAAGATGGCTGCCCGCCGATCGCTCAGGCAATCGCTAATCGCACCTGCCGGCGAGCATGTATTTATTTGCGAATGATAAACCTTTTTGGGTGGCAGTAAAACGTTATCGAACACTTTCGGCATGCATATGACATCGCTCTGCCAACTCTTCCTTGTAGAGGATCCGTTTTAGCGGCATTCTTATCGTTCCGTTGCACGCCGCCGCGCTTTTCGACCAGCCACCGTAACTAAGTAAGGTGAAGCGAACCTCTTCATGCGGTTATCTATTTTCACTGCGCTGGCTCGGCCCTATCGAAACCCTCTCCACTAGAGCGTGCTCCTCGCCTCTTGTCCGCCAATTGGACAAGAAAAACCTCTGAGCGTAGACAATGGTATTGGTTTTGAAAGAGAACAATGGTGACCTCCTATAAACGAGGAGAGTCTTTGATTGGGTTGTGCAGACAACGCTGCGGGTCACCGCCCGATGCTTGCGTCGGTGGTTACGTAAATTTGACGTCAGGAGTTTGGAATCAAAACAGTTTGGAAGCGTTTTACGTTATAGCGCCCATGGCTCCGCTCCACCATCCTCTCCGTTTTCCTCCTCGCGCCTCTTGGCTCTCCCGCTTTTTTCAACTCCCGCTGCGCTCCGCGTTCGCTCTCATCTTTGGCTGTGCTCGTTCGATGGGTTATTTAAGTAGGACGCTGACGCTCGACGCGGGAACGGGCGCCTAAGAGCTGGGCTCTAAAATTCCCTGCACTAACCATGCATTCAGAACAAGCCTTCGAGAAGTGACGTGCAACTTTCAGCGCATCTCGTGAGTGTTACTGGGCGGCAACGAGCATTTCGTCGCACACGACGAGAGATTTGGTGTGAACGCGCCCGTCTTATAGCAGACTTACACGTGCCTCCTCGCGCGATTGAAAGTTTCTTCTTGTTAACGCTCCACTAGTTCCCCTTTTAAATGCGAGCTCATTTTTATAGACGAACGCCAAGCTGGAGCGCATAGATATCCATTAGTACTGGGTATCCACTCGGCCTTAGCCTGCTACACACCAAGGCAGGCGGTCAATTCAAAGGCCGTTTGTGGTCTACAGGCAGATTGACGCTCCCCAAAACGCTTTCCCCAGAGCTTTGAAGTCCGTGGAAGTGGGACACCTTGCCAGAAGTGCCGCGCATACCTATTTCACCGCAAATACCCGGCTCCAGTAATTATCTGCCTCCGGAGGCCATGGCAAAGCCGTGCAGTAAAGCCACCTGTGGCTGGAAAGAGCAGAGACCTGGAAAGGAGCGTATGGAACATCCGCTAAACTCACTGTAGGGTCCATTCGAGACGAGAACCGCCATCAGGCAGCCGAGAACCAGGCCCGGGGACCCTAAGAAAAAACAATGGGTTTAAGGGTACAAGTGCGCTTGTAAGTAATAATTCCTAGGCAGTGACGTACCATCTATTTTTGGAGTGGGGGGGGGGGCAGACCACAAACTAGAAAACTCTCTCTCTCTCTCTTTATATATATATATATATATATATATATATATAGCATGTGGAATAACGCTTTTAGCATGTGGAATGTTAATTAGGCTATCATAACCAAAACTGTGAAAGGTGCTGGAATAATTAGCCGTATTAGGTGAAGCGGTATAAATAAGGTTCATGTTGGTATCGCCACAGACAATGGCACTGCTTTTCGTGAAGGATATTTTTTCTACTTGTGTGATCAAGCGGACAGAAGAATTGAGTAATACATGAAAAAGGCGAGCGATACATACAGCCTCAGATTAGGTTCTTGGTGTTAGTATTTAGGATATCCTTGCGTGCAAGAAGGCCACAAATAAACGCAAAGTACCTCGAGCGGCCAATCCAGCAGCAATTTTGCGTGCATTCGTGCGCTTCTTTCCAGCTCGAAAAAAAAAACGTTTTATGGAGAACGTATTGAGCAACAGAAAGCTGTATGGGACTTATTCCATGTTGCTGTACAATTTTGTCATTGTCACTTTGATAAAGGGAACGGTACTTCCCGAGTTGGATAATCGATTACAATTTTCTAAGTAAATATCAGTAACGAAAAAATTACTGGCGCCTACTCCACTGTACTTGAAACAATACCCACTAGGTTTGCTTCGCGTAACGCCTTTCCTGTTTTTTAAAATCGTGCTGCGTGATAGCTGGGACACCCTGTATATATATATATATATGCACGAGAAGAAAGAGAGCCGAGGGGCCCGATTTTTATTAATCATATCATCAGAAGCCAACAAACAGTGACACCAAGGACAACATAGGGGCAATTACTTGTACTTACTAATTGAATTAAAGAAAATGATAAATTAATGAAAATTACAATGGATGAACAAGCAGCTGGCCGCATGTGAGGACCGAAGCCACGTCTTCGCATTACGCGTGCGATGCTCACCACCATTGAGCTACCGCGGCGCCGTTTTCCCATCCACTCGGTTGGATGGGAAAACTAGAATTAACCCTGGGAGTGTAGTAGTAGTGGTTCATGTGGAAAGGGGAAATGTTGAAGCTATCTTCTGCAGCCCTTGAGGGAGCACGGCTCAGCGCCAACGGGAAGGGGTAAGTGGGGGAGAAAGGGGGAACCCTGGGAGTGTTAGCCAGCACCACCACTCACAAACCTAGGCGGCGGATGTGAAACATCCTCTCTGCTGTCCTCACGAGTACGTGATCATTTTGGGTGAAGGCAACTGGTCAATAAACCCACATATTGTACCTGAATGCTACCTGAAGGTTTCATTGTTTTTTTTCATTTTCTTTAATTCACTTACTAAGTACAAGTAATTTCCTATATGTTGTCCTTGGTGTCACTGTTTGTTGGCTTCTTATGATATATATATATATATATAATTATATATATATAGGGTGTGTCCCACTAATCATCCACCAAGATTTAAAAATATGCAAATGCTACGTAGCTGAATAGAACCAAGGTAATGTTTGCGGTCGCTTGGAGATCCTCATATTATTATTGCGATAGCAATTATATGGACACTCCAAAGCAGATTTCTGCCGTCGGCGTCGCCGTCGCCGTCGCCGTGAGGTTCCGTATGACGTCAATGGAGATGAAATCGTCGTCGCCACGCCGAACGCTGTATGTGCGCGTGAAAGGGCGCGAGGGACGCGCGCTTTCACGGGGAGTGAACCCACGGCGGAGAACAAACGCGCGTTCTGCGCCTTGCTCCCTTAAGGGCTGCAGAAGTAGGCATCTCTTTCCTCCTTTACAATCGCCATATATGTAGAGCAAACGCGCCTTCTTCCGAGCGCGAAAGGCCGTGCGGGGGGGGGGGAGGGGGAGGGAAGGGGGGCGACGTTTAGCTGCGGCACCAAGTGCCTATTTATATCAGAGGCTCTGGCAACAGTCACCAACGCCGCACGCATTTTGTGCGAACGCGGGCAAAACGCCGACGGCGTCGACAACAGTTCTGCACGTTGCTGGTGCTGCTGCATGTTTAAATTTATACAGCTGATAAAACTACTATCCTTACTCCGTATAGCTCTCTACAAATTTGCTATCGCAATTGATGCTTCGCCTTTCAGGTGAAACTGCGACAACTTTTTTTTACATTCCTCCTAATTACATAATTCGTGTTATTTAGTTTGTGAATGTTATCCGGGCATATGTTGCACGTGAAGAAGTTGCTTAAGTACGAGTGAGCACACATCTACAAACACAAACTTATTCATATAGAAATGTTGCGAGGTGAGAAGGTGGCAAAGGCTTCCGACGCTGCTCGACGTTTGTCCAGTTCTTATCTCGTCCAAAGCCTCCGAGCCGCCGTCAGAGGCACCGGCAACGGCCACGTACGCCGCGCGCGTTCGGTGCGAACGCGGACAAAACGCTGACGGCGTCGATAACAGCTCTGCGCGTTGCTGGTGCTGCTACATAGGCCCCGGCTAGTGAGGAGGCCCGGTGAAAGTCGGGAGTCTGAACGATACGAATCACGGGGCTGTACCGTGGCCGGTGTCGTAACGTAGCCGGTGTCGTACCGTGGCCAGTGTCGTACCGTGGCCAGTATCGTACCTTGGCCAGTGTCGTACCGTGGCCAGTCTTACTAGGCGTGTCGTACCATGGCCGGTGCCGTACCGAGGCCGGTGTCGTACCGACGCCGGTGTGTTCGTACCGTGGTTGGCGTGCTCGTATGATGGCCGGCGTGCTCGTACCGTGGCCGGCGTGCTCGTATGATGGCAGGCGCGCTCCTACCGTGGCCAGCGTGCTCGTACCGTGGCCAGCGTGCTCGTACCGTGGCCGGCGTGCTCGCACCGTAGCCGGCGTACTCATACCGTGGCCGGCGTGCACCGTGGCCTGTTGAGCGCCGTGGTCGGTGAGCGCCGTGGCCTGGTGAGCGCCGTGGCCTGGTGAGCGCCGTGGCCTGGTGAGCGCCGTACCATGGCCGGCATGCTCGAAACATGGCCGGCATGCTCGTACCATGGCCGGCATGCTCGCACCGTGGCCGGCGTGCTCATACTGTGGCCGGCGTGCTTGTCAACTTCTTACATATTATAATTAGATGAAAAGTGTAAAGGAGAAAATTGTAGATGAAAAACTCCCGATACAGCTTTCTGTTCTTCAATACGTGATACATAAAAGTGGTTTTCGGACCATGAGAGACGCGCGCGAATACGCACAATATTACCGGGCGACTGGCCGCTCGAGGCACTTTGGTGTATTCGAGGGCTTCTTTCACGCTGATTCTTTCGAGCACTTGAAATAAGAGTGCTTCCTGCAATTACCCTCGTATATGACGATTCCGTTTGAAACATTGCCCACATGTAACGCTTTCGAGCACTTATTCTTAGGAATTTTTGAATGCCAATAATTCATAAACGCAAATTTTACTTAACCAGAATATTAACCAAGCATCCCTTTGTATTTTCGATAGATTTGATCTCAGTTTCGTACCCATTTAGCCTAAAGCAGCGACATAAAATCAGCTTTGTTCGTGAAACACATAGACAAAGCTCCGGATCACTTGAATGCGTAATTTACTGCAAATGTCATAATTTGTCCCCTTACTTTGAACTTAGCCTACACATTACCCACCACGTGCCTCTTATTTTCGCCAAATGTAACCAAGGTGACTTGATTAGTTCGCCGAGGACCTGGCAGAAACCAACTGCGAACGTCTTATGACGTATGAAAATAGGGGGAAAAAACGAGGGTTCAGTAATTATTTGCAGAGCTTCTAACTGAACCAGAAGCTAAAACTTTCGTCAGACATTGCACTTGCCATGACCAACCCTCCCATTTCCACGAATTATAAACATGCTGTAACCTACAGCTATGTCGGGACAATGGGAAGAAGAAGAAGAACAACTTTATTGAAACAAAAATCTTACTGGTGTCTATGGGTGGAGCCCCTATTCCAGGGCCCCAGTGGCTTCCGCGGCTCGCCGGGCCTGGTCGAGGGTCGCCAGCTGGCTTCCCAAGTCCAGTTCGGTGAGTCGCGCCTCCCACGACCAGTTAACGAGTGAGTTCCTGACTAGCGGCGAGACGGCATGTGCCGGGCGCCTCGGGCATTCGTATGTGATGTGCTGGAGTGTCGGGGTGTCTTCACACCAGGGACATTTGTCTTTGTGTCTGTCGGGGTATATCTTGTGTAGCCTGTGCAAGTGAGGAAAGGTGTTCGTCTGTAGGCGGCGCCAGTCCCTTGCCTGCACCCTGTTGAGCTTGGGATGGGGAGGAGCCTTTGTTTGTCGGCCGAGTCTTTGCAGCTCCAGTATTTCTCGGGGCGTGCCGGGTGTGGGGGGCTCCGTTAGGGTGGAGTGATCCGCGGCTCGGCCTGTCATATCTCGAGCCAGGCGGTCCACCCGTTCGTTGCCATCCACTCCGGCGTGTGCCGGGCACCATGTGATCCCATGGTCGTGAGTGAGTCTTGGTCCGAGGATGCGCACGACGCTGGCCGGCAAAACTCCCCGCATGTATAGTCGACATGCGTCCTGAGAGTCCGTTAGCACGTGTGCCGATTGACCGTTTGCTTCGGCGGCTCGTACGACTAGGGCGATGGCTGCGGCCTCCGCCGTTGCTCTGGACGAGGTGCGCAAGGACGCAGCCGCGACCATGCGTGCCCGATTGGTCGCGACCGCCACGAAGGCGAGGGTTCGTGTTGTGTGGGGGTAGAGACTTGCGTCCGCGAAATACGTGTCCGGGTGGCCCTGCCTCTGTAGCAGGGCTGTCGCCCTGGCTCGTCTTCGTCTTGCGTGGTATGTCGGGTGCATGTTGCGTGGGATGGGATACACATGTAGCCGTGTTCGCAGAGCGAGTGGTATCAGTTGAGTCTCGTCCCCGCAGAATTGCGGCGCCAGGGGGTAGTGCAGGCGTTTTAATAGACAACGTCCCTGGGGCGTCGCGTTAAGACGCTCTCGCTGGGCGATCATCGTGGCTGCGGCGAGCTCTTCATATGTGTTGGTCAGCCCTAGCTCCCGGAGGCGCTCCGTGCTTGTGCTCGCCGGAAGGCCGAGCGCGGCCTTACAGGCGATTCGAATCAATTTGTCCACTTGATCGGTCTCGGTGCGGCGCGTGGCTTGAAAGGGCAGTGCGTAAGTTATGCGACTAATGACGAAGGCTTGCACCAATCGCAAAGTGTCCGCCTCCGTCATTCCCTTTTTGCCGCACGCGATTCTGTTGATAAGTCCAGTGATGCTGCTTACAGTGCGTTTGAGTTTAGAGAGCGCGATGGAAACGCTGCCCGTTTCTTGTACGTGCATCCCGAGAACCCGCATGTTTGTTGTCCTCTTGATGGGTTCCCCATCGAGAAAGAGTTGTAGGGTCGGTGCTCTGTTCGCTTGTGTATGCTTGGGCCTAATGTGTAGGTATGCCGACTTGGCCGGGGCGCATTTCATGCCTGCTTGTTTCGTGAAGGTTTGGACCGTGTCAATGGCTCTTTGGAGGATATCTTGCCGGTCGCCGTACGAGCCTTGAGTGGCCCATAGCGTAATATCATCCGCGTATATGGCGCACCCGAGATCTCTGTGCTCCTCCAGTTGTAGTGCCAGTTTGCGTAGGCCGATGTTGAAAAGGAGCGGTGATAGTATAGAGCCTTGAGGGGTGCCTCGCCCCGGTAGGTCATATGCGAGTGATCGTGTCGTACCTATCCCAATATGGGCGGTGCGGTTGCTCAAGAAGTCTTGCACGTAGCAATGTATTCTATCACCACATCCTACGTCATCGAGTCCCTCAAGAATCCTGGAGTGCGAGATAGTGTCAAATGCTTTTTGAATGTCGAGTGCGAGCAAGATCCTGTCTGGACTACCCGACGGGGGATTGAGGACTTCGTCTTTTAGCAGTAAGAAGACGTCTTGGGCCGATACCCCTCTCCTGAAGCCAAGCATTGTGGCCGGAAGCAGATCATTTTGCTCTATGTGTCTCTCGAGTCTGGTGAGGACGACTCGCTCAAAAAGCTTGCCCAGACAGGAGGTGAGCGAGATGGGTCGTAGTTGGCCTAGTTCGCGCGGTTTCCTCGGCTTCGGTATAAGAATAACGTTTGCCGTTTTCCATTCCGAGGGTAGTCGGCCGTGGGGTTTCCATACCGTGTCGTTAAAGAAATCGGTTAGCTGTTGGATGGCCGAGTCGCTTAGGTTTATCAGCATTGCATTGGTAATTCGATCGGGGCCCGGTGCCGTGTTCTTCTTGAATGCCTGAGTAGCGGTGTAGAGTTCTTCGAAGGTGATAGGGGCGTCCAGATCTCCGTTTTCTTGGCCGTGATAGTTTCTGGGGCTAGGTGAAGGCGTCTGTGCTTCTCCGGTGTAAGTGTTCTTTAGTAGTTGGATGAGCTCGTCTTCTGTGCCTGGATATTCTCCGACGAGTTTCCTCATGACATTATTCGCTTGCGTACGTGTGCTTGATGATGGGTCCAGCATGCAACGGAGGATAGCCCAGGTTTTCTTGGTGCTCAAGGTGCCTCGTAGGGAGTCGCAAAAACTTCGCCAGTTGTTGTTATTGAGCTGTATGGCGTAGACGTTGGCTTCTTCTGCCAGTTGGTCTATCCGGCGTCGGAGTTTGCGGTTCTGTCTTTGTCGCTTCCAAGGCTTTGATAGACTTCGGCGGGCCTCCCAGAGGTGTGCCAGGTGGTTGTCCACCGCCGGCGTTTCCGGTGTGGTCTGATACTCTTTGGTGGTGGCATTGTAGATTTCTTTAAGAAAAGCGCTCCATTCTCCTGCAGAGGTTGGCGTTGAATTGGCTGGCTGCTGTTTTTCTCTGTACTTTTTCCAGTCAGTGAGTTTGGCCGTCCCCAGGGATTGGCGTACTTTTGCCGTGTTGCAGGTTACATTTATAATGTAATGGTCACTGCCTAGCGTTGACGACAGAGGTTGCTCCAGGTGACTCCTCTGTCGTCATTAACAAAAGTTAAGTCAGGCGTGGTATCGCGAGCCACGCTGTTGCCTACTCTGGTGGGGACGCCTGGCAGCGTGATCAGCAAGAGTTCATGTGTCTGTGTCGTTCTGAGAAGGTTGGAGCCCTTCGCCGTGTCTCTCTTGTATCCCCACTCTGAATGCCAGGCGTTGAAATCTCCGAGGAGAATTAGCCTATCACGTCGCACGAGGAGGGTGGATACATGGTTAAGTAATGGTGAGAAGTCAGCTTTTTGGTCTCTGGGTGAACTGTAGACGTTAACCAAGACGCACTTTGGTCGTCCCTTCTTCACTGGCCAGATTGTTATAATTTGGTGCTGGATTTCTACTCCCGGTGCTGCGGCACTGCTGATCGCAAGGTCTTTTCGAGCCAGCGTTGCCACCATCGGGTGATCCGGGTTCGTGTACAGGCAGTAACCCTCTATGGGTCTCGGTCGCTTCCCCACCTCTTGCAAGCAGATGAGGTCGGGAGGAACTAGCGCCGTCTTGATGTATTGTGTTAGTGTCGCGTGTTTGTTGTGTAGTGATCGGCAGTTCCACTGCCACATAGTGAGATTCTCTTGTTGCCTGGTTGTGTTGTTAACCATGATGAGGAACTTCGGAGGTTGTGGTATCCTCAGTGTCAGTGGTGTCCATGATCTTCGCGCTCAGCTGGCCCGAGGCGAGGCTGTGTCGTCGTTTGCGCGGCCGTTGGAACTTCTGAACTGAATCGTCTACATATCGTTTTAGTTCTTGGAATTCCGTAAACATCTGCTGCATTTGCGCTTGTAGTTGCTCTTGCATTTGCTGAAATTGTTGCTGGATTTGTTGCTGCTGTAATGCAAACATGTGTTCTACTTGCTGTAGTGTCACTTGTGTTGTCGCATCTTGTGGCGAGGATTGTGTTTCTGCTGGTGGCCGCTGTGACAGTGGTTGTTGTGTTGGCTGTTTTGTTTGTGTCGCGAGTGGTGGTGGTGGTGGTTGTGCTTGCTGTTGCGGTGTCGCAGTGGGTGGTTTGGATTTAAGTTGATCCATTTGCGCCGTGAGCATAGCTACCTGTCGCTTGAGTGTTTCTACTTCTTGCGTTTTACCGTGTAAGATTGCTTTAAGTTGTCTGCCCTCTGAGATGGCTCACTTGTATTCCTCACTTTGCGCGATGAATTTGGTCGTGGAAGACGTGACTCCCGCCCAGCTTACCTGTGCAGGTGTATTCTTTGCATTGGTCATTGATCCCAGCTGCTGGCTGTTGCTCGTCGGGGTCCGGGATCGGGAACTTTGTTCCTGCGTACTTGTGCACTGGGTGAAGGCGGCAGTGCGCTGCGCGGATCTGGAGCGGGATCTCTCCGTGCTGGCGCTTCCGCTTCTGTGGCTTTGACCCGCCCTGCTGTCTTCTTCCCCGTACTCGGAGGAGAACCATCTTTGTGGTCTGGTGTTCTGCGGACGTGGGGTCCGCGATGCTCGTGGTTGTTGCGGTTGCTTTAAGCGTTTGGTGCAGCTCTTGTCCCCGGTAAGGTGGGCCCCCTCGCACGAGGCACATTTAGGTTCACAGGGGTGTCCTTCACTTGGGTTCACGAGCCCACATATTTTGCAGATTCGTAGCGTAGGATTTGGGCAAACGTCCGTGCGGTGTCCCTTGCCGCGACATAGCTTGCACACTTGGATGGTAGCACGAAAGGGGTGACACAAGAGCTCTCCTCCGTAATAGTATACGGTTCTCGGTAGTATGGGCCCGCTGAACGTAAGGGTGGCACTTTGGGTATCGCCGATCATGCGGGCCTGGATCAGCTCGACTCCTTGCGTGCGAATCCGCATGTTGGCAAGCAGGGTCTCTGACGGAGTGTGTCGCGGTATACCATGCACCACCCCTCTCAGTGCGTCTTCCCCGGTGGCCGCGTATGCTTTGACGGCATGGGCTGCGTCGTTGATGGTCAGGGGGCGAAGTCCCCGTGCTTTCATGGCCACCTCTTGGTGCGGAGTAGAGAGGATGGCTATGTTAGAGCCTGGCTTGATTCGCAGGAGAAATTGTTCCCCAGAAAACTCATGGTTGCAGGCTTCAATGATTTCTGTCGCCATTGCTGGTGTGAGGATGTTGCGTAGGGGTAAGCCCTGATGCGGTCGTATGACGATCTTGAAATCGTCCTTTGGTAGTGGTGGGAGCTTGGCTAGTTTTCTTCCTTTCGGAGTGGGCGGTCTCTTGGTGTCCGTGTTAACTTCGAGCTTGTCTTTGTCCGGCGCTTTGCCGCGCTTTCGTTCCAACGCTTGTTGCTTCCGTTGGCGTAGCGTTAGCACCGTTTGCCAGTCTGCATCATCATCGGGGGGTTGGTGGAAGTTAGAGTAGGTCCGCTCACCTCCGTACGCTTGGTTGAGTACCCTGTCGACGTGCTGGGGCCGGTGAGGTCCATTCCGTCTTCGTCATTTGATGCTTGCCGGTGTAGCGTTCCGGTGCTCGTGAAATCTCTAGTTGCTTCCGTAGCCATGGTTAGGTCAGCTCCGAGCCGGAGCCCGTGCCGCCGGCGCAGGCGTTGCCGGAGCGCCTCGTAGGCGTTCGGGCTAGCGAGAAGACGACGAACCGTGGGAAACGGTGAGAAGGCCACTTCCCATACAACTCCCGGAGAAAACGGCCCGGGCAAGGGCGGCTGGTGAAGGTCGCGGCGTTTCGGTGGTTGCGGAGCACGCCGACGGCACGGCCGTTCACTTCGGCCGACTGATTGGAACTCCGGGACAATGGGAAGCAAAACTGATAGTGGCCATATACACGTTCAAAAATTTGACTAAGACACTTTTTTTACAAAACCTGTGCTTAATCCAGCTCACTTTACTTAACGCAGAGATTTTCTTAGTGTTCCACCTATTTTCGATAAATTTGATCTTGGTGGCATTTGTTGTTCTGCCAGGGCAGCGGGTTCAATTCTGCCCGTTCGTTAGACACACTCATAACGCTCTAGAGCACACACATACGTAATTTATTACCACAACCTCAGTTGCCCTCACACGTTAAGCTTACACATCCTTACACATCACCCATTACGTCGTCATTACTGTCACCAAACATAAAGAAGCTGCCTTGTTTAGTTCACTGAGGACACCAGGCGAACCCAACATGCGTATCACGCATAAGAAAAAAAGTCAAGACGAGGGTTCAATAATTATTCGCAACGATTCTAGTTAGCCGGAAACGTTACAAATTCCCAACACATCCCTATTAAGCTGCGCCTATTCCTCCAAAATAAAAAGTTTGTGAAATGCAGATTTCGCTTGAGAATTTGGGAAACGTAGAATATAACGGCAGCTTCACACTTTCAAACGCTTGCTTAGGCTGGACAGCCTACAAATCTGAATCCGATACTTACATTGCAGCATTAAAGGAAGCTAAAGATAATTTCATGTCGAATACCTAACCCTCACTTCATAAATCTATTGTTCGAAAGTTTTGGCGTATGATTAACCCCAGTCTTGATAAATTGCCTTGGTAGACACAGCTGGCAACTCCGTTCCACCTATCCAACGGGCTACTATTCTAAATGACACCTTCTAGAGAAATTTCTCCATAGTTACAAATACTAATCTTCCAGACATTTTTCATTAGAGCTACCCATTCATGCCTCCCATTGCTGTTGACACGGCTGGAATTACGACACTCATCAATAACTTAGAACACCTTTCCTCCCCTGGTTATGATTCTATTGATTGCATGTTTCTGAAAAATACTTGTGTTTACAGTTCAATCGTACTAACAAAAATATTTCAGCAATCACTTGACACATCAACTCTTCGAACTCAATGAAAAATTAGGAAGGCGATTTCAATCTTCAAATCGGGCAATAAATGTTCACCATGTAATTATCGGCCCATTTCCATTACTAGCACATGCACACACTAGAACACATTATATATTCGACCCTTGTCACCTTTCTTGAATCTAACTCCTTTTCTCACCAGCTCAACATGGCTTCCGGAAATCATTTTCGTGTGAAACGCAGCTCATATCATTTGCTCATAAACTACACCGCATCCTTGATCGTTCTTTATTAGCTGACTGTATTTACTTAGATTTTTCTAAAGCGTTCGACAAGGTCTCCCACAAACTTCGTTTTCATAAACTTAGTCAACATAATATTGATTGTAGTCTTTTTCAAATCACTCCCAATTTGTTGTAGCCAATGAACTTTCCTCTAAGAAATGTCCTCTTCAATCTGGAGGCCCACAAGGATCCGTATTAGGTCCCCTTCTTTTTCTCATTTACATTAATGACCTCTTTTCTCTAGTTTCTTCAAATATTCATCTTTTCGCTGACGACTGCGTAATTTTCCGTGAAATAGTTACTGATAACGATGCTAAGATTTTCAGTCAGATCTAAATTCTATATCTAACCGGTGCAATACTTGGCTAATGCAATTAAACATTCACAAGTATAAAGTGATGTGTGTCTCTCGTGCATCTAGTAGTCTTTTCCATATTACCTATTACCATATTACCAGTTTCCTCCTATAAATGTTTAGGTGTTCATATCACATCTATATTAAGCACCAATGGGGAAGAATTACATCAAAAGATTGAGACCTTAACCGAGAAAGTGTAATAGTGGGGTTGAAGATCAATATGCAGAAAACAAAGGTAATGTTCAATAGCCTGGCAAGGGAACAAGAATTTAGTACCGCCAGCCAGCCTCTAGATTCTCTAAAGGAGTACGTTTATCTAGGTCCGTTACTCACAGGGGACCGTGATCATGATAAGGAAATTTACAGAAGAATAAAATTGCGTTGGAGTGCACACGGAAGTCATGGTCAAATCCTGACTGGGAGCTTACCACTGTCGTTGGAAAGAAAAGTGCACAATCATTGCAGTCTACCGGTGCTAACATATGGGGCAGAAACGTGGTAGATAACAAAGAAGCTCGAGAACAAGTTAAGGACTGCACAAAGAGCGATGGAACGAGAAATGTTAGGCCTAACGCTAAGAGACAGGAAGAGAGCGGTGTGGTTCATAGAGCAAACGGGGATAACCGATATTCTAGCTGATATTAAGAGAAAGAAATGGAGCTGGGGAGGCCATGTAATGCGTAGGGTAGATAAGCGATGGACCATTAGATTTAACAGAATGGGTGCCAAGAGAAGGGAAGCGTAGTAGAGGACAACAGAAAACTAGGTGGGGTGATGAAGTTAGGAAACTTGCAGGCCCAAGTTGGAATCAGCTAGCGCAAGACAGGGGTAATTGGCGATTGCAGGGAGAAGCCTTCGTCCTGCACTGGGCATGAATATAGGCTGGTGATTATGATGAAGATGATGATGATTGCATCTAATCTAAGTAAGTCTTTGCATGTTGAGAAGATAATTAACAACGCTAATCGCATGTTAGGTTACTTACGCCGTAACTTTTCAGCAGCTCCTTCATCTTTAAAGCTCTTGTTAAATAAAATACTCATTCGATCTGAATTAGCCTACGCCACTTCGCGGTCTGGGATCCAAGCACTAACAGTTTTGTTGCATCACTAGAAATGGTACAGAATCGCTCTATTCGCTTCATTTGTTCTGTTGTAACCGCACTGCCAGTACAACTTCTATGAAATCGGATATCTTTCTTCCATCATTAGCACACAAACGGAAAAAGTTTCACTTGAACTTTTTTCATAGGCTTTCGTGTCACCCGACCCTACGTGACAAATACACGCAAAGTGCCTCGAGCGGCCCGTCGCGCGGCAATTTTTCGTGCATTCGCAGGCTTCTTTGACGCTCGGAAAAACACTTTTATGTACTCGTAGCACGTATTGAGCAACAGAAAGCTGGATCGGGAGGTCGCATGTTGCTCCACACTTTGCTCACTGACACTTTTCATCTGATTATATTATTTGAGAAGTAGATCAATTAATTAAGACTAATTATGTAGTTATGGGGAATGCAAAAAATAATCTTAAATACGTAACACAAGGGCGCACATATGCTTCTAGTTAGGTTGTCGAAGGCATCAATTCTTATTATAAACGTGAGTACTTAAAGGGCCCCTAAACCACCCAGAGGTCGAAATTTAGTTGTGGTGTTGCAGTTGTGCACGAGTCTACAACGAACACGGAGCCACGAGAATTTTTCGAAATGGTGCCGTAATAGCGGAGTTACACGCGTTTGATGATCGAAAAACGGCCCTCGCTCGTTTCGCTCTTTCCTTCGCTTCTCTCCTCGTCGGCTGGTCTCCCCTCCTCGCCGAGTGCTGCTCGAAATGTCACGTGACACACGTCATCGCCAACGCGCTTCTCAAAACACTGCCTACTTCCGGTTAAGGCACGTCCAGGCTAGCCATGCTGGCGGCCGGCGAACCGGCCTCCTGTCTGCCGCGCGAGAGGTGTCCAAAGTAGACGGCAGTTCGGCCGGCGCCCCGCCCGCTGCACCTTCAACGGGCCAATCGACGACCGCAGAGCTGCGCGCCTCCGCCACCGGCAACGAAAACATCGGCTGCTGCCGAGTGCACGGCTACCGACAGGAGACGACCGGCTCGGCTGTGCTCGCATCGCAGCCGACGGCGCCGCTAATATCAGCGTATTTTTCTTCTTTGTGTACAATTATTGCGAAGAGCGATAACAACGATAAGAAAATATTGCGGCTTGTGAGCGTCGGTAATCCATTTCGAAGCGCCGTCCGCTTTAGCTTTGAAGGGAACCAGAAAAGGCCTAGCGACGATATCGGCGCCGTCGAGCGATCAGCGGCGGTGAGGCTGCCGCACAAATGAGTCCCGGTCTCATCCTCTCTACGTACGGCAAGGAAATCTCGCCGCTCGCGAGCAAAACCGCTGTCGAACGGTGGCCCGCGAATGGCAAACGGCGTGCGGCGAGTTAGCGTGCCGGTAACGTGGACGTGGACTCGGCGCTTCTCGGCTACCAGCTGTTGCTGCGGTGCCGGCGCCTGTTATGCGAAGCGTGCCGCTATAGACCTAGTGTTGCGCGCACGTCTGGAAAGGCCAACACTGTCGCACTATATTCGCGCAGCTAATCAGACCTGGCATGACTGTGTTAGAACACGAGCGATTTGGCACTTGCGTTGCGGGCTGTAAATACCACCGATGCGCAAGCGCGCACAAGCGAGCAACACGGCGAGGACGAGCAGGGAGCGCGCGTACCTGCTAGCAGACAAACCGGAAGTCGTAGGTTCTTGTTCGACCAATAGACATCGTTTCCACCGTTGACATCACCAGATTCCCCCTGCTGACGTCGTGACGACCACTGGGGTTCCGGAAAAGCGAGGGGAGGAGGACGGCATTGGTTTTTTGGTTTTGTGGCGCGCCCGCGGCGCGTAGCGCTGCAGCGTTTGGTATCGTTGATCGTGATTGCATTGTGAACTCGATGCGCGTGTTTACTTGAAATGTTCAAAAAATATCTGAGGTGGTTTAGGGGCCCTTTAAAGGAGCCCTGAACCACACCTCGGGCTTGGCGAAATAACATAGCCAGCGGTTAGCATACACTGCTGTGTGAGTGCTCCGACCGAAGTTCACACGGACGTCAGCGGCGTTGGTCTTGGAGCCGTCCTTGCGCAACGCAAGCCTGGCTTCCCGGAATATGTGGCTACCTACGCGAGTCGTGCCCTCAGAAATGCAGAAACCAATTATTCTGTTCTGTCACAGAAAAAGAGTGCTTGTCTATAGTTTGGGCTTTAAGCAAATTTCGCCCTTACTTGTATGGCCATCACTTTGACGTTGTGACAGACCACCACGCCCTGTGCTGGTTCGCGTCACTGAAACACTCGTCGGGGCGTCTTGGACGTTGGGCTCTTCGACTCGATAAATTTGACATTCGCGTCATCTATCGCTCCGGGCGCCAACATTTTGACGCGGATGCGCTCTCCCGGTCACCCATGCGATCCGACGACACGCCACCCTCATCCAGGGAGTGCCCGGTTGCTGCGCTTACTGTTTCTGACATGCCTTCTGAACAGAAAAAGATCCGTGAATTGCGTCTCTCATTGACATTCTCACTACTTCGTCAACGGCTACATGCCCTCGAGCCCTTCGTCGCCAAGCCACCCATTTTGTGCTACGGAACGACATCTTGTACCACCGAAACTATCAGCCAGACGGTCGCAAATGGCTGATCATCATCCCTGACCATTTGCGTTCCGACATATGCACGTATTTCCACGCCGACCCACAACAAACTCATGCTGGCATCCTGAAAACGTACGAGCGGCTCCGCCTGCGCGGTACTAATGGTGTGGCATGTATTCTTATGTTCGAAAATACATTCGGTCATGTGCAGCCTGTCACCGACGCAAGACAACTCATCATACGACAGGCCCACTGCAACTTTTACCGTGTCCTGCACGTCCTTTTGACCGAGTTGGGATCGACCTTTATGGGCCCCTTCCATGCACCGCTAACGGAAATCGTTGGATACTTGTCGCAGTAGAGCATCTCACGCGATACGCCGAATCTGCTGCGCTTGCTTCAGCTGCTGCTCACGATGTCGCAGCGTTCATCTTGCGGCATTTCATCTTACGGCACGGCGCACCGCGAGAGCTGCTCAGAGACCGAGGCCGTGTCTTCTTGTCGGACGTTATTAATGAGCTACTGGCAGCGTGCCGCACTACTCACCGCACCACTACGCGTATAACCCACAGACTAACGGTTTAACGGAACGGTTCAACCGCACTCTTGGTGACATGCTCACAATGTACGTTGCGGCGGATCATTCCAGTTGGGACGACGTCCTCCCTTTTGTTACTTACGCGCACAATACCGCCACGCAGGCTACCACAGGCTTCTCACCATTTTTCCTTCTTTACGGACATGAACCATCCCCTACCCTTGACAACGCACTTCCGTATCACCCGGACGCCTCTGAATTCACCCCGCTTTCAGAAGTTGCTCGACGTGCTGCCGAGTGCCGTCAACTGGCTCGCTCCTTCACGTCGGATACCCAAGGCATCCAAAAAGATCGCCGCGACCACGATTAGCCAAGACAGTCCTTCGCAGTGGATTCTCACGTCTAGCTTCGGCTGCCATTCCAATCTCCTGGCCTTAGCACAAAGCTTGCTCCAGAATATCAGGGTCCGTACCGGATCGTCGAATGTACATCGCCTGTGAACTATGTGGTGGTCGAACCAGTGACACCATCTTCGGACAAGCGCCGCCGTGACCGCGAGACGGTTTACATCAGCTGCCTGAAGCCGTACCACGACCCCCTCGTCGTGTCATCAGCTTAGGTCGCAAGGATGGCTCACCTTTGCCGCGGGGACAATTGTAGTGGGGAATATGCATGTAGCCCTGTGGGCACTGCCATCGCTTCTGCGCGAGACTCGAGCTCGAGCTGCTGATGCAAAAAGCTAGGACTCTGAATACAAAGCTACTTGCGATCCCTCGGACGAGCTTTAATAAACCCCCTTTCGTAAGGAACATTTCTGAGACACACCTTTCGGCTTCGGCTTCTTCGGCCAGATGAGAAACTTGCCTCAGAAACATCACAAGTTCAGGTCAGAACAGGGAAAGTAAACTTTGGTCCCATGCTGAGGACTTGACGGGCCTTTTCCGGCAAAACGACGTCGTCAAAACTGTGGACGAGGTTGCGGAACGTAGGAGGCCTTCTTGGAACCAACGCGCGCAGATGCGGACGTGCACGTGCTACGTGTGGTTGTTATGTGCCTCTTCTCCATCCTCGTCTTCCGCGCTGTTCCCTAAATCAAAGTACCAACTCGGTACACTCCAATCTCAGCTCGCAAAAACTAGACTCAGTACCAACGAGTACACCGAGATTGATAGAATACGCGATACCGCGTATCTTTGCAATGCAAATGAGCTGGTCAGCGACATCGCCAAGCCCTTGCCCCTTACCCGCCTCAAGCTAACGGCGAAAGGCCTATCAGTCCACACGAAACTGGGCTATGATGCAAATTCACATCGTCTCCGCGATCCCCCTTGACCACCCTCAAGCAGTTTCATATCGACCCACTCCCTCTGCACATTAGTACCGACTGCTACCAGGGACTAAGACAAGCTCGAACGCAGCATCTCGTTGAGGCTGCATGCCAATGGCACCTGTACACGGACGCATTCTCCACTGTGGACAACAAAGATTGCCGGACCGGGGTCGCTAACTCCAACGAACCTATCACTTCAGGCTACCACTACGATATCTCGTCGTAGCGCGTTGCAGAACTCACGGAGATCGTTGAGGCATAAACCATAGACAATCCCCATACCCGTAATATATGCCTACTAACCGAGTGTCCGGCCTGCTCTACTGGCTACCTACCCGAAAACCAATGCGCACACCTCGCTACAAACCCCCACAATTTGCGTATATGTCCATTGGATTCCTGGACACTGGGGGATACGAAGAAACGAGATGACGCACACCGCCTCACGCGTTATTCTCTCAGGCCCTCCCCCGTGGGGGCTGGATTCGCTGAGCCACACTGAACTTCTATTCCTGGCCCGACTCGACCATCGCAAGCGACTCCGATAATAACTTTCCAACAGCGCTGCCTGCCCCAACCTACATCACACCTTCATGCACCAAGAGGCTGTTCTCGTTAGACGGGCGCAAACACACTCCCTGGGGTGCTATGCAGGATGCGCTGAGTTTCTCGTTCGCACGAGCTTTACCCGAGTTTGCTCGATGGCAGTCAGTGAACGGAGATAGCAAGGAACGTGTAAAAACAGCAGGCAAAAAAGAAATGTCGAGATAACGCCGCGTATGACCACATAAGCGCAAACTGCGCGGCACAGTGCTTCAGCGCTTCAAGCACAGAAGACTGCGCAACAAAACGTGCCAGCGCCGCGTATTGTTATCAACGTATTTTCGCAATTTAGCAATACCGCCACTGTCCCGTTGTCTATCTGCACACTTGCCATGAGCCGCTTGCCTCACCTTTCTCGGGCGCGTCAAGGGCGTGCCTCCTCTTTCGGGCATTATCTGTCTATCCTCCGTCGAATGCGAACGAGGCACATGCGGAGCATTCTTGCACCTATACTTTCCCTCAATCGAATACTTTAAAATACAACAAATAAAATAACGAACATTTTATTTCTTAAAGTATCGGTTTTTCGTTTTGAATGCTATAAATTTGTGATGACAAACGGAGATCGAGCGAATTATTAAATTTTGCACTTTTTTGCCGCGAGTGGCGACAGTGAAGTGAAAGCTTACAAGCGGATACATTCTAGAGGGTCGCACGTACGAGGGAGTTCATTCGGTGAGCAGTCGCCAGGGGCGCTGCAGCGCTATGTTCGATTAAGTCAGTCATGACAATGATCTGTCCATTCCCTGTCTATTAGGGGAATGGCAACGCAGCGCTGCGGCATGACTGTTCACCGCAGGTGCTTCACTAAGATGGCTATTGAGGCCGCCGCTTTACCAACTGAAACGACACTCTAGCCACAGAGATGGGAGTAATCGCGGTAACCTGTCGCTTCAAAATGGCTGTGCGGTATTCTAGAGTTGGTAGTGACGCAGAACAGTGAAAATGCGCCAGTTTATCTGCGTGCGCGAAGCCTCCGCGATGCATCTCGATGAAGACCGTGCTGCCCAGCGACAGAATACATTGCTTGTTATCGCTTGCCCAGTGAACGTGCCTCCGTGCGTATGTACGCAGAATTTGAGTGTTTTGTTCACTCCAATGTACTTGCCGACTGCCTCTGCTGCTGAGCTAACAGCGATCGCAGATGGATGTCGCAACAACAGCGCAGCAGTCGCATTTTGGCGGGTAAGATTTCTTGTGCGGAGTTAGGAAATAAGACTTCGAACGTAGGAAGGTGTTGCAACTGTTTAGTGTGCCGTGCTTGTCATGAAGAAAAATGTCGCAGTTTCGCCCGAAAGGCGAAGCATCAATTGCGATATCAAATTAGTAGAGAGCTATTCGGAGTAGGGATAGTAGTTTTATCGGCTGCATAAACTTGGACACATTCGCTTACTAACTGAATAAACAAGCGTGGTGTCAGCGCCCACAAACAAACATGAATAGCTCACACATAATGATCGCAGACAACGACTGTCAAAACGCTGGCAGCAAGCGCAGCCGCCGCAGCGGGCGAAGGTCCGTGGGGTCTTTCGTTTCAACGGAAACAGCGGCGAATGCACCGCGCATACAAAGGTCAGAGCCGTGTGGAGATAACAGACGGTGCGGGCGACCGCCACAGCCGCGGGCAAAGTACAAGCGCAGTTGTTGGCAGAGTAGAAGCTGCGCGTCGCTCCTCCCTCCCGCGCTGCCTTCCCACTTTCTTCTTTCGCGTGGGAGATTGAGTGGCAATTTCCCCTTACGCCCGGTTGCAAGATACGCCTTTGGTGCCGGAACACAGCGTCGCCCCGCTTCCCTCCCTCCCATACCCCCACGGCCTTTCGCGCTACGGTCGCGTTTTCTTTCCGCCGTGCGTTTGCTCTCCGTGATAGCGCGCGTCCTCCGCGCGCTGTTGCTCGCGCATACGGCGCGCGGCGACGACTTTATCACCTCACCTCACGTCACCTCACGGTGACGGCGACGCCGACGGCAGAAATCCGGTTGAAGTGTCTATATAATTGCTATCGCAATAAAATGCCATCACACTGGGTCTAGAAAAGCAAGCGTTTCTCGACGCTGACCATGTTCGCGACACTGCGGCTCTGATACATCACCGATGACAGAGCAGTCATCTCAAACGACTGCTGCAATACGTTGTCGTTGGAAAACACTACGCACTGCTCAGCATCGTCGTCCACCACGGCGCATCGACGCCTTGCAAGCAGTTACAGTAGCGTGCCGATAATTATTTCCTATGCGCTACATCGCCACAATGCAAGCAATGAAACAGTGTTGTGGGGCCATGACAGCGCAAGAAGATATATGCACAAGCCAGCGAAAGTCGTCGCCTTGTTTTTAATAGTGTTGCTTAGTACATCACCGATAACAGTGCGTTTTGCCTGTTTTATTTCGGCGGTCAAGATTGTAGATGCCTCTGAGTTCCGCACCACGTCGCTGTTGCCGAAAAATAAGTTGGGCGTGGCCCAAACGTGGTGGGCGCGCGCACAATTTACATGCCTCGCAAGGGGCGTGACCTATGGTTTTGATTGACAGGCGAACTCGTGCGAAAGTCGTACATCGCGAAACCCCCCTCGAGTAGAACTCGGGAACATGGCGGTGGCAGCAGCAGCCTGTGTCATCGCATCCAGCTGCAGCAAGCGTCAATATGACCGCCTAGACCCGTTCACTTACATGACCGACGTAGAGTTTCAGCGTCACTTTTGCCTTTCCAAAACGTCAGTGCGCTGGCTGTGTGACGAGTTAGGCGAAGGCCCTCGTCTTTGCCTATGCTTTCCCAGCACAGACAAGTATGACGAGGCTGCAGAGGAAAAATTCGTGTGATCGCGTCGGCTCTCTCCGGCTTCAAGCTCTGTTCGTCCACCGCTCCCCAGCCCCAGGCCAGGTCCGATGGCGTCATCGGAGTACTTGGAGCACCTGCAAGCACCTGGGGTTCAATCTGGACCAACCAATCTGCGAAGGTGAAGTGGTCACATTATATAGGAAGACTCAGAATGGACGCCCGGCTGCCTTCTGGTGTAACAGGTGCCGAAAGAAGTTTTCGCAGTTAAACGGTACTGCTGCACTGCACGGGCAGAGAGGTGAAGGAAGTTACTTCGCCAACACGGACCGCCTCGGCCGTCCGAACGACCACCTCTCTAGGCGGCAAATGATTTGGCTCACGTATTACGTGAGTAAAAGCATAGACATATGTCTGTTAAAGGAGATGACCGGCAACTTGTTTCCTCTATCGGAGCACGCCATCGCCGACTGGAGGAACTACACCCGTGAGGTCGTGAGGGACGAGCTGCTGGCGCCACCTCCACTCAGTGGCCCTGGGAAGATAGCGCAAATTGACGAGTGCCTTCTTCGCGGCGAGCAAAAGTACAATGGAGGCCGCCTAATGACGGGCGACAACGTTCCGCCGAGCCGCGAAAATAACGGCGGTGTTATAGATGGTGGCCCATGGGTCTTCGGCATGTTCTGCGCGACCAAAGGGGTGCTGCGACTTTTCAAGGTCGACCGACGAAAGGCGGCCGCACTAGGCGCCATTATTGCAGCCAATGTTCAACCGCGGACCAGTAATATTGCCAAATTGGCCGCATACAACTGTAACCCAAATTTAGTGGATGCTAATGGGGCTATGCATCAATCTGCATTAGGAGACAGTCAACCACAGTGTGAACTTTGTGGACCTCATCATGGGCGCTCACACGCAAAAAATAGAAAGTTATTGTAAGAAAAAAAAAGTGAAGCGCCACCTCGTCAGCGGTGGGTACAGGGCCACTGCACCGATGCTGGAGTCCCACCTTGGATAGATGTGGTAGCCGTCAACAGCCACGTGCGCTACAAAGATCCTTTTTTGCGTTTGTTAGAAGCCACGGATCGCTTGGGCTGCCCAGTATAAAGATTCTTTCCTGCGGTTATTAGAAGCCATCGCTCGGCGCTAGCCAGTATGCAGGTGCATCACAAAGTAAAATAATATAAAGCGTATTTTTCTGACCCTTGTATGAGTGCTTTCCCGCATACCTGAGTGCTTACACGGTAAGCGCGCAGCAAACCACTTCTGCGCTAGCCGACGCTCACTTCGTCTCGCAGCCTTACTTTGGCGCGAGCAACGAGCGATCTGTTTAAAGCATAGTGTGAAAACCAGGCGCACACCAATCTGTGCTCGGAAATGGAAGCGCAAGCACGTAGCGAGCCGCACCAATACAATCCAGAGGAAAGAGGACGACCAACGAGCGATCTGTTGAAAGCGCAGTGCGAAAACCAAGCACACACCAATCTGTGCTCGGAAATGCTAGCGCAAGCACGTAGCGAGCCACGCCAATCCAATCCAGAGGGGAAAAAAAAGAGGGCGAGCGTCCCCTCCGGGTATCACACGAAATGTATTGAACTATTAATTAGTCTAATGCACATTCAGTGTGCACCTTGTAATCTTTGAAGTGCTTATAACTCACGTTAATATGACTAATAATATTATAGTGAATGCATTTATTTCATAACTTGCTTGCGCGTGTAATGCACTCGGTGGAATGACAAACAAGTGAAAGAAGGCGTGACCATGCACCGACCGTATCATCACGTGAGCCCCAGTTTGTCAACCGCCCATATGGCAACGCCCAAGGGATGATAGCCACTCAGAGGGAATCTAGTTAAACCAATGAAACTCGAGGCGTGCCGGCGGACAAACTTTGTCTTTTTACCATTAGTTCTTTCATGTTGGGGCGTCGCCAGAGCTCGTGAAGATCCCGAGTTTCGCCAAACTCGGCGCATCCTGCATAGCACCCCTGGCTTCACTTCAAAAAAGGCGGTTGAAAAAGAAAACAAGTGTATGTGTTAGCGATCCTTCGACAGGACTTGCTGATTGTGTGGTGCAATTTCTGGACGCAAGATTGTAACGGCAGCGCTTTGGATGGTCACTGAGCATGATGACGTCTTTTTTGTTCATTGTAGATATGTAATTTTTCACCGATTAAAATTCACTTGTGAGTCTGTGCACCTCCTGCCCACTTATACTTCGGTTGTCCGTGTTTTTGTAGCGCAGTATCCCCCTTTTACAAGATGAACATCCACAAACTAGCCAACTTGCCGCTCTACTCTAAAGAAGTACTTGCTCAAAAACGTACACCCCATGTCATAGCCATAGAGAGAGAGAGAAAAACGTAAAGGAAAGACAGGGAGGTTAACCAGAGGTTATAGCCATAGGTAGGTACAATTGTATAGCACGTAGTCGCTCGTCCACTACCCATGCAGAACACAAAAGCCGTCGTGTCGTAAGATGGGGTCGTACGGCTGTCGTAGAAATTATGCCTTTACTGCCATACGATCGTTTTCGACGAGGTCGTCGTCGTGCTGCTGTCTTCAATCGCACGTACACTCGCGACCCACGCACGCCACTACTCAATACTCACGAACAGGTTGGTTCACCTGGTAACAGCTTGCGGAACCCCGAACAATGCTGGATAGCCAGTTACTTGAAAAATGCTTTGCGTGAAATCGATTCTCACAATGCGTGGGATCTGCAAATTTTGTTTTCTTATTTTTGTTTTGTTTTGTTTGTTGTATGGTGGGGGTGGTTGTGTTATTGCTGTAGAGAATGCTTGGCTGGTATTAGGTGCGGGCAGTTGCTTCGCCTATGTGCCACTCGAGGTAACGCAATTCGTTCCGCCACTTGTTGATGAGTTCACAGCCGTAAAAACACGAATGCAAAGCGCGACGCCTACTTTTGTACTATTCGCCATTCTTCCGGGTACGCTATATACTTGTTGCACACACGCATCAATAAATCATTTTTATATTGTCAAATATTCTCTTTCTGTTTGTATTCAACCACCAGCAGTATCAGATACAATGATTTGCGTTGCCCACATCATTGCAGTCTGTGGAAAAGGCACAATTACCGCGGCCACTCTTGAACGCCCAGGCAGAGGTGAATGGCCATCCTATCCGGATGCTGCATAAAATCGCGGCCTTATTTTAGTAGAGCTTTTTAATAGCACATTGTTAATGCGGCCGAATATAGAGAGACTGTAAGCGGTTACGAATTGCCTCCTAAAAGTTCGGTGATTTCTTACGATGATTATGGGAGAATTCCACAGTGTTTCGTTCGCGAGTAAATTAGTTCTTTCGTAACCTTAAATACCCTGTGATAATTTACCTACTTAAATGCAATGCTGAAAACTTTTACTCCGCCCCACTTCTGACAAAGCTTAGGGAACGAAAATATATGAGAGAGTTACGGGAGCGTTCCTTTAGAATCTGTATGTACAGCAATGTCCCAAGAGTGCAAGCCTTACGTTCGCTCATTGCGACCACAATGATGGCACCTGCCGCAGTTTGTTAGACAAGCTGACATAGGCGACCAGACCATGCGGCACGAAGGGATGAAATCCAGTAGGCAGCTGCGAATTTGCGGTCGTCAACTGATCTGTCTGTACATAGACTTGTAGGTATCTCTGTTAAGCCGCTGCAAGTGATCCGACACCAACGACCGGGCCTCTACAGTAGGAACAGCTAGGTCGTTTGGGGTGTAGGAAAGAAATGCCGAGCTCATAAATGATTCGTTAAAGAACCAGGGTGGTTCAACGTGGTGCGCCCTCGTTTTTAAGCCTTTCAGGCGTTTAAGACTGAGCACATGTACCGTATTTAGAGTCCCACTAAAATTATAGCATGACCAGCCACGTGATCTTAAAATAAGGCCGTTTCCTCCATAGAGGAAACGCCCATCGCACTAGAGTTTCGTGTATTTTTATGTTGTGTCATAGTTTTTCTGCGTATTACACAAGCTTCATAGCTGTTCCTGGGCAATGAATAAATGTTTTGTTTAAGTTTTTCGATTGAATATTGTATGCTTTGTATTATATTATATGATGTCATTGCTAATTTAATTACATTAACCTTGCGTTATCTTTTTTTATTCTTTTAATAAAGATGCTCACGGCTGCCCACATAGACCAACAGAATGCAGTCAATATTGCCGGAGTGCAAAGGGCTATGCGCGTGGACACTGCAGCTTCCTAGTCGTCTGGCTCTGTTTGTGCGATACTACACACGGTACGTTTTTTTTCGTTTTTTTAATTCTGGATTTACACGTGTCAAAACCATACTATGATTAAGAGGCACGCTGTAGTGGGGCACTCCGGATTGATTTCGACCACATGGGGTTCTTTTTGACGTGCACACAATGCGCGGGCGTTTTCTCATTTTGCGCCCATCGAGATGCGGCCGCCGCGGGCGCGATACGATCCCTCGACTTCGGACTTAGCAGCGCAACACCAAAGCCACTACGCAACCATGACTGATGTTAAACTCTTCGCTTTCGTGAGCAGGACGCTTGCTTATTTGAACCTGGACAGACCCAGTCGAACGAAAATAGTTGAAGACCGACTTGAAGGTTGCAGTTTCGGAAACTCACCCAGAAACTATTTAAATTGCCTAGCTGTGTCCATACAAGGCCTACTCACTTCCTGCTAAGTTCTCTCCCAATACGGCATTTGCTTTCCTATAAGAATCATTTGAAAATTCCTGCAACGCACACACGACAAAACGGAACCGAGAATATACAGGACAGGGCGGACATCCGCCGCTGTTGCTTTTAACGACTGTTGATTATAAAACAGCTTTATTTTCTGAATTTTTTTTCGACTTTAAGACAATATCAGACAACTTTTGAGCGTTCGTTGTATTCTTGCTGCCCTTACAGCTTTAACTTCAACAAATGAACATGACCCAAACAAGCCCAGCGAAGGTACGTATTCCGCCTATTCTCTCTACTACGTATATATCAATCTCAGAGTGTGCTACAATAACTCTTATCTCATTTATATTCATTCCTATGAAGTTGGTTTCTCGTATACATATTACATATTATTACAGGAACCATACCAACCCTGGCGCGATTAGCTAGCTATCTTTACAGAATTGTAGCGTACCCTGTGTCTCGGTAAACTCAAGTTGACTGGGCGTTTTACTGCATGAACGTAGGCGCAAATGGGAACCGCCTGCACCGTGCCCCCAGCCACCTAGTAGCGCAGAGCTCAACCAGACAAACACAGAGCTAATATTACAGAAACCAAGTCTATTCTACTTCGCCGCTGCTGTAAAGTTTCGGCAGAGGCCTAATCATGTTGCTGCTGAAACTTTACACCAGCAGGGAAGTAAAGTACACTTGGGGCGCTATAACGTAAAGCTATTCCAAACTTTTCTATTCCAATTCTGCAATCAGCCCACCACGATTGGTCAAAGCATTTTCGGGCCGCTCCCAACTTCGCCTGTGTGTCACGCGACGTCACGAAAACCGCGATAGCTCCCCATCTGATATAACGTGTACACACTGATTATGCATGACTAAACTGCACAAAAGAAAAATAATTATTCATGATTCGACGCCTTTTCACCATCAGACCTCTGCTATTAGTCCAATGTTATCGGGCTGCGCCCACTTCGCCTGTCTGTCACGCGACCTCATACAACCGCGAAAACCCACCGCGTCAAAGTGACGTGCACGCAAAAAAAAATTCATTAATATGCCGAACAAAACTGAAAATTTTTCTGAATAACCACAGACTGCCCCGTTCCGAAAGGAATAGAAGATGGCTGCCCGCCGATCGCTCAGGCCGTCGCTACTCACACCTGCCGGTGAGCATGTATCATTTGCGCATGATAAACTTTCTTTCGTGGCAAAAAAAAAAAAAAAACGTTACTGGACCCTTTCTGGACGTGTACGACATCGCTCAGCCAACTTTTCCTTGCTGAGGATCCGTTTTAGTGGCATTCTTATCCTTCTGTTGCACGCCGCCGCGATTTTCGACCAGCCACAGCAAGCTAAGTAAGGCGAAGCGGACCAATCGGAGAAGCCGGCGCCACCCTCTTCATGCGGTTTTCTATTTTCACTGTGCTGGCTCAGCCCCATCGAAATCCTCTCCACTAGAACGTGCTCCTCACCTCTTGTCAGTCAATTAGATAACAAATACCTCTCAGTGCAGGCAATGTTATTCGTTTTGAAAGCCAACAAAGGTTACCTCCTATAAACGACGAGTGTTTGATTGTGTTGTTCAAACAACACTGCGGGTCACAGCCCGATGCTTGCGTCGGTGGTCACGTGAATTTGGCGTCAGGAGATTGGACTAAAAACAGTTTGGAATAGGTTTACGTTTTAGCGCCCTTGGTTACTGCAATATTAACTTCTAGCTGTGTTTGTCTGGTTGAGCTCAACGCCACCAGGTGGCTGCACCGTGCAAGTTGTTCACGTTTGAGCCTGCGCTTATCCAGTAAAACGCCCAGTCTGCTTGCGTTTACCGGATTACAAAACATGCTAAAACTCTCTATTAAGTTAATATGATAACAACGCCGCCAAACTTGGCGCACCCGACAGTCTTTAGGTGAAGTGCTAGCTAGAGCATGGATGCACGAGACTGGAGCGTCAGCTTCCTCTCCTAACTTCACTGCGTGAAGCAGATTCACTTGAAAAACATGACTTACAGCGCATACATAGATAAGGCGACAGAAATAACGACGAAGACAAGCGTTGTCCCCTTGTCTATGTATGCGCTGTAAGTCATGTTTGCAATGGAATACCAACTAGCCGGTACCCAAACGCCGCTTCACTTGAAACAAGTATGTTGAGCACACTGATATCGAAGATGTAAAATCTTGTATAAGCACACAGTAGTCGAAGATGAATGCTTTACCCATTACACTGCAAATACTCCTGTTTTTCCCTCTACTAGGCCACAGGTGCGTGCATAGATCGACGCATTAACAACCTTGCTAGTTCTTTCGTGCGAACTAGCGCTTTGTTACTTTGCGTATGTTACTTCGCATAACAATAATTTGCTTACTAAAATGACAGAAACCCAGATTCCATCATCCTTATCTGTGGCTTTGAGAAGCTGCTAGTCTTTGCTCCGTTTTGGGGACTGGCAGAGTCCGACGCAGACGCAGCACTCAGCAGGTTTTGCGTCTACCTCATTGGAAGCGAACTCTGATGAGGAGACATAATTGCATTCTAAGGATTTTATGTCAACTCATTTGGCGGCACCGCTGTGTTTAACAACTAAATCTTCGGCTTGTTTTCAGCTGGATGCTCAACGAGTAACGCAATAGAGAATTGCGAGCAGAGAGTCAACATTGAGTTTTGCGTTAGGCTAGGGAAAACGTCTAGAGAGGCCCTCAGGATGTATATGGTGATAAAGCTTTCCACTCCTCTCCCTTCCTCAGCCGTACACGAGCCGACAGACGGGTTTCCGTTCGCATTATCATTCTAATGCTGAAGCATCAACAGAAAAGGTGTTTGACTGTGGTATCTTTCTAGGGGAAAAGACAAGGAAAGCGCGTGGCCACGAAATGTGTTCGTCAAGTTACCGACGCCAAGATTACATTATCAGCGCAGCGTCCGTATAATTAAATAGAACATGCGTTTCTTCACTGTGTGCATCACTTGACCGTCGACAAAAAGCAGTAGCGCCTGCGACATGATGCTTTTGCTAGATGCGCTCCCCTTACTTTTTAACCTTCAGAAACACATATTTGCACAGTAGTGCATGGGTAGTACCGAGTTACTAGGATGTAGTAACACTTGAGCTAACAACTCTATTCGAGGCATTGTACAGGCCGTTACGAATAACAAAGCGCGCTGCGTCGAAGCACTTCAAAGAGGTCGTGTTAAAGTTGCCAAGGATGCCGCGAGACCGGTTTCTTGGCTTAATGCTAGCCCTACTCACAATAGAGATATTCTAATGCAGACATAGCCATTTTTCATCCATGGCAGCGGCAAAAGGCGCAATGTTTTTGTCACCACACTTGCAATCTTCAATGGTGCCGGAATTTTTTCAACAATTTCTAGCACCCAACGGCATTTTTCTATATAACATAAGCGCTCATGCAAAGCGGAGAAAAAAAGCATGACAACGAATCTTCAGAAACTGGCGAGAATATTTCCATACTGTTCCAACAGCGCCCACAGTTATTCTAAGATGAGAAAAGGAGCAACCACCTCCTCTCCGACAATTATTCGCTGATGTTGGAAGTCTGTGAATTCACAGTGCAGCTATCTCGCGGTGTTAATTGAAGCTAAAAGGGATGCAGAAGGACTAGCCAGTCGTTTAGTATTACAGGAACCTTCAGGGGAAAAAGTACGTAAAGATGGCCAGTAATGCCCTGAAACTCTTTGGAAGCGCCTGGGTCGGCGAACACATGTTCCCTTTCGCGGATTGTGAACAAGAGCCACCTTTAATGACCGCATGATATCATAATATATGTGCTCAGTACAGCAACGAGTGCGTGACACCAAAAATAGGTTGTGCGCTCGCAAGCAAAGCAGGTGACCTTGTTCAATAAAGTGCGGCACGTCTGGCTCTCATAGAATGTAGGTTTGGCTTTAATTAAAATTTGAATTAATTCTGGCGCTGCACGTGCCAAAATCACGATATGGTTATGACGCACGCCGTAGTCGGGGACTCCGGATTAATTTGGACCCCCCGGTGTTCTTTAACGCGCACCGAAATCTAAGTACGCGAGCGTTTCAGCATTGCGCCCCCATCGAAATGCGGCTGCCGCAGTCGGAAATTGAACCCGCGACCACCCGCTTACCACCGCAACGCCATATCTGCTAAGCCAGCCCGGTGGTCTGTCTTGGCCTTCGCTGGCCTTGAGTTGTACAGTCTGGCTTTAGAATAACTAAGGTAAGTGTCTGATGAGGGAATGAAGAAAATATAAAAACATGTATGGGAAGAGTAAACGTCGGCAGAAACACGCAAGTAATTAACTATGTGCACTAATCATGAGAAGTAGGCCCTTCGCAGCAGTCTTGGAAGGATACAAGTTATTCAAGTATACCTGAAATTACAGCACGTATAGAAGTAATTCCGTTGACATCTGACATATCTGGCCATTTTGTGCTGTAAGCGTGTTATCTAAAAAAATTGTTTACCGAACACCAAAAGACTTGAGACATACGTATTACCGTTATGAGTGGCATGCTGATTCTTTTTGTTTTTTACGAAACACAATACCGTTTGGTCTTACTGCTCCAAACAAAATGCTTACTTTTCTCTTCAAAAGCTGCGCCGTGCATTAGAGACAGTATAGAGCTAAATATCGACCACTTAAATTCAGTCGCCATTTCGTTTCATAAATCCGTGATTCTGTATTTGGTTACGTTCAAGCTCTATTTTGTCTTTACTATTTCCATTGAATATAATTAAGAGACACGCCGTTTGTACAAGCATCACCATTATTTCTTCTCTTCCTTCTAACAGAATCATTAACTGCATCATATGACAGAAACGCACGGTTCTTTCCATTTTTTTATAGGCGGACACGGCTGCCCATACATGCCTGATGAATGCGACAACTACTGCCGACGAAGTCTCGGTTACAAAATGGGAGGAACATGTAACATTTTTATGCCAAATATCTGCGTGTGCAATGTTCAAGGACGTGCATTAGTATCCGAGTAGACATCGCACTTGTGCCATCTATGACTGGCTCTATCAGCCGGAAATCAGATGCAGTGCATTTCCTGCCGCGGCAGCACCACCGCGTTTACATCAGAGCGCAAGACGCACGAGAAATAAAGTTGGCCTAATGTTCTTTGTGCAGTTTTGATTTTGACAGACCTACAACTAAGTCATTATAGCCCTCATAACAGAATGAGCGTCGCGAAACTTCATACAGACACGGCAGCACGCCACCAAAAATAAAATCTTCGCTGATGGTTACAAAACCCAGCAACTTTGACATCCAACACAGCGAAACTATAAAATAGAATTATGAAGCCATTCCAAAGTCCGAAGGGCATGACTTGCCACTTCCCGAAATCTACCCAAGCCTTTGCAAGTTTTTCACTGCAGTGCGAGACAGACGAAGGACAAGTAAGGACGACACAAGCGCTCTTGTCCATTCTTTGTCCCTCGTCTGTGTTGCGCTGCACATATACGTCAAAAATGTTAACCTACAAACTCTCCCAACTTGCCGTGTTGATTCAGTACATTTCTTCTTTAGGGGCACCTTTTCAGTTCTAAATTAAGTTCTTCGTGATCCCGCCTTCATGGCCGCGACAATAGCTGTTCGTGACTGCCGTGCAAAAGTAGCGTCATGGCACATTCGCCGAGAAATTTGCCCCGAGCAATTACTGGCCTTGTGTGAATGGTTTCGCTCTACGATAAGCCACACCAGAAGAATGTTCAGGATCCTGCGATCAGAATGGATGAGTGAAGCAAGGTGCTGAGGGACTGCCTCAAGGCGACAGGCGGCTTCCAGAAAGGAGGGCGATGGCAGTGTCGTTTGTACAACGAGTGGTCCAGGAAGAGCCAGTCTATGTTGGAGCTCCCTTGGATTGACGTCCGGTGCGGCCTACCGATCAGAAAGAAAACCCCGATGCCCGCAAGCAAAGTGCTCAATTTTACGGGCATAACCGTCCCAGGTAAACACTTCGACATTCTAAAACTAGGACCGAACCTTTGCATGGAACTGTATTTAAATCTCGTTGAAAAGATAGCTACAATTAGTTCTGTTACAAGGCATGTTCAAGAATATGACAGGTATAGATGCATTACCTAATGTGTTGTATTAACAAAGTCCCAGGGCGGTGGAAATGGCAGAGCGCACCGAGTCCATCCGGTTGTGCAATTTTTAAGAGGAAATGCGGTCATATTATTGACGGCCGATAAATAAGGTTTCTTCGTCCTCCCGACAGAAGGGAAATTTTCTGGGATGGCTACAGCTGCTCTAGCAAAAAAAAAGTGGCGAGGTAGACATTGAGCCTAAGAAAGTAAGCGAAGACACGAAGAAGCTAATGCTGGACCTAAACCTCGAGCTGTTGTCGAGGTGCGTAGAAAACCGTCAAAAACACAGTTTAGACGTATTTTTCACTATAAAAACCCACAAGCATCAACAGCCTTTTCGCACGATTGGTTCGGAGTGGAAGATTTCGCAGCATGCAGTTTCTCGATATTAATGGGGTGTGATGTGTGGTGCGTGACGGTGATATTTGTGGTGTGCGACAAGGTGCGGTGAATTTCAAACAAGAAGCAGAGGACAAGGAGAGCGCGCGCCGCCCTACCGCGCCGCGCCGAAAACGACGACGCCGAAGACCGACCAGCACGTGAACACGTGGCACAAGAAAAACAAATCAAAAGAAAAACCCAATCCAATCACAAAAGAACACGGAGCCTCAAGCACCCAATGAGAAGTCGACGAATCGACCAGAGCAGCAGAAAAAGGAGCCGCGCTGGCAGTAGGGGGGAGGAGTTCCAGAAGCGACACCAGGACAAGGTCGGCCACCGGATCGGGAGTTGAAGACGGCCGTCGGGTTCCGGACCCGAGCCACCAGGACGTCACCCGGCCGGGGCCTTCTGCCAACCCGTTCCTGGGAGTCGCCACTCTTCCTGATCGTCAACCGCTGACCGAGGCCGGCAAGCGTCTGCGCCCGTGGGCAGAACGAGAGCTGTCGGGCTACGGACCCGAGCTCTACGACCAGCTGCCTGGCCAGAACGCCGCCGCCATCAACCCCTGCTGCCAAGCCGCCTGCCTTCCCGGGCATCGCCACCCTGCCCGATAATCAACTGCTGCTGCCCGAGGCCGGTGAGCGTCTGCGTCCGTGGGCAGAACCTGAGCTGCCGGGCTACGAGCCCGAGTGCCACGATCAGCTGCCCGACCAGAACGCCACCACCGTCGGCTCGTGCTGCCGAGCCGCCTGTCTTCTCCCTCCGAGCCAGAGCTGCCACGCTCTGGCAGCCTGTACGACGCTCCGACACAACCTCTTTTGGTGAGATCAACAACGCTTCTCTCGTCGTCTCGTCTCCGCTTCGCCGCGTCGAGACTGTAGTGCATACGCACACCCGCAGCCTGCCCGAACTTGCCTCATATCATTAGCGTTCTAGCTACATGTTTTCATGTTATCTTTGTGTGTTTGTTTTTATGGGTTAATTTTCGTTTCTAGTTTCATTAAAAGTTTGTGTGTGTGTTTCCTAACAAACGGCTTTGTCCTCGATTGGGTTCTGGGAGGCTCCGCCTCAGAGAACCGCCAGAAACATTAACACAAAAGAACCTGCTCATCACATGGGAGCCCCTCACAGGGCTTTGTGTAGAACAAACATTCAATAACAATTCGGAAGAGGTCGTTAAATGTTGACGCGCTGGCGAGCGTCAACGTTGCAACGCCCTCAGCGTTGATGTCCCAGGTTTTTACTATTCCCTTCCGCAAGACCGCCTGATGTCGACAGTCGAAGAATGCATGATTGGAAATGACAAGGTAAAATTCAGGAATGAATTTTGCATGCCAGTCCAGTCATTTTTCCAGCTTTTGGGGTTTTATCGCAAACAACGTTTGTTGTTTAGAATGGAAAAGTGTTGATCCAGAAGCAGTACTCTGCACCGGCTCTCAGGTAGCGTCCTTTCTAAGCAAAATATTTGCCGGTAATGTTGACCGGAGACTTTAGAGTGCCTTGACAGCAGCGGTGGCTAAGATCTTCAGGTTTGTCGATGACTACTTGGTGATTATAGGTTCGTAAATTGGGCCAGAGGAAGTGAGTAATATGCATGCCGCCTTTAATATGCATGCCGCCTTGCCCTCTGGTAAGGAAATCTATTTTTTAGACTTTAAGTTAAGATTAACAGCGCACTCAATTATGTATAAAACGTTGGTGCACTCAAAATTTGTAAAAGAGGCATAGCTGCAACGTGTTTAGGTTCGACACGCTGAAAGTCTTGTCATCATGGGTGCCATCGGAGATGTTTGTTCGAAACAGCGTTCTTTCATTTGCCATCCCGGAGCGCCGTTTGGATTCAATTCAATCCACCCGATGTGCCATGCGAAGCCGGTCTCGTGGCGAGCGTATGACCGCTCGAACTGTACACCTCTCGTCGCGTTCTGCTCCTAGCAGACGACGTGCTTGCTTTCAAAATGATTGACAGGAGCGTGTCATCATTTTTACGTCACTAAAAACGTGGCCACGCCCCGCGGCTGACGACGTTGGCGCGGCCTAGGCTAATCGCGCGAGGTGAATCTGAACGCGTGCTCCGAACAACGCTCTCCGATCGCGCCCCATGTTCCCCATTTCAGTGTTTCGCAACAGCTAAGTCGGCTAGAGAAAGCCAGTTTTCCTAAATCCACGATTACCTCCGTTTCTGAAGGGGTTGTAAAGAACATAAAGAAAGGCAATCCCACCTGAGCAGTAGATACATAAAGAAAAAACGAAATTAGCCCTCATTTCTTAGGCACACCGAATGGGGTACTGACTGAAGAAAATTGCTAATAAGTATTAGGTACGAGTTGTCGCCGCCCCGTTCCAAAGGGGATGCCAATAAATCATCATCATCATCATCATCATAAATCATTTAAGTAGGATGTGTAATCTGGTTCATAAACCTCGGCAGGCGACAACAAGCTCGTGTCAGATCAAACACACGCAACAGTTAGTCCCGTGTTTAGTAGTGGTGGTATACGTAATAACGCTATCGTGCAGCAAAGTGTGCTACGGATAGACTGGACGCCGCATAAATGTTCATCTTCGAGAGCACAACGCTCCTGTCAGGAATTCTACAAGCTCATATTTGGCCGCGCATTCCAGGCGCTATCAATGCGATCCCTGTTTCACCAAACCACAGTGCTGTTCAAAAATGAAAATCAAACAAGCCGAGGGATAACCGAGGCATATCACATGCACACAGATTCCGCCACGTGTGTTACCAAACGTCTATTTCACTGCAACCACAAGAAACGTATTTTTTGAATGGTCTGATTTCGCAGCACCCTTGCAAATCTGGTACGCGCCACGTGACTTAAGTGTTTTATAATGATTTGTTAAGCAATAAACTTTCAGTTGTCAGTCGGCGCTCATGTTGGCCATTCCTTGTCCCTCGGCTCTGTCGCGCTGCACATATAGGTACAAATGGAAATCAATTTTGATTTCCGCTGTGAAATGCGCCCCGTGTGGTAGCAGTTTTAAAAGGCCTGTTGTCAAGGTTGGTTATACAGCGCGAGGGTATATGTAGTTTGGTGTTTGTGATGAAGTTCTTTCATTAAATTACTCGCTACTGAGGCACAGCCTCACCAATGAAATGACGAAGCCATTCGTTACCACAACAAGCCATTCATTAAAGAAAATGCAGTGAAAAGAGAAAACGAAACTCAGCAAACTAATCACAAAAAACAAAAGAGGATTAAGTCTAGAAAGAAATCATAAATAGTCAGAAGGAGCCTACACTTTCATGGCTCGCACTGGAGCTGTGGGACGAACTAGAAGCGGCGACAGAGGCGGAGCTCGAAGTGGAGTAGTGGTGGCGAAACTAGAAGCCGTCGAAGAAAATCCTGGTCGCTCCCAGGCGAACACCAGGGATCTAATAATGCAGGAGGAAGTTCCGCAAGTTCCACTGTGACGTTGGGAACATTGCCTTTGTACGGTAGATGTCTTGTCACCGGACACCAAGTCCAAGGGCTTCACCTCTGCTACCGGTACAAGGGCTTCATTTCTTCCACGTCGGTCGGCACCTTATCATCAGGCAGCCATGATCGACGCTACTGTGAAGCCAGGCATAGTGTAGACTGACAACAGCAGGACGCCCTTGCGGCGTTCGCCAGCCGGAGCTCGGGCACGGCGCTGGAGACGCTGGGCCGCCTGGGTCGGACGCCCTTCCGACGTTCGCCAACTGCAGGCTGCAGGAAGAAGTTGGATGTCGTGTCTTTCCCAGGTGGGAGCCTCGAGCGGCCTTGGGCCAGGAACTCGACTGGCCGTTACTTCCGCACCCTGGTCATCATCTCCCCCCTCTTCTTCCACGTCTGCCACGATGGAGAGAGAGAAATAAAAGGGCAGGCAGTGACCTTCCTCAGTTTGTGTCTGCTAAAGATTAATTCAGTCATCGAATGGTGGAAAACGACTTCACCCACATATATTGTTTGTGAGATAGACAGTGGTTTTAGTTGATTCCCTTAATAAATAAAACAACAGCACTGTGGCCTCTATTGACAGAGGGACTAGTGAAAATAAAACAAGTAGACGCACACCATATATCCGAGGGTCCACTCCAGCGCATTCTGCAAACTCCTACGAAGAGAGGATCGTCACTTTTGCACGTGCATCATCCCTGAGAGCGATCCAGTCTTGTAAACAAGTACAAAAGTGCAAGTGTTGGCACTCAGGAAAGTTAACTTAAATTTCACTCGCAAAAAGATGGTCAAGGTAAAAAAAAAGGCGCAGTTTCGACCGAAAGGTGAAGCACCGATTGCGATAGCAAATTAGTAGACAGTCATTCAAGGTAAGGATAGTAGTTTTATCGGCCGTATAAAATTGGAAATATTCGCTTACTAACTGAATTAATAAGCATGGTGTCAGCGCGCAGAGGCAAACGTCAACACATAACACTCGATGACCGCGGACACTCGCCGCTAAAACGCTCGTGTTAGGAAGCGCAGCAGTAGCAGCGAGCGAAGGGACCCTCGTGCTGTCTATCGCTTCTATGCGAACTGAGCGGCGGCAACACCGCACGCACAAAGGTATGAACCGCCTGCAGATCAGTTTCAAGATAAGGCGCGTGCGACAGATCGCGGCTGCGCAAAGTACTCAGTTGGTGCCCGAGTAGAACGCCGCCCTCCCCCTCCCCTCCCGCGTTGCCTCTCCGCTTCCCTCACTGCGGGCACGAGATTGAGATGCAATCGTCGGTTCCCCATGCGTGCAGTCGCGAAGTACACGAGGCAACCTAAAGTTTGCCCGCGCGGCACCAGTGCCGAATACTCCCCTGGTGGAAGGATGGAAGTGTCGAAGGTCGTCGCTCGGCCAGCGCGCGCCCGTGTTCTCTACGGCGCGAGCGATCGTGCGCGTTCTTTTCGCGACGGCGAGCGCAACCTGATCAACCAGGAAACGTGGCACGCAATATTGCTGTGTTGTTGATTGCCACAACAGCCTCCCAAGGTCGAAAGCCGCCCGTGAAGTCCTACAGAATTCCGGGGAGGCGGTACGATGAGGACAGACGACAAGCGTGGATAACTGCAGTGCGCCGAGTCACGTAAGTCACGTACTTTCGCGTTCGCGTGCAATATCACGGCCACTCGATAAAAACACAATAGTAATATGCCTGTATTTAGCGCATGGCCGTTTGTTTAGACGTGTCCCGTAGTTGAATCGTACAGTGACATCCGCCGTATTAGCTTAGCGGTAAATGCATACGTGTTGTACCGCTAAGCTCGACGACGCGAGCTCAATTCCCGGCCACCGCGGCCGCATTTCGATTGGGGCGAAATGCAAGAATACACTTGTTACCACGTACTTTGATTTTTGTGCACGTTAAAGAACCCCCGCTGGCCAAAATTATTCCTGAGACCCTCATAATGATATCGTGGTTTTGGCACGTAAAACCCTGAATTTAATCGATTGTACTTTTCGTTCACTCGTGATCGGCATGGACGAGCTCAAGAGAATTATATGCATTTTCCAAACGCTGCAACTTAAATTGCTAGTTGTGCAGGCAACAAAAGGGTCCGCGTGCTCCTTGTAGTTTGTGTGGTGGCAATCTGTATTTAATGCAAGCTGCGGTCATCGCGTGCATCGGTAAGCGGCAGATCAGAAAGCAGCTGCCCGAGAGATGCGCGTTATGTTTGTTGCATGGCCATGCTTTTTAGGTTTACAATATCCAAGCATGCTTTAAAGTAGTTGTCACATTGCATATTCTTCCTGCTTCACTCTGCCTGCCAAGAATCATCGTTTCGTGTAGTAGCCGGCCATCGGTGTGAGCTTACTTAGCTGCGGCGGGGCATTCGCCCGACGAGAAACTTGATTTGCTTTGATGAGGCATGTATCGCTAATTCTTGCGCTCGTGCTGCTGGTCCCAAGGTAATCGCCATTTACCGTGGTGTGGGTTCATTTCGCAGAGCAGTTTGTACGGGCAATTTCTCATTAGCAAGGAAAGCATACCTTGCTCACTAATGTAATGTGTTGCCACGACTCTAACATCTGCATTGAATAAGGCATGATATACATTAAATATGTATAAGCATGATATAAGCATTATGCTCATATGTAGTACTTACATCGTTAATTTTGTTGGCTTATTGGTGCCTAATTCACGTGTTCTTTTTGTGCTGACAGTGCTGGTGCCACTCCCTGGGAGCCAAAATGAGAGCAGCTGTGCGTGCGAGCCCAGCTGCCAACGAAACCAACGGCAATCGTCTCCGTCTCTGCACATCTCTGCAAGCATGCATGACCGCTTGGTGACTGCACCATAGAGAAATAAAAGTGACTAAATTACTGAACTCGGTGTGTACCTCTAAATCGATGTCGTATACAATCTTGTTGGACAACTCCGACACGCACTTGGCTTTCACTGTCACATTACCGCGCACACTTTGTTCAACGCCATAAACGTGTGGAAGCAGGCGCTCCCCTTTCTTCAGGTTGCCGCCACGACAAAAGCTGTCGGCGCCGGCAACCTTCTTGAAACCGCATTGCAGTCTTTGCATCGCTGTTCAGCAAGCACGCGATCTGCCGCCGTCGAAAACGGAACCCTGTGAGCACGAGCAGCGAAGGAAAGCGCGGGCGAAACAATGTAAACAAAGCAGAGACTGCACCATGGCGAGACCGTGCTGCTTGACATTTCCACATTGGGGGTGCTGTCAGGTGGCGCAGTAGCGGCTTTTGGAGATCGTTTTCTTGTGTGTTGCGTGCCAGCTTTCCTGGTTGATGAGGTCGCGCTCGCCGTCGCGAAAACAACGCGCACGAGCGCTCGCGCCATAGAGAACACGGGCCCGCGCTGGCCCAGCAACGACCATCGACACTTCTATCCATCCGCTAGAGGAGCATTCGGCGCTGGTGCCGCGCGGGCAAACTCTAGGTCGCCTCGTCTATAGGTGACCCGTAAAAGAGTGCGGGATTCTGGGATGCGCCGTCTGCTAGCTGTTTCCGGTTCGAGTCAGCGCAGCCACCGCCACCGCTTCGCCATTGAAGCCCATTGATGCGCTCGCAGTCCGGCTTTGTCACACACGACGATTACCCGGTTGCAGGCGCCTAGCAAAACCATGGTCGGCTGTTCAAATTCATGCGTTAAAGTTAAACGCATGGAACTACTGCCTTGCAGCATCCCTTGCTGAGTCAGCTATGCACAAGCATCAGAGGCATGGCTGCAAGTTCCGAAGTGTAAATAGGCAGAGACCATCAGTGAACAAAAAGAAAATGAACGTATACAGTGCCACTCATCAGCCGGCGAGGAGCTGTGTAAGGGCCGACACGGAATGATTCCTCAAGATATTTCTTTCTCTAACATTAATTGACTCAAACAACCAGAACTATTTCAGTACTCGCATGCACATATAGCGGTATTATGAAACATTGTTTTAAGGCACAAATTTAAACGGGACACAGCGAGATAACCCGCCGTGGTTGCTTAGTGCATGGCTATTGTGTAGGGCTCATAAGCACGAGGTCGCGGGAGGGAATCTTGGCCCTGGCGGCCGCATTTAGTTGGGGGCGAAATGCGAAAACAGCTTGTACTTAGATTTAGGAGCATGTCGAAATTATACCGGAGCCCCCGACTACGCGTGCCTCAAAATCGAATCGTTGTTTTGGCACGTAAAACCCCATAGTTTAGCTTAATTTAACAGCGAGATACATAATACTCGTAACCAACTAGCCCACATTAGTTCGTTGAAAGCAGATAGAACTAATGCGCAGCCGTAATATGTCGGCGATACGGCCATTCACCCATCTAGTTGACAAAAAAGCGAAAACGTCTAACTACGTACCACTTCAAATAAACCTCGAGTTTCGACCGAGAAATTCCGTTCACAACGCGCAATGTTTTCACTTTCAGCACTTCATTTTCTAATTACGCTAGCTGCGCCGTTACCGACGATATCGGTTGCCGCGACGATCACAGAGCAGCATTTACCAGACCCCTGTAGCCACCGCGTCAGCACCCAATTTTATAAGGTAATGCGCTTGATAAATTACGGGATAAAGATAACTTTTTCATCTGTCTGACTGACCCACAGGATGAGCACACAGTGACGATGCGTCCAAGCAGCGGCAAATGCAGAGCTAAACCTGTCAGAAACAAAAAAAGGCTGCGGAAACGAAAACCAAAGTTCGTTTATGAATATAAGCATATCCTTGCCTTCATGGCTCGTCATTGTCGCCCCCAGAGTGAACTGAAACCTAGAAATCAGCTGCATGAATGGTACGACATTGCTAGTCGACAAAGCGTACGGAAAGCCTCGCACAACTGACAGTTGAAACCGCGCAGAAAAACACGTGAGCCGGACATGCCGCTGATGCCGCCGCGTCGTCCGTCGAACCGGAAGCTGCTAACAGACCACGTGCACCACAATTCCCTGCTATTTCTCGTTTGGGGGGTCACCTATAGGCACCGGGCGGCCGTCGTAAGGCGCCAGCGGCGCCGGCGATATGCTGGCGAACATCGCCGCGAACGGCAGCTGTCAGAGCACTGGCATGAGAAGCAGACGACGGGTGGAGGCGCTAGGTGCTTCCAGTGATTCGGCACTGCGGGTTTTAAGGGCTGACGCACCGGAAAACGCACTTTCGTGTGTCTGCTTTTTAGAAAGGTCGTCACTTGTACGAGGCAGATCACATTCGTGGCATCAGGTAGTATATAAAGCAGACAACGAGCGCAAATTGCGATGCAAATGCACCTCGCGAACGGAGCTCACCGCGGCAAGCTAAGACGTGGAATTCCCGCAGTTATATTCCAGATGTTATTTTGCTGTGCGCGTTAACATTTTCGCGCATTTAATCATGTAAATAGGTGAAGACCACAAAAATTATGGACAAAAAAAAAAAAAAAAAGGAGACATACGTCTTCCTTATTCTGTTTCTTGAGCTGCTTTGCCGATCGCACATGTGCCAGTAAGTTCCCGTTCTCTGTCCGTTGTAGTTCTTTTATTTTTGCAATGCTTCCCCATTCTTAATTGCTTATAAACTAGCCCAATCTTCAGTCACGGCCCATTTTATATAGCTTAGCGTGACGGGAGCTGTCGGTGGCGGCTAGTGTGAACACGCCACTGCGTTGGCGTTCGCCATCGATGCATAGCACAGTCATGTGCCGGACGCAACCAGAGTTGGAAATTGCTAGAAAGGAAAATGTACATCAAAAGGAAGACTGATACACTGATAAGACGGCAAATAGACTACAAATCTGAGTGTTCGGCTTCGGTGCCCATGCTCCGGAGCCGTTACACTGCGGAGGCGAAGACAGGCAAGTGGGACACGAAGCTCTTGCGTATGAACGGCTGTTCTATTAAGGTTAGAACAACTAGGCCATAACAAATCGGCGTCAGAAATTTACAGTGCCCAGCGATTGAAGAGCTGGCAGCGCGCGGCTGCCGCTGTTTTTTTTTTAGACACAGGTGAGCGCCGTGGGGCCAAATGCAGTCATAATGCGTTACGAAGATTCTCACTTTCACTCTACACCACAATGCAACAGTTTGGTGTCCCCACGGCTTACAGTCAGTGCAAAAAGCACTGGCGACCATGCGATTCGAGTATCGCGTTTCAATTGCTGAGCACCGTACAGTACGTGCTGTTGCCTACAGACCGCACATTTTCACCTGAAAAACGCGATGCCGCGATGAACAACGATTGAATTGAATGGCCTAACCAGCTTCAGTCATGTTTCAGTAACTAGTGGTGCACCCAAAAACGCAATATGTTTGATCAGACTTGGTTTCACGGCAGCGCCTGCTGCGCGCGGCCCGGCCGCCACATGCCATCACATTCGCGGCGCCGCCGCAAGAAGGCGCCACTGGTCCAAATTCATCCCGCGCCCGGTGCCTATTGCGGCCGGAGAAAAACGCCGCCCCACCTCCCTCCATCCCGTCCCCCCACGGCCATTCGCGCGAAGAAACACGGCGTGCGTTTCCTGTCAGCTTCCCGCTCTTGCGCGCCCCAAATTGAGCCGCGACCGATAGTCGGATATCCTCGCGCGCTTTCACTCGTACATACAGCATACGGCGCGCGGCGACGATTTTATCGCCGTTGGACTTTATACGGAACCTCACGGAGACGGCGACGGCAGAAATGTGCCTGGAGTTTTCATATAATTGCTATCGTAATAAAAATATGCAGAAGCCCCTCGCTATCAGAATCGATGTTATGCGACGCAGTATACACGTAGCTGGCTATGCAGCATCGTTCAGGATTCCTCAAGAGTTACTAGATGGACCTATGTGTTTGTGAAAAGCAATCAAGTTTGCGCGTATGACGGCAAAAGCAAGAAGAAGACGATAGTATGACGACGACAACATGACGACAGTATTGTTTTTACCCTGGCGAAAAAACGTTGAAACCTGCTCCGTTGTGATCCCGAAGGTGGTACAATGTCGCACAGCGTCTTCGACGTGTTATATTCTAAATACGAGGAGAGGACTCAGGATTGTTGCCCGATCCCGAAGGTGGTGCAGTCTGCACGCGCCCGCTTGTGAGGTACGGAAATGATGGAAACTGGTGCACACACATGCTGTTGCTCGTTCTATTTGCGGGGACGCTGATTTTTTTTAACGTGTTCGCGTTATATAGGGGCCCCATGCATGTCGTAGAAAATCTGGCGTTTGCGAAAGTCTCGGCGTCAGCAGCCAAGAAAATTATCCCGAACCACCCGACCACTCAGGCCATTCGCGTGGCTCAGAGGCGCTAGTGAACTAACTGAATTTCTCAATGTCAGAAAGATCGTAAAGTACGACTTAACCACAACCTACAGGTATGATAGCGTCGGATTGTAATTTGAATATATGAGAAAACATAATTCTGTAATGCGGAAAGTCAAACAGAAACCCCTTTTTCAGTATTTCTGCCATTCATACAGCGGCGCGTCCCGGTCGGAGTTCCTTGCAAAAACACCATCCAGATGGCGCTCGCCTCCTCGGCAGCGGCACGCCGAGGCGAAGGTGCAGAAAAAAGAAAGCTGCAGTTGCCTGGAAACCTGACAAACAGTCACGGATCTTTGAATGCTATCGCGTTCTACCCTAAAGGCGAAGCTTAAGCGTCCTGCCATTTTATTCTTTTTTTTACTCGTAGTGGACGCCCCTGCGTGGAGGAATTGAAGCGTGTAAAAAAATCTCCATTTCAATTAGCAACAAAAGCGTTCCTCTTTAAGTTGCACACACGCACGTTATCAGTCAAAACTTTCATGCAGCAGCGCGGGTTTCTCTTAGCTTTTGGATTGCCCGTCCCGACATGGGAGCGGCCCGCGTGGGAGCGGCCCTCGGTGTCACTCCTCAGGACCTGAATAAAGTTCATTGTCTGTCAGTCTGTCTGTCCGGGGAACTCACTGTATTCATCGCAAATAACTGGAAGATATTGACCACGTTTTCATTCACTGTTGCGAGGGAATATATTTCTGAGACGTCCCTCAAAACACATTGAAAAAGGAACTGCCGATAGATCCACATGGCATCCAGTATTTTACAATAAACAGTGATGATGGGTTTCCCTATTATTTAATTATGCTTATAGGCCACCACTGTTTATGGCGCTCCACGATAGCGGGCTACCATTGCAACCAGAATGCAAAAGCAGCGCGTCTTTACTTTCAGGAATGTATGGCGCCGTTTATGGAATTACAGAAACAACTAGAATGTTTTCCTGAGGGGGCTCACAGAGGGTTGAACCTCTATAGCTGTATAATAGAAACTTTAAATGGCAACGTCACATGCGTGAGGCGGACGCACATAATGTACTGTCGACCAAAAAACTTTACGGGCCAAGAGATCTGACAAAAAGCTGAATATCTCCGCAGCCTCGAAACGCAGCCTGGTATTCCCATTTCCAGCCTCTACTTGTATATGCGAACAACTTTGTCATGTACGGTTTTACGGGCTACTGTTAAAGGCTGCTCGGATATTTAGCGTTTTCTGAGATCCCATGGTCCGTATACTTTTTTAGTCGATAGTACATAATTTCATTCATTTAACACCGTCCTTAGTCTTGGACCTCTGATGACCATTTAGAAGTGTAAAAAGTCAAACACTGGCAATAATGAAAATATGGTTAGAGTGGCTTGCTGCTGAGCTTGGAGTCAGAAGTTCGATCCCACGGCCAGACAATTGAATTTTTTTTTATTTGAAGAGGTGCGAATTGAGGAACGACAGGAACCCACCAACCAACCGCAATGTGCGCGGGATAAGCCAAAGAATGTTTCGCATTAATATACTGAACGAGATAATTTATTGATTCTCGCAGCGGTGTCTCGTGGTGCATTTCATGGAAATTTCGAATTTCACTGCTGAACCATGGCATATTGTTCGGGACTGTTGGAGCTGTTGAACACTGTATATACTCCCTATGCAGCCTCTCGATCGAGTCTTTATTTACACTACCAAACTACAACCGAAATTCACAGTGCCGATCTACGCTTGTAGAGCTTTAACCTTGGCGCCACGAAAAATGCATGCATCTTCCGTGAAGAAGCTAGGTATCAAAATCATCAGACTTCAGTCAGTTCACCGGTTTCGAACTCATTTTCCTGCATCATCAACAGGCTGTCGCAGCAGACAACCACCATGTTCTCACAAATAGCTTGATGGTGATGCTCACGCCGATGAAATCATAAGCACTGGCGCGTAATGTAGACTTCCGTCACGCTTTATCTCACGTCGCCAGCAAAGTTCGAACGTTATCTAAGTGGTCTTATAGAGACGGGTTCTCAATTTAGAGGGATGAAGGTCTAGCCTATGGTCACCCAAAGATCCCGATGTCACTGCAATGGAACGGTGGCGTCATTTGTCAGCACTACGGAAAAACACGGCGAAACACGCCGTGCACGGTGCGCCGCATGTTGCCAAAAAATCATTATCTTTTAAACCAGCACGCACATGCCACTGCATTGCATTGTATTGGCATTACTTCTAGCAGCATACGGCAGTATATATATATGGTCCACTCGCTCGTGCATCAATGCTTAGATTCGTCAAATCAATTTTATAAATATTTTATGAATCCTCAAGGCATCCCACACCCGTGAGCTCCTCGTGGCTCAAAGTTATGCTTCCATACGTGTGTGACAACCCTGCGTGTCTCGATCAGGAGCGATGGCTGTATCGACGGCAAATTATTTAATGGAGTGCTCTACATTGCAGAGCAAGAGCAAGCGTATGGCTTGACAGTGTAGTATAGGCCTTCCACATGATTCAAGGAACGTTGAGGCCAGCCTAGTGGCTCAAGCTATTCAGATCGGCGGCGACGGGCTAAGACACAATTCAGTGCCATATTCGCAATTTTCGCGACCTATAGGGGACGCCACAGTCAAGCAAAGATGGTGGCTGCATACAGGACTCCGTTGATGCTCAGCTTGAGCCTTATCACACATTTTCTCAATAATGATATGAAACCCGCCATGGTTGCTCAGTGGCTATGGTGTTGGGCTGTTGAGCACGAGGTCGCGGGATCGAATCTCGGCCACGGCGGCCGCATTTCGATGGGGGCGAAATACGAAAACACCCGTGTACTTAGATGTAGGTGCAAGTTAAAACTCAACCAAAACCCAGCCGAAACTCAACAAAAGTAAATGTTGAACTGTTTTTTTTTGTTCACACACTCTGTACTGGAAAAAGACACCCCCACGCAGTGCGAAAGTGTCAGTCTGCAGAAGCAATTTTCATAAACAACCGAAATTTGTACATAATGAGCGAACATAGATTACAGAAGATCTAAACCAATGCCAAAATTATTGACCATCTCGGACTGGTCACACGGAACTTGACTATCACGATATTATAACGGCGCACACATTTTGTGGCTTACAGAAAGAAGGTAGAGTACAATACATGTATTTCATTGACAGTATGAGAAAACCCACAGAATTTTAAAATGGCTACATGCATCTGCATGTAGAGTAAAGAGTGAAGAAAATGTATAGCCCAACAAACACGCACTCAAGCCCTTCATTACAAGTATTTCACCGACAGCAGATGGGCTGCCGACATGACGAATGGATCGAGCTACACTGCTCCTATGTCAGTCTACTCAGGCTTGTACCGAACTGGTTTACTCATGCAAAATGAATAGCTGCTCAGTAAATGAAGTGAAATACCTGTGCTTACCTGATGTCCTTAGGAAACGTAAAAAAACTTCGCAGAACTGGAGTTTCCGGTATTCGAACACCACACAGATACGCAACACATGTGATGCCCCGATTTTGCCATCGTCGTCTAATGCTTGGTCGACCTGGTTTCCTGCGTCTTCCGTTCGTTGCACGCCTGATCAAGCATCTCTGTCTTATCTTTCCCATCTGCATACTTAAGACTACAACCAAAGCAAACGACCAAGCGCGATCTGATTGGTGATATCGCTGAGCGAGTCGCAAGGGTGAGCGGAGGCAAGCTCAACGAACGCACGAAGACGACCACCTTCCCGCGCTTCGCCCGATTTAAAATTCACAAAAAATGAAATAACAAAAAAGCTTAGGATGTCCGGCAACCGCTAGGAGCGCGCATGTTCCTCGAAACCGAAACTAGCGTTGCCTTCCGGGGGCTGATAGCAATGCGAAGCACAAAGCGCTGCCCGTAAACGTTTCCCGATAAAGATTACTGTTGCGCAAGCTGCCGCGGCGACGCCAGCTTTCGATGGGTGGTGTGAGGTCCCTAGCCTTTGGTATATACAATAACAAGCCTAGCAACTGATTTCAATGTTGCAGCAGCGCTATGGGTGGCGGCGTGCTGTCAAAATTATCAATACTCCCATTCCTACCATTACTGTAAAATAGCACTACTATCCTTACTCTAAAGCCATAAAGCATTGCATACCCCCCTCAGCAGTTGTAGGGGTGGTTTTCAACACCTTCGCTGGACGTCCACTTCGCAGAACCGGGATGGCGAGTTAATTTTATTGTAAGCCCACCCTTTATGTAATGCTCCCTAGCGGGGTCTTTAAGGTAATAAAGTGAAAGCGCACATTTAGGGACCTGTTTTTGTGAACGTGCAACGAAGCTTCCACTGCTTAGAACATACGTTTCAAAGAATGATTAATCAATTTGTTTTCCTTACACATACTTTTAGCTACGAGAAAGATTTGTACGCCGAATACGAATCTCTCATTGCGCATTAAAGCAGGTCGATGGCAACTTTTAATTCAAATAATTCCCAGTAACTTTGATATTATTCATGCCGCGGTGAAACCATGAGTGTGTCGTCGCCATGCTAGTTTAATAATCGTTCTGTTGTCGTATCTACCTGTCAGAAATACCGGAAACATTTCTCAAATTTTACCGTGCCTCAAAAGCTGCCGGTTTTCTTTTACTAGCGTAGCACGAGCAACTGCAGTTAAAGAAGACAACGACAAAGGCGTCGATGCGAGCCACTCTAGAAGGCAAGCAAGCAAGCAAGCGATGGCTGAAGCAGGTAAGTAGTTATTATGTGCATGTGCAATTATTCCTTTCCATCAGTCATATATCCAGGCCACGAGTTCATATGAACTTTTCTTTGGGTAATAATGACGACCACGGTTTTCGAAGATGTGTGTCAACCGCTGATTTATTTCATTGGAATGTTGGAACTAGGCCAGCATAAGCGTGCTAATTCCATCGTTGGTGTAAATAGCACGGCAAGTTCGTACCTAACGCAGGCTCTACCTTGTGCTGTGGCTAAATAACGAGAGACGCCGCTGAAGCACCACTGACATATTTTGGAAAAATATTCTGTTTGGTCAACAACCTCGCACCGTCCAAAAAATTCTCCCGTCAGATTGCGTGCATACCCTAAAAGAAATGGCTTTTTCTGCGTAAGTGCCTGAATATGAGCTAGTTGTGGCGCAGCTATGAAAATTGTAAGCTGAGGTATCATACAAGCAGTCAACAGTACCTTGCTCTCTTGCGTTGTTATTTTGTGTCCTGTTTGAGGTAACAATTATCGTTATTTTTCAGAGATTCACTGCTGCTTTTCAGACCACACAAGATGCATGTACCACTGTGTGCCATTTTCGGCTTGCGAATATATTCCGGGCTACTTCGACGTATTGCCCGCTTACCCTTCTGTTTCTAAATTTAGTGAACTTGAAATCGCCTAACCTTTTGACGCGATTTGTAAGGCAAGGCGACGAGAGGCAACAAAACTCCTATCATAAATTACTCGCTTTCTTTTCCACGTTGTTCTTGGTGAAACGATGCCATGCTCAGGCTTGACTCGCCCCACTGTTCCAGCTGCTCCAGAGGAACGTGCCACGAGAAGAGTTGCGACACCGTCGCATTCGCGTAGTCCCGCTTCACCAAATGATGGGGTTAAGGACAGTGTGGGCAAATCACCAGGTACGAATAAATAAAATTTCTATTTTAGACTATCGTCAATTGCTAAAAAGAGTCCAATCCCAAGATGATGCAACGATTTCTGCTTAGTCTTATGCAATAACAGGTAGCGTACATCATGTACGTAGCTTGGCAGCCATGTACATTATCACACTGCCCTTCGTCCATGAAGATACAAATGCACGCTTTATCACCTAGACGACGCAGAGAGAGCCTCTTGATTTATTTGTGACTAGAGGCTGTTTAGTTGTGTGGTCTAAACGAAAATAAACACTGCCGTCCACCTAAAACTCTAAAAAGAACTACCATGCGTCATACAACAAAATTAACGTCAGCAAAGGCCAGGCAACTTCTATAATGTATAGGCGCAGCGCATAGATGGCAAGTACACAGTCTCCCTTTGAACCTAAAGTGACTCCGCAACTAGCAGCAAGGTTGTTTTAGAACGTTGTTTCAGAAGCGGAATTAATTTATTGACGTCGCTTCCTTTCGCTATTCCATATACTTTGCTCCGACTTGTTAAATCATCCCGCGCTGTTATATTCTAGTTTGCTTAATAGTTTAGTCACGGTCGTTCAATACTTTTCTTCCGGTCATGAAACTTCCCCGAAAGTTTCATATGGGGCAAGAAGGTGTCACCAGAGGAGAGGCTATGCGCGATCCTTTACCAGGGAAGGCACCTCTACGACGTTTGTTTCAGCATGTTTGCAGGTTGAACACGCAACGGGATTTTTAGGCAAACAAATTTAGCATGCGATGCAGTTGTGCCTAAATTACGCACCACAGTGTTTGTGAGGGACCTGGCCCGCCAAGTCACAGTGCTAGCACAAAATTGTCCAGGCATCACTACCGCGCAATAGCGGTTAGCCGAGCCCTTCTTCTGTTGTCCGTTTATTAGGGTGCGTATCTGACCCCGCATAGGCACTAAAGCAAAATACAGCGCACTAGTCTGAGTGGTAAATAAAGTGCGCGTGCTCGTTCTGAGCAGAATATGCATAGCTTACGTAGGAAAATTCTTGCTTTCAGATGGAAAAATTATATTGTCCATGGAGTTATCGATGGTGCTTAGCGTGCTAAAGTAGGGTTATGACAAACCGCCCATAGGGGAAGGCTTTGGAACTCACGACCTTGTGCTTATTAGGATAACGGCGTAGCCACTGAATCACCACGTGGAATGAAGAACATTTCAGAAGTAAACCAGAACATTTCAGAAGATGACGCTGATGACTGCAAGAAGGAAATAAATCTTAATTGAATCATTTTCATAGGTGGGCAACTCAGGTGCGGTAGGAAGAATTTATTTTTAAGCCTCCTTGTGTAGGAATTTTGATGTGTGCTAGCTACGCATCCCTTTGTAGGACAGCCTGTTGGGTAATGAAAGGGCACTACGGTTGCCATCAAAAAGCACTTCTTAAACGGTAACTGCAAATAGCTATCGTGCCCCTTGATGATACGGCACGAGGCTATCCTTTCGGCTTGGACAAGTAAGGCAGCAGCGGCAAGCTTTCAAAAATTCTCGGAATGACGTCTGTTTTGCGCTTATATCACTCAAGTTGCAGGCAAACAACACTTCTATTCACTGCGCACACGTCTACACGAATAACATCCTTGGCATCAAAATGTTTTACAGTGAAGCTGTTAGTCTCTAGTTGGTCTGCGCATTTTTTGTGTCCGTGTGCGCGGTGCTCAAAGAAAAATGTGTGCCTATACCAGAGACAGTGCGCGAAGAAGCAGGAAACGCGCAGTGTGCTGCTTCTCCAAGAAGCATCACATGACGTCATCGGGTGACATCATCGCTTGACGTTGACGTCCTCGCATGACGTCACGTTTGACGCGATAAGGTCGTCAGATTGCGTCATCAGGCCATATCGCCACGTGACGATGCCGTCGTTCTCGTATATCCGCTTTAACAATCCCAAGCTATCATGTCGGTAGATTGTAAGTCGTATTTTACGAATTTCCTGACGCAGTTTACTTTGAGAAATTCACTTAGTTCAATAAGGAACTTGCGCTTGGCGGAGGCCCTAGGAGAATGAGGATGCATGCTGCAATTCCGCACACGTGCGCGCGCGCGTGACGTACGCGTGCACACAATGTATCTGTCCTTGATGCGTGGGCGCTCTGCCCGTTGCATCGGTCACACGCGTGTGCTGCGAGCGTAATCGACATTATGGCAAACATGGTCCCACAACCGTACCTCCACTTAGCAGCCGCGGTCCCTCGGACAGGCCTCAAACGGCAGCTGGAAAAGGGCTTTGTCGTTGAGCTTCCACGTAACAGAAATATGTTTTCTCGTAAACTCGAATTACAATCCGAAGCTATGATGTCGGTAGCGTGTGTGTCTATAGTACTTTACCAATTCTCTGACGCAATTTAATTTGAAAAATTGAATCAGTTCAATAAGGCACTCGCGCTTGGCGGAGGGCCTAGAGAAATGAACATGTATGCTGCGCTCAACGCGCAGTTGAGGCGCCTGGTACGTTTTATTGTAATTTCAATTATATGGACACTCCACGCAATCTTTCGCCGTCGTAGATAATTACACCTGAAGATATTTATTTACTTTTAATACCAACATTATTAACATTGACTGTACGCTCTCCCATTGCGTCAGAATTTTAGCGGCCAGGTAGCGAAATATGCTTAGGCGTGTTCGTGTTCTAATCGCACAGAGTGGAGCACAGAAGCAGCTTTATTCTAAGACTTCAGGCTAGACGGCTTTGCTTGCTGGAATGCATTGTAACACAGCTAGGCAGACCCTGCCAGCGCGTGCCATCGCTTTCCCACACGTAGTAGTCATGGCAGCACCTGTTGGTGCGGGGCTCCCGCAGCGAAGCACCGCGTCCCTCACATCGCGTAAACATGCCCCCGCGACCTAATTGTCAGGACGCCAACCGAGAAGCTACAGCGAAACACTAATCGCACTGAAGCAAGGAGGGCTCGCATACGCGCCCGAAACCACTCCGTGGTCCAGACACAGAGACAACGTTCTGCTGCGTGTGCGGCACACGCTGCAGCTCAGCGCCAGGAGCGCCCGTATACGCGGCGCTGCGGAAACAGGAGGCCGAGGCTTAGCGACAACCCCGACAAATACATGCAGTTCAAAAGCGCGAAGCGGATACACATCGCGCCCGCCGTGACCATGCCTCAGTGCAGGAACACGAAGCCGACGCAAGACGACAACGCCGACAAGACCCTGTAGTTCTAGCCGATATAGCTAGCGGTCATCGAGTTCTTTCTGTCCATGTGTGTTTACACACGTCACGCCACACGTGTTTACTCAGCCAGCTGAGTAAACACGTTGATACGCAGTTGACACTACCACTAAATCGACGAGCCTGACTTCGTGTAATATTCTAACATGTAGCAATCGCATTCATTGTTTCGCCTTTATGCCGAAATTCTGCTTTCTTAAATAAATAAATAACTTTGTCCAACGGTCGAATGCGAACAGAGGACATCTAGCAGCGAAGCCTGATATCGTAACCATTAGGCCATGGACGCTTTCACCCCATAACGGCATATCTCATAATTGGGTCGTAGTTTTGAAGCGATAATCCCCGGAAATTATTTAAAATAATTAATACGTCATCATACGTCAAAATGTGGGCCAAACCCAGAGCTAATGCAGTAAACAAAAAATTTAGCCTGACGCTCTTCCTACTCCCGTCACGCGAGGAGTGACGCGATGAAGTTCGGTGTGCAGTGACTCCGTCCCTTTCTCACCCTCCTCGCTCAGTAAGACTTTGTCTCTGATCGTCTTCAACCGGAGGTTGAATCGCCCTCCACATTTTTTTAACATTAAGAAGCCACAAGAAGTTGATGCAAACGTTAAGTTTTTCTTTCACAAAAGCCCTCTGCACGCTTTTAGTCTTTCGCCCAAGTCATTTACTGACGTTCCTAGAACCGATCGGATGTTGCAGGCTTTTCACGTAGACGCTATTAAAGCTACGTAACTTATACAACCTTTGTGAGAAAAGTTTCAGGACAAAGGTCGTAAAAAATATAAAATTGCACTTACCAAGTAATGATCCTAGCTCCTATCAAAATAGTCCCTTGGCAATCTATGCACAATTGCCAACATTTCTGGAGGTCTTGGAAGCAAGCAGGGAAATCTGTAACTGCGATGCTTGTAAGCTCATTTGTCACAGCCCGTTGGATATTTGCGATATCTTGATGAAGCTTTCCTTTCAGTCGCCTTTTCACTCGTGGAAACAAGAAAAAAATCACACGGTGAGAGGTCGGGCGAATATGGTGTATGTGGGATGGCAATAATAGAATGTCTGGCCAGATACTCGTTAACAGATGAAGCAGTATGGGGTCTTGCATTGTCATGCAGTAAGAACCAGTCCTGAGAATGCCACAAATCAGGGCGGCGACGTCTAATTGATTCTCGCAAACGTTTCAATACTTCGATGTAAAGAGTTTGGTTCTCTGTTTGACCTGGAGGTACATAGTCATGGTGAACCAATCCTTTACTATCAAAGAATGCGATCAACATTGTCCTTGTTCTCGAAGGTTGTCGTTTGACTTTTTTCGAGGCTGGTGATCCATGACTCCGCCATTCAGCACTTTGACGCTCCGTGTGAGGATAGTACTGGTAGCACCAACTGTCATCCCCGGCAATAATCTTTGACACAAATGTGGGATCACATCTGGCTCTATCTAATAGTTCAGCACAAATTCTTCGTCTTTCTTCTTTCTGTTTGTCTGTTAGTGAGTGAGGGACGCGTTTTGCATTAAGTTTCCGTTTCTCTAAATCTTCGTGTTAAATCTTATGACACACATCACCATTCAAATTCAGTTCTTCTGATATCATACGCACAGTTACACGACGGTCTTCTTTCAATAACTGCCTTACACGCTCCACGTTTGCATCGGTATGTGCTGTAGACGGGCGACCAGCTCTGGGATCGTCTTGCACTGAATCCCTACCTTCATGAAACCTTTTGTGCCACTCGAAAACACGACTTCATGAAAGTGCCTCGCCTGGATATGCTTGCTTAATCATGTTCCACGTTTCACTAGGGGTTTTCCCGCGCTTAACGCCGAACTTAATGTTCACTCTTTGCTCACAGTCAGCATGCATTGTTTCACCTTAACTAATGCGACAACAACCCGAACAATATGTTGCTAAGCACAGCCGCGCCACCTAGTGAGTTTGCGGGGAAACATGGCCAAGGTCATGTCAAGTAAGAACACATACCAAGTAACATAAAAACAACTTTTGTGCCTTTTTAGTATTGCAAACTCAGAAATGAAAAAAATGCCCTGGAACTTTTCTCACTCAATTTTACTTGCATAATGAAGATCTGCATGGATTCGTCTACAAGAAGGATTATTTTGTGAAGCAAGGAACGCAGTAGATTCCAGATATTGTACCAAATCTTTTCTGTACCTTTTCTTTTTTTTTGCCGTCCGTATTTCGCTGAAGAGTGTTGTCTGTGTCCATCTAAACAAATTGAACACTTTGTACCACTCTTGCTCTCGCCATTTGGTTCAGCTTCCATTTCAGAAGCAGGCATATTTTACGTTCAAATTGAGCTTAGAAGCCAGTATTTTCAAACGTTCACGTTCTATTATAGTACTGATACTATTAAAATAGCCCTAGAAAAGTTTTTTGCGCAAGAAAACTAAATTTATAGTACCGCGAGTACAATGAAGCATTGACAAAGTATGTTCAGTGTGGTAAAATGATGTTCATTTGGGGGCATGACCGTGATAACCGTTTCGTCGCGAAGACTGAACAACGTGACTGTAAGGCAATTGACTTGCAGAAAAAGACAAAAAGGGACGCTGAAGAACCTTAACACATTATTGATGTGTGTAGGACGTAGTCAATGAGCAGGCAGCGCCACCTTTCTCGGCCAAAGAATGTTGCTTGGTACGGGACACTACATCCCATGTCTTTCAGCAAAGGCCTTCGAGTAACGTATACTGCAAAAGTGCGGTAGAAATTCAGAATTTTTTTCTTTAAGCGACATACCTGCATCGGCGGTCAAGAAAAAATTAGCCCGCCGCGGTTGATCAGTGGCTATGGTGTTGGGCTGTTGAGCACGAGGTCGCGGGATCAAATCCCGGCCATGGCGGCCGCATTTCAACGGGGGCGAAATGCGAAAACACCCGTGTACTTTGATTTAAGTGCACGTTAAAGAACGCCAGGTGGTCGAAATTATTGCCGAATCCCCCACTACTGGCGTGCCTCATAATCAGATCGTGGGTTTAGCACGTAAGACCCCATAACTTAAGAAACAATGAAGCGATAATCGCCGAAAAAAATATCTGAATAACTATACTTGATAAATACCAGCATACCAACACCTGACGCAGCCGCATCAATGCTTGCGGTGGAGAAAGATGCTGATGCCTCTTACAAGGTGCCCAACACGTCGGTTTTGCCTGTGTTCGCAGCTACCCGACGATCAACCACGAAACATGGTGGCACTGAGGGAGGTCGTGAACTTTCACCAATGCAACCAAGTCGGCGGTACCCGGTGCGAGAACGACGACCGCCAGAACGCTACCAACATAAATAAGGAGTTCACTGAAGTGGAGAAAGCAGAGGATGCCACAAGGTGCCATCCTTTGCGCGGCCAAACAAAAAAACCCGCATTACTCCTCGAATAAACTACTTCTCATCAATAGTTATCTTTCTTCCACGCGAACATCACAACCAAATGAGATGTAATAATCGGCAAACTTCCCGAAAAACTGCACTGCATCTCCACCACTTATTTCGCTGAGAGTCTTCTTTACCCACTGCGATGTCAGAATACTGGGCGATGCCTAAGTAATCGGGCGACAAATATTTCCACACTGCTGCTGGCCTCAAGATCCGTGGTTGGTGTAGTATACATGCTTTGAGCACTTACCGGCTTCGATTCTTTAACTGCAATATTTGGCTATTGAACTACTTCGGTAAATGTCGGATAGCTTAAGCGGTAATTAAATATTTTGTTTTCCGAGTGGCGGAAAACAAAATATTTACAAATTATTAGCTACACCAAGAAGGTGTTCTCTTTAGATAAAGCACCTAGTGAGTGATGTTGTTGCCGCAATATATGGCTCGTAAACGCGAGAGGTATTGGTCACACTTCTGCGATAATAAATCTTTTTTTTTCTGATCGCTTGCCAAGTTCAGCCGGGCGCAGGCTACCACCCTGCGTCTGCTACAAACAAATACGTACCCTTCACCCGCCCGCCTACACCTTATATTCCCTGAAGTTTACAATACCGCCAACTGCCGGTGCTGTGGCACTCACCCGGCTACGCTTCCGCATATGCTGTGGGAGTGCCCAGCACAGTACACACAAAGTAACACCACGACCCTCTCGTCGAGGTTGCGTGAGGCTCTGCGGAGCTCCGCCCTCGACGACGAAACCTGGGCGACCCAGCAAGCCCGTGAGGCGGCGGTGAGGCAAGCCCTCGACGTCCCCACATGGGAGGCTTAAGCCCGGTCCATCTTAAAGTGCTGGTTCCACAATAAACGTTTATTCCTCCTCCTCCAGATCGCTTGCAGGCGTTTAGGCACAAAATCATTGTATGGGCTCCCTCTAGATTTATCTGTTAATTTGTGCGTAATTAATTTACATATCGCATCTACTACATTTGCGCCCCTTCGACTATAATATATTCAGTGTATTTTTACCTCCTTAAGTGATAAAATTCAGCGATACAAGCTGATTCAATCTCATATTAGAATGTAACTGCAACACTTTCTGTACACGAAAATTTCTGCTTTTTGCTTCATTTTTTTCTCCATATTTGAAAAATTATAAGCATTCATCATCCTATTCGAGCCAACATTCACTGAGCAAAGAAGCCACACACAGACAAGGAATTTTATTGGTGGTCCTGAGAGGCTCCGATGCCCCCTTTTCAGGGAATTGAAGCCGCCGGCCGCTCGCACGTCGTGACGGGAGGCCGAGCCTCACCGCCGCATTGTGGGCTCTCTGGACAGCCCATGCTTGACGTGAAAGCTCGGAGCTCTGCAGCGCAGAGCTCCACTCTTCTGCGCTGCCGCTATGCGGGCCATCTGGATTGGTGGAGGGAACTAAAGCCAAGTTTGGATACGATCCTGCCTGAAGCACACGCAGTGTGATGGCCTGTGGTCTGTTTTGTTTGCCGTGGTGGAGGGGGGGGGAGTACACTCTCCTTCCTGCCAAGGTAGCAGTGTCTAGTTACAAGCCAAAAATACATAATTTGCTAAGATGAGTTTCTCAAATGATATCAAGTCACGTGCAAAACGTTGCAGTCGCGTTTATTTAGACGCATTTGTGTTCACAAAATGTTCGTGTTTACTTCTTACGAGTACTCTCTGCTAGTAACCAGCTAGCGGAAACTTCATAATGGTCATCAGGAGGTCATCATCATCATTATCAGCCTGCATTTGTGTCCACTGCAGGGCGAAGGCGATCTCCAATTACCCCTGTCTTGCGCTAGCCGATTCCAACTTGCGCCTGCAAGTTTCCTAACTTCACCCCACCTAGTTCTCTGCCATCCTCGACCTGCGCTTCCCTTCTCTTGGTATCCATTCTGTAACTCTAATGGTCCACCGGTTGTCCATCCGACGCATTACATGGCCTGCCCAGCTCCATTTTTTACTCTTAATGTAAACTAGAATATCGGCTATCCCCGTTTGCTCTCTGATCCACACCACTCTCTTCCTGTCTCTTAACGTTAGGCCTAACATTTTTCGTTCCATCGCTCTTTGTGCGGTCCTTTACTTGTTCTCGAGCTTCTTAGTTGACCTCCAAGTTTATGCCCCAAATGTTAGCACCGGTAGAATGCAATGATTGTACACTTTTCTTTTCAACGACAGTGGTAAGCTCTCATTCAGGATTTGGTAATGCCTGCCGTAAGCATTCCAACCAAATTTTATTCTTCTGTAAATTTCCTTCTCATGATCAGGGTCTCCTGTGAGTTATTGACCTAGATAAACATACACCTTTACAAACTCTAGAGGCTGAGTGGCGATCCTGAATTCCTGTTCCCTTGCCAGGCTATTGGACATTATCTTTGCCTTTTGCATATTCATCTTCAACCCACTCTTACACTTTCTCGATTAAGGTCCTTAATCAATAGTTGTAAGTCGTCTCCATTGTTGCTGAATAGGACAATGTCATCTGCAAACCTAAGGTTTCTGAGATATTCGCCGTTGATCCTCACTCATATGCCTTCCCAGTGTACGAGCTTGAATACTTATTCTAAGCATGCAGTCAATAGCATTGGAGAGATTGTGTATCCTTGCCTTACCCCTTTCTTGATAGGCAACTTTCAACTTTTCTTGTGGAGAACCAAGGTAGCGGTGGAATCCTTGTAGATATTTGCCAAGATATTCACCTACGCCTCATGTACTCCTTGATTACGCAATGCCTCTATGACTGCTGGTATGTTCATGAGCAAAGAACTGGACACGATGAAACTAAAACAGGAAGAACTAGTAACCTCAAACAAGGCGCTCCTGTCACGTAATGAAGCACTAGAAAAAAGAGTGGCTAACCTAGAGCAGTATTCGAGAATGAATAATGTGGAAATTAAGGGAATCCATACATCGCAGGGTGAAGATTGCAGAGCCATTCTGAAGCGAATTGGCGATGCTATCGAACTCCCTATATTAACCACTGATATCGACACCCTGTTGCCTCTAGATCAAATGAAAAGAGCATAATTGCTCGCTTCTGCTCACGCGATAAGAAAAATGAGTTCATCAGGAAGATGCGAAGGGCTAGGCTTCGCACTGACCACATTGGTTTCACTAGTGGCACTAACATGCCAATCTATGTGAACGACCACTTAATCATTGACAACAAGAAGGTGTTCTCGAAGGCGCTGGCACTCAAAAAAGAAAATAAGTGGAAGTACTTATGGACAGAAAAGTGCCAGATAAAAACCCGCAAAACTGATGAATGCAGGGTCTATCGCATTATTACTGAATCCGACCTTCGAATCTTCACGCGATGCATTGTAATTTTTTTTCTTTTTCTTGCTTTTCTCCCTTTCTTTTTTCATGGCCTTGCTCTCTCCCATTAACGTAAAATCTCGTCTTACCGTAAAAAAACGATCGCTCATTCACTTCAATGCTCGTAGTCTTCGTAAGAACATAGATGTAATTAATAACTTCATCGCCTCACTTCAGCATGCCTTCACTTTCATCTGCATATCGGAGACTTGGCTTTCTGACGCCGACAACAATCTGAGCGGTTTTCCATCTTATCAAGCAGAGTATTGCCACCATCCAACTGACAGTCATGGTGGTGCCGCCTTTTTTATTTCATAAGATGTCACCTACACGCTTAGATTTCATCTGGCAGTTAACGTGAATCATTGTGAGTCAGTGTGGATAGAGGTCGACCGGTCATTCCTTAATCACAATAACAAAAACTTGATTCTTGGTTGCATTTATCGCTCACCGTCATCTTCCCTTAACGATTTCTTGCTTTGTCTTGACGTCGTATTGTCAAAGCGAACTTTTGAAAATAAGGATGTACTGATTGTAGGTGATGTTATTATTAACTTACTTGATACTGATTCCAATTCGCTTACATTTTACACTGACTGCTTTACTGGATATGGTTTCGAATCACTCATTCACTGTCCAACTAGATTAGCTTCTAGTGGGTGCGGTACGCTCATTGATCACGTGTTATCTAATATATCACCATCGCCTTTTCCCGGATTTGTTGATATTGATATAACCGATAATTTCCCAATTTTTCTTACATTTAACAAGGAAATAGATAAGGATGATACTAGCTACTATACTTCTGTATTTAGTGCAGATACCTTTGTTGAAACCATCAGTAAAACTGATTCGTTGCCAATTAATACCACGTTCGATCCCGAAGAAGCACTGAATAAATTTTGCTCCTTATTCTTGTTGGCCGTCTCGACTGCGGGAAAAAATATAAATATCCGCAGAACCCATGGATGACGGATGGTCTTTTAGAAAGTCTGGGGAAGAATGAAAACATGGACAAAAAAAACTAAACGTCAGCCCTTTAATACTGGACTGGCTAAACGATATAAGAGGTGCTATAATTGATTGAAAGTTTTACTTAAAGAGGCGAAAAAAAGTACTACGAAAATAAATTTGAACAGAATAAGAATAACCCCCAAAACAGTGGCAGCTATTGAACTTTTTTCTTAACAAGTCATCTGTTGATGCTTCTATAACCAAAATAAATTACAATAGTCTCACTCTTTCTGAACCCAACAAATTGCTGATGCTTTCTCGGACTATTTTTCTTCCGTTTATACTAATAACGACATACATGCGCCGTTGTATAATACTTCAAGCCGTACGACACAATCATTCTTCCTCTTACCAGCTACACCAAATGAAGTGTTTTCCACGATTGCTAATCTTAAAAATACAGGGCCTGGCTTATATAAATTTGTGTAAGGCATTTAAAACTGGTGGCACATTTAGTTTCCGACACGCTCTGTAATATTATCAACCTAATCTTTAAACACGGCTCATTCCCTTCATTAAAAAAAACCGCTAAGATTATTCTTATTTTAAAAAAGGCGACAAACAAACGGTTACTAATTACCGACCGATTGCAATTCTTTCATGCCTTAGTAAACTAATTGAGAAATTATTTGTTAAACGTCTTAACGACTACTTAACAAAGTTTAAGTTGCTAAAAAACAATCAATTTGGTTTCCGCCCTGGAAGTTCCACTAATTTAGCTGTGCTGTCTCTAACTGACTACATAAAAACATGTATCGGTCGGGCAAACTTGGTCGGATCTGTTTTTTTAGACTTTACTAAAGCGTTTGACACGGTTAACCATCGGGTCCTGTTTAATAAACTTGAGTCTTATGGTATAACCGGTCCTGCGCTAACATTCTTGCAAAGTTACTTACTTGACCGGCAATATACAGTACATGTAGCAAATACTTTTTATGTAACAAAATGTATTAACCAGGGTGTACCACAGGGCTCAGTTTTAGGTCCTTTGCTTTTCATTCTATATATTAATGATCTTCCAGATTCTCTTAGCTCCTCCAACTACGATCATTGCGTTTTATACGCAGATGACCCAACCATATCTTCATCTGATAAATGTATTACTGTTCTTACTTCAAAGTTAACTATTGCATTGAGTAACATTATGAAATGGTGTAGTAACAGTTACTTGGTTCTGAATCCTCTAAAAACTAAATATATGTTGTTTAAAAGTGCTCAGAGGTCGTTAACCTTTATTCCTGAACAAAAGCTCGGAATTCATTCAATTCCCGCTTGCACTGATGTTACTTTTGTCGGCATACATATTGACTCTAACCTTACATTTCGCTGTCACTTCCAACATCTCAAGCTGAAGACTGCGTTTGGTATCCGCGCATTAATCAAAGCTCGTCCTTTTTTTCTCTCGTGAGGCTCTACTAGCGTTGTATTTTGCTTTCATTCATAGTCACAATAATTTGTTTAGTCACCGCATTGTTTCATGGGGCAACACGTACGCTTGTCACTTATCATCAATTCAACACATCCAAAATCAGTCAATACGCATTATAACTTCTGGTACTATGCAATCCAATGCTTCTGTGTTACTTCGCTTGTACAGTATGTTGCCGGTTAATAATTGGTTCCAGTTTAACATAGTTGTCTTACTCCACAAGTTGCTTCATAATAACCTTACGTTCCTTTCATTGCAGTTGACTATTTGCAGAATAAAATTGCAACCAGATTTGCGGCTAATAACAATTTCTTGCTACCCATCGTTCATACCAATTACGGCAAAAACATCTGCATTCACAGCTATTTCTCTTTTGAATGAATTACCATCAACTATTAAATCATGCTCTTCTCTTGAAATCTTCAAAACGTTACTGAAGTGTCATTTCCTGCGATAACTATACTACGATCCTGGCGGTGTATCTTAAAACTTCTCTCTCACATGTCACTTCTTAGGTTTCATCCATGCTGTTTTCATCCATGCTTGTTCTCGCGTTTCTTTCTTACCATGATCGTGTTCGTGTTTGCTTGATTGAATTGAATTTCCTAATAATGTATTTAATCTGTCGATGTTGTTTGATAATAGCGTTCATTTGCTGTGTATAGATATCACCACGTTGTATTATTTACCAAGGGTCCCACTACAGTTCTTTCACTTTGGGACCCTCGTGTGTATATTTCTGATGTTGTAACAACTTTTTTGGAACTAATAAAATCTGAATCTGAATCTGACTCTGAATCCCTACTGAATCAAATGCCTTTTCGTAATTTATGAAACCCATATAGAGAGGTTGATTGGACTCCACAGATTTCTCAATTACCTGATTGATGACATGGATATGATCTATCGTATAATATCCCTTCCTAATCCGACGACAGTCGAGTGGGAGGCGACCCTGTCCAGCTCGGATCCAGAACAGCAACAAGCCCTGGTCAACCGAGCCCGGACGGCGGCAAAAGCCAATGGTCTTCCGGACTAGAAGGTCCGACCACAAAACTGCTACTAATTTTCAAGAATAAATGTTTTATTCTCTCTCTCTCTCTTCTGAAGCCAGCCTGTTCTCTTGGTTGGCTGAAGTCAAGTGTTGCCCGGATTCTATTGGAAATTGTATTGGTGAATATTTTATACAATACTGAAAGCAAGCTAATGGGTCTATAATTCTTCAATTCTTTAACGTTCCCTTCTTATGAATTAGTATAATGTTGACGTCCTTCGAGCTCTCTGGTACGCTTGAAGTCGTTCGGCATTGCGTATAAAGGGTCGCAAGCTTTTCAAGCATGATATCTCCTCCATCTTTGATAAATCGACGGTTATTCCATCTTCTCCAGCAGCTTTTCCCATGGTCATGTCTTGCAAGGCCGTTCGAACTTCTTTGCTAGTAATGGAAGTAGCCTCTGTATCCTGTTCATCACTACTTCGAATGAATGTAGCTTGGCTGCTCTGGGAACTGTACAGGTCAGTGTAGAATTCTTCCGCTGCTTTTACTATGTCATCGAAATTGCTGATGATATTACCCTGCTTATCTTTCAGCGCATACATCTTGCCTTGTCCTATACCAAGTTTTCTTCTGACTGATTTCATTCTGCGTCCATATTTTACTGCTTCCTCAATCTTTTCCACGTTACGATTTCGACTATCCCTTACTTTCGAATATCCCTTCATCCTCCCGTTTTAAAGCTGCATTTATGCTTGCGAGCACGAGCCTGAATTGGTCTGCTTTTACCCTTGCTGCGTCTAGGTTGGCCTGTTTCTTCTTGACCAATTTTACTCTTTCTCTCTTCAAATTGAGAGAAATCCTATACCTCACAAACCTGTGCTCACTGCAGTTTATCCTACCTAACACTTCTACATCCTGCACTATGCTGGGATCGGCAGAGAGTATGAAATCTATTTCATTCCTTGTTTCTCCATTAGGGCTATTCCGCGTCCACTTCCTGTTGCTGCGCTTCCTGAAGAAGGTCTTTATTATACGGAGGTTATTCCTTTCCGTGAATTCTACCAACATCTCTCCTCTAGTGTTCCTAGAATCGATGCCGTAGTTGCAGATTGCTTGCTCACCCGCCTGATTTCCCCCCACTTTTGCATTGAAGTCGCTCATTATAACAGTATACTGAGTTTGCACCTTCCTCATTGCTTATTCAACATCTTCATAAAACAGTTTTGTTTCTTCATCATCGTGACTTGAGGTTGGGGCGTGGGCTTGTACTACCTTCATTCTATACCTCCTATTAAGCTTTATTACGACGACTGCTACCTTCTCATTAATGCGTAGAATTCATCAATGTTGCCTGCTATGTCCTGATGGACTAGAAATCCTACCCCGAATTCCCTCTTATCTGGAAGACCTCTGTAGCAGAGGACGTGGCCGTTAGTCAGCACTGTATAACCCTCACCAGTTCTTCTAACCTCACTAAGGCCAATAATATCCCGGGCCATACCTGATAATTCTCCGAATAGCCCTGCTAAACTAGCCTCGCTCGATAGGGTGCGAGTGTTGAACGTTGCCAGGTTCGGTTTTCAGTGGTGGCCTGTCCGGACCCAGATATTCTTAGCACCCTCTGCCGCGTCGCAGGTCTGACCGCCGCCTTGGTCAGGTGTTCCGCACCCGCTGGGGATTGAGAGCCATGGGTAAATTCAAGGGGCCGTGCGATCAAAAAGACGACGACGCTCGAGACAATGCTGATGATGAGAGTTTTTTTCTACACGCAGACACGATCTTCGGGAACCTAGCCCTTAATAGCTTCGCTGTAAAATTGGTCATTGCCGTGCCGACAGCGTCGCCAACATGAGCGGCGTGCGCTGGAAACAGTGACGATTGAGAAAACGCTTTAAGTAAGAAAAATATCGCATACGGGTTCAGATTATCAAAAAAGCACTTACCAGACATGAAGCGATAACAACACCCCCTAAAACGCCGTAAACCACGAAGAAGAATTGTTACGGCCGCAATATTATCCGACTAAATGCTCTATCGTAAGTGAAGGCCCTACTTCCGGGACAAGCCACCGCACGACGCTGAATTTCCGATGTCTTCACCTGCGCCCGGCTAGGCGATCGGCGAAGCGACCTCCAGCAAAACATAGTACTGACCCAGCAAAGAGTACAGTGCTTGCTGCATATGCACGAGTCAGTTATATTTACGCGGGGCGGGAGCTATTAAGGCGAAAGCCTTATATGTCTCATCATTGAGTCGACCTTCAACGTTCTTGAGCGAAAACCGTGTCGTCGAAGCGAAATCCTACACGATGACGACTTCGCGCAGTAATTCACTTACTACACTGACCCAGCATCGCGTCTTACCTATGGTCAAACGCTCACGCAACCACTGGAATGGTGCGCGGGTTACCGTCGTCATCGTCTTCTATGAGTAAGCAAGCAACGCTCGGGCAGCAATTCTGATGGTGCGCGGGTTAAGCAAGCAACTCTCACGCAACAATTTTGATGGTGCGCGGGTCACCGTCATCGTGTTAATTAAGATAGAATTAATTCAGGCACTCGAACCCACGACTTTCGGTTGGAGTCAATCGAACCCTCGAGGTTATGTGGGAGTCGAACCCACCACCTTTGGCATTAAGGCGAAGGTAATTAAGGTACAGTTAATTAATATAGAGTTATTTAGGCATTCGAACCCACGACCTTTGGTGGGAGCCGAACCCACGAACCTTGGTGCTAATTAGGGTGATGGTATTTAAGACACAGTTAATTAAGGTAGCGTCCGTTAAGGCACTCGAACCCGCGACCTTTCATTTTAAAAACAATAAGAAGTAACGACGCATTCGAATGAGAATGTCAAGTAATTTAATGAATGGCTCTTGAGGGCGCAGGCTTTCGCCTTCACCTTCTATGGCGTATGCTAAAGTGACTGCCAATTTTATGTTCAAGATTGTCATTCATGTATTTACGTGGGGCGCAAGGCGTTGCAAGGTGCCCGGACAGCACGCCTTTGATGATGGACAGCACGCCTTGATACGACTGCCTTCGTCAAATATACTCAAATTCATATGAGGCTTCCCTTGAACGTGAAACGTCTGTACAAACAGTCCTTGAATAGTACCAGCTTGAGCGCTGCTTTCCTTGACGGAAAGCAGCGCTTCCCGTCAAGGAAGCGCTGGACCCGTTTTTTTTTTACTGCGATAGTAATTATATGCAAACTACAGGCGCATTTTTGCCGTCGTCGATATTCCGTATAAAGCCAAAGGGCGATAATACCGTTGCCGTATACTGTATCTGCGATTAAAATTGTGCGAGGAGAGCCGACGATCGCGGCTTAATCTCGCGCACGCAAGGGAGGAAAGCGGGAAAGTAGCGCGCCGTCTTCCGTCGCGTGTTAAGGCCGTTTCACGTGGTGCGATTTTGCAGTGCGATTTTCGCACAGGAAGTGCGATTTCTGTCGCATGCGACGAAAATCGCAGTCGCAGGGCCGATTCTAAGATTTTCGGCTACGACCAACCGGTTGGTCGCAGCGTCACAACGTCGCAGCAATCGCTGCGATTTTCCGTCGAAATTGAGCCGAGAGGTATTTCGCGGTTTGTTTTAGAAAATGGCGGCGGTCGCTCAACGCAACGTTTATAGATACTTTTTTGTCTATAAATATTGGCTCAACAAGCCTCGAACAGTGCAACTAATTGAGTGGACCCTTGGATAGCGCAATTGGTTCGTAACATCAGCACCGACGCGCGAACAGTGCAGATAAAAACTCGTAGGTCAGATTCGGTTCTGTGATTTGTATGCGTTTGTCGACACGCTACGTTGCTAATCGGGTGACGCTGTTTTTTTACGTTGGCTTCGGGTGCTGATAGTACGTACTTTTGCGTGATTTTCCGTTATTCAAACGCACTGCGAGTTGGTAAATACTAGAGGTGTCCCTCAAGGGAAGGCATGGCCTTCGGATGTTGTCCCAATTTTCTGGTTCTGGAGACAACTCGCGATACACGAAAACAACACAGTTTTATCACGGTATGCTTTTACGGACGAAACAATTTAAAGAATATGCAACTACGAACAAATGCTATGGTCAATAGGTCACGCTATACGCGCGACAATTTAGATTCAGTCGGTTGGTATCCCGCCTTTCATGCGCATTTTCCCCAATGAATTATCTCATTTCAAGGTTCCGTTACTTCCGCTGCGAGACGCAAAGCGAACGTGCAAACTGGATATCGTAATGAATGTTCTACAATAGCATATTCAACGCTTTGACTGGGAATAAACAGTATTGCCAATTTGTTTTCGAAGCAATATTAAAACAGTTTTTTTCTCATTTTTCTGATGCATCATTTTTCTCCTGAATAAAAAAAAACAATGAACCTTCAGTGTGTTGTAGACTTTTTATCCTTACTGCATCTGTATTAACTCTCGCATTAAGAGGTAATTGCACATTTCGCTTACTTCAGTGCATCAAATTACTTTTGTTTAAGCTGGTTGTAACATATCGCAGTACTCTAAGAAACTACTTAGCCATAAACATCCTTGCCTTTTCTTGCTTCTCTCTCTCTACTTCCTGCAAAACACATGCAATAATGCGAAAAGCAGGCAGACATCTGGTTTTCGTAAGTCGTAGATAACACATTAAACAAAAGCAGATCAAAATTGTGCAGTGAAGTCAGCCGGTTGCATTCCTTCGTGTGAATGATAGTATATTTTCAAGTGTGGGTGGGTCTTGCATTTCCAGAGCTCATAAAGTGTGCAGACTCATCACGAGGCGTAGGTATTGCCCATCAAGATGCAGGCAATATTGCCAATGAGTCTGCACTTACATGTATTACTGCATAAACTCGTATAACCATATCCCATCATTACTCAGTCGAGCTTGCTCAGTCATATTCACTAAAATACTACTTATCCGAGCTTGCTCTGACTCATATTCACCAAAATTATACTCGGCCGAGCTTGATCTGACTAATATTGACAAAGATTCTACTCAGGCAAGCTTGTACCGAGTCGTATTCACCAAATATTTACTTAGCCAAGCTTGCTCTGACTTATATTCATCAAAATTCTACTCAGGTGAGCTTGCACTGAGTCATATTCACCAAAAATCTACTTGCCGAGCTTGCTTTGACTCATATTCACTAAACTTATACTCGGATGAGCTTTCTCTGACTACCACATGACAATATTCACTAAAACTTTACTCAACTGAGCTTGCTCTTACTCGTATTCACCAAAATTCTACTCTGTCAGGCTCAAACGAACGCAGACTCATGGTTAGTTCGAACTCTTAGTGAGCCGACATTTGAGTGACTTCACCGTGCTATGTATACATTACATTATGTGACCTGTACGGTGAATAAGCAAACATTGCCTATATAACTACGTGTTGCATCGGGTGAAATAAGGACAACTGTAAACACTGCAGTTAGTTTTCTAGAGTTTAACTGACCGTTGCGTGAATACTTCGCCTCATGTCGATTTAAGCAAGTGCATTGTATCTGCAACAGATTTTTTGCCAATCCTCCTGGCTGTCCTGGTCATTACTGGGTGGCCACATTTTGTACAGTTCAACACAAAGTTGAATAAATGACTGTAGTGCAATATATTAAAAAAAGATGCTTGCATCACTGGACGTATAACAATCACAACATGATACAAACATATACACATAAGATGCGCACAAATGATAAATACATAAACAGATGGAATCAGCTATCCACCACCTATTGAAAAAAAAAAAGCACAGGACTACGTATAACCATTCCCCTTGCTAGGTACATTGACTAAAGGAGAAACACACGTACAACCTAGCAGTTCCCTCGAGGCAGCAGCTATGGACGCTTTTGCATTCGCAGCTGGCCACTCAACCACTCAAGTGTGTTCAGTGTGCACTTGTACTTAGGCACGCCTTTATTGTCTATATCTCAAAAACTTAATGTGGCTCCTCAAAATTTTGAGAATGTTTGGATTCTGAGGCTTGCAAAGGTAAATATTATTATTCCATTTTCGTTCAAGGTGAAGGCTCATACAAAAGATTAGAGATATTGTCAGTGCCCCTCACTTTCTCTCAGACGATAAGTAGTCTGTTATTGAGATTCTAACAGCAAGAAAGGGAATCAGCTTCCCCTGTTTTCAGCATTGGGTTAATGCAGGCAATTCAGGGAGGCATAAAGTTTTCCTAATACAATCGGTGCGGGAATACCAGATGAGACTGTACCTTGACACTTTCCTTGAACTTTCTTATTTTGGTGAAATAACCTAGTTTGAAATGGCTCCAGTTAGCATGCTCTAACATTGGTCTAATATAGGTTAAGTACATGACAAGCTTAACAGACTGGGATGCTGGCTTTCATTTCCAGGAAACGAACCATAGCGCCTGCTCCAGTTGCGTATGTATTGGTTATCTGGGGTTTTCAGCCTCTTTTAAGATAATGTGCTCAAGCAGGTAGAAGCACATGTGTGCTATTAGCGGATAGTTTCGATAGCTTCTTACTTTACACTTGCCACTATGAATACAAAATTTTAGCGTTCGATTTTGTTATTAAACAAACAAACGTACTCCTAACAAGGTATTTTAATGTTAGCCATGGGGTTACGCGGCTGCGCTACGTACTGCAGCATATTAACTTAAGCTTCTTGATACAGATTCACAGCACACTAACAGCGCAAGAAACAGGACGAGAAAATAGACGACGCCCATGTCTGCCAGAATGATACGATACTACGTACACAAGTGACTGCAGCTCCTAAAAAATGTGGTGTCGGCTTTTACGCCTTTCGAAATATTCAGAGAGCACTTGTATGAATAATTACAGCCCACGCGCCGAGACGGACGAGCCAGGCTGGCGCTATCATAAACGTTCAGAACACAAATTCCATTCATTGCACGTTCACTAATTACACACAGATCATTTGCGGCTTCCTTCAGGGGCAGACATGAGCTTTTGGGTTGGTGCTTGCTGCTAAGTTTCGTGCAAGAATATTGCTAGGAGCAGGAACCGCTTATGCGCAATCACGAGCAATACACACACATCCGTTTTTCAGAAGCTGACGTTAAGCACGGGAAGCGCGAGGGTCTCTGCGTTGACATGACGACTTCGCTGCAGCCGAATTCCGAATACTGCATATGCGATGACAACAGCTATAGGGGCTTGTTGATAGGTCCTCTTGTAATTTGTTTAACCGCAGGAAGAACAGCACAGGCATAAATCACACACGAGACAGCACACAACGCCGAACGACCACCTGCGAACAGCTGTTTACGTCCGCCATTTCTCCTTGTATTGAACTTCACAAACCGCTGTTACGCACTCTAAAACAAATTAAACTTTGAAGGGTTTTTAAATTACAAAACGGACGTATTATTTGGTCCTAATAAAAGAGGTCAATTATATTATAACGCGCACGTCTTTTTCATTACATTAAAATAATTTATGCGGCGTGTGTGACAAAATCTGGCAGCAAGCAACCCTGGGCGTCGCATCAGTCGCATTGTTGACATCGCACCATGTGAAACGGCCGTTGCGAATTTTGCATGTGCGGAAATCGCAGCTGCGAAAATCGCACTGCAAATCGCACCATTCCGCGGCCGCGGGCATCATATCTTGAAAGCGATCTGCGTTGGGGGCGCTTCGACGGCTTATACCTTTGTGCGTGGTGCCTTTAACTCAGTTTGGGTTAAAGGGCCCCTAAACCACCGTCGATATTTTTTTTTTTTGAATTTCATGTAAACACGCGCATCGAGTCCACAATGCCGTCACGATCAATAATGCCAAACGCAGCGCTACGCGCCGCGGGCACGCCACAAAATCAAAAAACAATGCCGTGCTCCTCTCCGGGCCTTTCCGGTACCCCAGCGGTCGTCGTGATGTCACCAGGGTGCATCTGGTGGTGTCAACATGCGCGACGATGTCGATTGGTCGAGCAAGAACCTACGACTTTCGGTTAATCTGCTAGCAGGTACGCGCGTTCCCTGCTCTTCCTCGTCGTGTTGCAGGCTTGTGCGCACTTGCGAATCGGTAATTACAGCCCGCAACGCAAGTGCCAAATCGCTCGCATTTCAATACAGTCGAACTTAGCGGTGTGATTAGCGGCGCGCACTGAGTGTGACAGTGTTGGCCTTGCTAGACGTGCGCGCAACACAGGGTTCATAGCGGCCAGGGGCGTCGCCAGCAATTCTTTTCGGGGGGGATTCACCGGCCCGACCGGGAGGGGGGGGGGGGGGCAAAGCGTCTGATTTCCTCTACGTGACCTGATGAATAATAAATATCGGTAGTTTAAGCAGACTCTATACAAGTATATCAAGCACATGGGACCCCCCCCCCCCCTCGCGTGTGAGTGTGCTTGTGACGAAATTAAATAATCAGTAAAGTAAGCTCAGTAAAATACAGTAAGTACGACAGGTACAGTGGGCGTTTGGAACAGTGGTCTTTCATCGCGCCACTGCATGGACCAGTCTTCAAAAACGCATCATTGAGACGACCCGCCTGATCGGAGAAGACATCATTAATTCTTAATCTCTCTTAAGCGTAGATGGCGTCGTCCTCGTCGGGGCGAAGTGCGTTTCACAAGTCAAAGTGCAAATGCACGTGGGACCAGGCTATACCTACTCCCATAGCAATAGCTTGTTCGCTGCGTCTTTGCGCTAGAAAACTTCATCATCATCATCATCCGCCTATATTTTATGTTCACGGCAGGACGAAGGCCTCTCCCTCCGATCTTCAATTACCCCTGTCTTGCGCTTGCGGATTCCAGCTTGCGTCTGTAAATTTCCAAACTTCATCATCCCATCTGGTTTTCTGCCGACCTCGACTGCGCTTCCCTTCTCTTGGTATCTATTCTGTAACCCTAATGGTCCACCGGTTGTCCATCCTACGCATTAGGATGGATACTTGAACGCATTAGGATTAGGATGGATAAGAAAACTTAAATACGCGCAAAAACGCGTAATGCTTTTTTTAAAGAAGCTTTCGACGCCCTGCTCCCTCATACGAGAGGGTTGCATTTCCTGCGGCAAGTGCGTGGGCCGCTGTGTCTTCCGCTGTGTGCGAGCGTACAGCCGTCATTTGCTTTTACGTCAACAGATTCAGAATTGTACAGGATATTTCACCACACAGCATAGATATGGCAGGTGTACGCATTTTAAGTAGTGCGTGCAACTCATTTCTGCTTCACTTACGCCGGTGCAAAAAGGAAGCGGCCTTGTACCTCACAGAATCTCGACTGATTGGTGTACTAGTGATGCAGGAATGAACTCCGGTCTTGTTCAGTGCATAGTGCACATAATCAATTTCTCAGGACGCGTGTACTCCGACGAGAACTGTCAGCGCCTGCAACAAGAGTTTACTTACGCTGTACTGCGCACAGCAGTAATCCATGCTTGTCGGCTGTCTGTTTCGCGCATTCTGTTGCGAGTCGGTGGAATTTCACTGCTGGCATCAACCCTTCTGCTGGTTTGGGATTCCACAACGCAAAAGCAACTATCAGCCTTCCGTAATTGCTGGTTTGGGATTCAACAACACAACAGTAACTTTACCAGCCTTCCGTAGGGGCGCAATCGCAAACAAGAGACGTTTTGCGCGCAGACTAAGGCTACGTTCACACTTGGGAATCGGCAAGTGGGCGGAAAGGCCAAAGTGGCCGGAAAATCTTTTCCGCACATGGCCAAGTTGTTCTCATTTGTTTTGCTACTACCGCGGCCGCCGCTGCCGCTTTCGTCCGCATCCATCTAGTCGCGTACGTTTGTCGGCGTGGTGGCGCTCATTATCGCATTATTTCGAGCGGTATGTTCATTCATTGACCCACCCGTCATCCAAAGGGACCATTTTGCGCAACTTCGTGACGCGCGTCATCTGCGACATTCGGTAAATTCCTCGTTGGCGTTGGGGCCTAGGCGTGATTATATTTCTTTAATAGCTTTTATTTACAAGTTGTAATAACATTTCATCATTTCGCATTATTGTCGGCGCCTCCAGGACACCAAAGGGGCAACGGGAACACCAAAGCTAAAACCAGGGCTGGCCCTTGTGTTGGGGCTCGCCGAAGCCTGTGCGTCCTACGTGAGACCTACGCTCCCAATCTATCGTCGCGGCGAGAAAAGCACCCCGCGACTTCTGCAACATACCGTGCACGTGCGAGGAGAATTATGGAGCGCCAACGAGGAATCTGCCTAACTATTGTCTGCCATGGAAGTGGAACAAAAAATGGCTTTTATACTTCGACCTACTTGTTTTCTAGAAATTGACAATGAATAAACGGAAGACGCGGACACCTCGGAAACGGCGGTGGTGGGTTCGCCTGGCTTTGCTAAAGTGTTAGAAGTTGGGTCACGCCAAGGCTTCGTTGCCTCCACTCCGGTCGCGCGACGTTGAATACTATCGCGAGTATTGCTCACAGTACGTTTTAGTACCACTCTTGTCGTAGAGCAAGGGGTGGTTCTTGATCGCGTCGATCAGCATTGCAGCCTACACTTTGGGTGCCATGTTCAATTTTACACTTTTGGTGCCATGTTCACTTTTGGTGCCATGTTCAACATGCTAGTGTAGCTTCCGGTCGAGAAGAACGACTTTCCGCCGCGTTTCCGCTTTGCCATGGCAAAAAAAATCGGTCCGAGACCGATTTGACTCACCGCCTACTTTTCTGCCTGTTTTGCCGCCTAGGCGGGCGGATTTTTGCAAGATTTTGCCGCTTCCGCCAGCTTCGAGACAAAGTGTGAACGTAGCCTACGATCCTGCACGAGCGCGGCCTAACCGGCACCTAAAGGGAAGCGGCGGAAATGCATACCGGAAATTTCGACCACCTGGGGTCTTTAACGTACACCTAAATTTAAGTAAACGGGCTTCGAGCATTTTCGCCTTAATCTAAAATGCGGCTTCCGCATTTGTTGCTTCAGAATGCGGCCGCCACATTCTCGCCCAAAACCTCAGAGTGTCAAAGCCTTGACAAACACCGTGACCGTTTTTTCCATATGCAGACTTGATTCGCTGTAAATTACCAACCCAAACAGAAGCGCCCAGGAATGAAGTTGTGATAGTAGCACCGGTTTCTTGAATTTTGTCAGCGCGAAGCGACGAGAACAAAGGGTGGGTAAGTGGGGGGGCGCAAAAAATATCGGGGGGGGGGGTGAACCCCCCCCCCCCCAACCCCCGCTGGCTACGCCCCTGATAGCGGCACGCTTCGCATGAGCACGGGCCGGCACGGCAGCAACAGCGGGTAGCCGAGAAGCGCTGAGTCGCGGCTAAGGCCCGTCCACGTTACCGGCACGGTAACTCCCACCGCACGCTGTTTGCCATTCGTGGGCCGCCGTGCGACGGCGGTTTTGCGCACGAACGGCTAGGTTTCCTTGCCGTAGACAGAATGAGACCGGGACCCATTCGTGCGGCAGCCTCACCGTCGCTGATCGCTCGATGGCGCCGATACATCGTCGCGATGCCTTCTCCGTTTCACTTTAAAGCTAAAGCGGACGGCGTTTCGGAATGAATCACCGACGCTCACAAGCCGCAATATTTTCTTACCGCTGTTGTAACTCTTCGCAATATTGTACACAAAGAAGAAAATACACTGATATTAGCGGCGCCGTCCGCTGCGACGCGAGCACAGCCGAGCCAGTCCTCTGCCGTCGGTAGACGTGCACTGCAGCTGAGCTGGACAAGTATCAGAGCTCTCGTTCGTGTTTAACGTTTGACAGTGGATATTGTTTTTCATAAAACGTACAAGTTAGCATCGCCTTATCTAGCGGAAACTTTTTTGCTTGGAACAGAAGCTGCAGCCGATGTTTTGTGCCGATGTTTTGCCGGTGGGGAGGCGCAGAAGCTGCGCCTCCCCCACCGGCTTTTATAACAACAGTTCAAAAACCGCAAATAACTGTAGTTAGGTTTTCGACATGCGAGGCGACTGCATTCCTGTTTGACTTTTATCGAGTTACTTCTCTGGTATAATGACGTATCTTTGACGTCTTTCGAAGCACGCACACACAGAGAGCATTTCTACACTCTTAGCACGGTAACGTTTACTAAAGGGGTATATTCTCACAAATTTGTGCACCTATAAAAAAAAAGTTACATAGTAACCTTTATTTAAGTAACCTTTATTGAAGGGTACACTCTCACCAACGTGTAACCTATAAAATAAAAGGCTACGTGTACCTATACTAAAAGTTACTATATAGTAACCTTTAATATAGGTACGCGTAGCCTTTTTGTATGTAACCTTTCGTATAGGCATAGTCTTGCAAGGCTTCGCACGTGCGTCCTTCTGCGCATGTACATGAATTTAGGACATTGACTCTTCGGCCAACCACCAAACTTCAACGCAATGCACTAGCGTAACTCACTGAACAGAACTTCATAAAAATTCTCCTTCAAATGATCGGCCGAATTTCCACAACTTTCGGTTACCAACGTCAGGAGGATGCACTCTTCTGAAAATATAGGCATTTAAGGCACTTAGTCATAACTTCTCTGCTGCGTTATATTTGCGCTTTGGTCAAGGTTAAATCACTGCTATAACTCAGCAGGCAATTTACGACTAAGCGCGGTAAAAGCTTATGTCATCGGAAAAGGGTATCCTTTCGACGTAGCTAACGAAAAGTTCTTGAAATTCGGCTGATCTTCCGAAATACACTTTTTCTGTAGCTGCTCAGTGAGTTACGCTAGTGCCCTGCAGTGAAGTTCAGTGGATGGCTGAAGGAGCAATGCACAAAATTCATCTGCGTGCGCAGAAGGACGTGCGGGTGAAAACGTGCAAGACTGGATGCCTATACGAAAGATTACAGAAAAAAAGGTTCCTAAATATGGCCGCAGGGGTTATGCCCTAATTTTTTAGACATGACTCATTGTCTAAAACCAAAAAATATTCAGGTTTTAAGACAAAATGACATTTTATTGCTGTGAAAATTTCATAATGGCGACAGACAGCATTAGCGCGATACTCACCATTTGGGAAGAAAATTTTACTAATTAGCTTTTTCATTTCTTTGGGGACATGTAATAGCATATTGAAGGCAGCTAGTACTGAAAGCGTACCAATTTGCCATAATTGTGCCTGGCACCAATTTCGAGAAATTGAATCTGCAATGAAGTGCGTTGCTGTTTCAGTTATTCTTTCTGCACAACCTGCAGCAAAATTCTGTAAATATCTCAGTTGGAACAGCAATGCATTTTATGGTATGTTTGCTGCAAAATTCTGTAAATATCTCAACTGGAACAGCAATGCATTTTATGGCATGTTCACAGTATGTGTTTTTGAGACTATTCTGTGGCAGAATGCTTCCAGCAACCGGATATGGAGTGCTGATTGACCAGCTCTGCCGTTAACCACGATCGTTTATTTACATGCTAATCAGTCAAACATTGGCGCCATTCGTACTAATGATTATTATTGAAATTCTGTTGCGATTATAAAACTTGTTCAGCAGAAATCAACATTTCGTCTCAAATTATCTTTTTTTTTAATATTCATGGACAGACTGGTTAACAACGTATAAATATTTGCCACCTTGCTATTTTAAAGCGCAGGTCATTTACGCAAGGCAGCTTGCAGGAATTCGTATAGAATGCACAATGCATCAAGACAGTTGTACGTTTTGAAATAAGCTGGCACATAATTGATAATGTTGGATTAAATGTGCAAGGCACAAAATAATTTATGAAATACACAGTATGTTGCTTTTGTATACTGGTGAATGCATTATATAAAGGTTCGTCCCCCACATTTTTCTTTGCTGCGGACCACGTTAAAAGTTTTTTTTGCAAAAAGTATCATGTCGTCATCACATGATAATGAGATTTCTAATAATTATATTTTGCACGAGTAGAAAGCACATCTGAAAAGACGGCACAATTCAGAATGAATACGCATTTCTGCATGCAACATTTCTTGTATCGAAAAAAATATATCGGTATGACACGGCAGCACCCACATTCTGAAAATGATGTGAGCAGCAGCTGTGAAAAGGAAAGCTGACACAAAACATTTAGTGAAAATGTCATGTTTACTTTATTTGCATATACAAAACAAGGTAACTCAAAGTTCTCCCTTCACAAGCAAAATTACATTTTTCCTTGGTCTGTTTTCTTCTCCACGGCCATGAAGCAGTAATGAAAAAACCTCTGAGTACAGCGCTGCCTAGCATCACAAATTTCTACAGCATCACGAGGAATAGAGCAAAAAAAGAAAATGAGAAATGTTGAAGGTTCGTGTACAATATGTTCAAATACAAATACATATAAGTTTTAGACTTCCACGAGGAGGCCGATCTCATCCCTGTTTCGAGCACAATCATGTCTCTTTGATGTTAGTATGTCAGTTGCTAATTTTCAGATCTCCTTGCTGTGTAGTGGAGCCTACAACGACAGAAAAATAATCTTACAATCTCATAGTTATGTGTTATAGCGTCGCCCTGCAAACAACAGCTATTAACATGTAATGAAAGAGACATAAATAAACCACAAACAGATGAAAAACTACCACAGAACAAATAATTAAACACGCCTAAGGTGAATATACTCTTCTGTCTAGGAAATGTCGGTAAGAATAAAAAGTAAAGATTACAAAACTGAACGAAAATGAATTCTCAAGTCAGTTCGTACTCCCCTCCAGTACAAGTAGAAAAAACAACACTGCAATAATGTGACAGTTTAACAGTCAAAATACAATATCAAGTGATTACAAACTGAATATCAGCACAAAACACCAGTTCCGTGCATGAGGTTAATGTTGTGCGTCCGCACAAAAGTGCAACATAAACTTGAGATTTAAGAATAACCAACACGGTGACTGATAGTGATAAAAAATATTAAAACAACAGTGTTTATGAAGCAAGCAAGTAGTTCACTTAAATAAAACTGAACAGTGCGAGCATGAGCAAGAATTGACGGTGAAATATACGACAGACACACACCAGCAAATAGATAGTTGAACAGGAAGCATTGCTTACCTAGGTCACATTTATTGCTGTCTTCGGCATTCATTACAGCAGTCACAACACAAACGATGCTCACCACTCTCAGGTAAGCGAAGAACCTTTACCATTGGCCATCGGCAATGCGTCTCGTCGCAGCGGCCACGCAGCACGCCAAACATGTCCGTGCTCCACGTCCGGTGTCACGGCTTCTTTTCAGCGGCGCGCGAGCCTTTAGGAGTCCTTTTGGTAACTGTACCACTCGTCACGAGTAACTCAGACACACAATACGCTTGGTAAGCGCACGCCACCAAATCGGAGAGCGTAAAAACGTGGGTAAAGCGATGAAACAAAGCGCGACACGACCGTTTTAAAACGACACCACCGGCCACACTCTTCCCGGCATGCATCGCGAGGGCTGCGCAATGCAGAGGAGATATGACGGCGCTCATGTGTGGCTGAAGCTGAAGCGCGTTTGATTATGCCCCGCATCTAGCGCAACTAAATATAATAATCAAACTACAGTTCCGTCAAAGTATCACAGGACCATATATATCAAGATTCTAATATTCTAATGTTTCAGGATGTTGCTTTTCGTTTGTATTTGTATGTTTTCTCCCTGCTCATTTGGCCGGCCGCCATTGTGGCCTCCCACCGTGAGCGCACGTTCATCTCTCTACGAGACCTCACTGGAGCGGCTGTCGCCTGCTGTCATGTGAATGTAGGGGCGTCTTTCTCGCGTGTTAGTGAGCGGGCAAAATTGGTGCGTGTCTGGCGTTCTCTAATGAACCCAACATTTGCTGTAATTTAGGAACCACTCCCTCTTATACATCAAAATACAAAAAAGAGAGAAAAGAAGAAAAAGAAAGCGTGGTGGCAAAACATTCAGTTGCAGCGTACAAGTAAGTCTGATTACGAAGCATCTTTCTCGTCCTGCAGATTAGTTATTCGGCCTGCTCGAAGCTTTGATTCTGTCGGTCGTCGAGCTTTTAGACTACTCTAGCGTGCACCCACGTGCGGCTTCAGTGTGCGCCCGCTGTTAGTGGGTGTCGCGTTTCAGGAGAATATAAAACAAACGCGAATATAAGGTGCATTGATGCACAAGGGAAAAAAAGAATATTGGGTACAAATATATATTCAATCACCATAATGCATCTGCTTTTAGGTTTTGTGCAGGCACACAAGTCTATGTTTTATACCACAGCTTAAAATGCCTGTATCGGTAGCGGGGGGCTTTCCATCACATTGAAACGTGTAGTGATAATTCATGCCACAACATCGTTTGCCACAATATTCTCCGGTGTATGTTCACTGTTTCCGTGGCTTCCTTTTAGATTATAATGGCACGTATGCAGAAGAGATCAGTGACGAATGAATTGCTGCTGTCTCTCTTGCGTGCAAGATTTAATTTTTTTTTTACATTGCGAAACCGAAGAACCCTACTGGTATCAATAAAATATTAATCTAGTCCAACCAGCCTCATTCCCTCGGGCGCACAACATATCGTATAGGTTAGTCCCGGCTAAAAACACCACATCAGGATAGCAATACCACACAATAATAAGTAAACTTCCAATCCATACAGTAGGTCCCCTAAGCCACGAATGGCAACTCCTTTAGAAGTTACAATCTAAAGGTTACAAGACATTTGGCGTTGCAGTAACGTTTAAAATACACGCTTCGCCACATGTAACCTCTAGCCGCGACGGAAATTCACGAAAACACAAAGATCAAGTTTTTTTAGTCACCGAGTAACCTTTATGTTATACGTTACTTGCAATTATAGGTTACCATAAACGTTACCGTGCTAAGAGTGTAAAGGCGGCGGTTCACTCTAAAAAAATATCGACCCTTTAGAGATGAAAGACAATTAGAAAAAAAGAGATGAAAGAGATGAAAGACAATTACCTTTACAAAAGTTTTTTTTTTTACTGCGAAAAAAAAAGGAAGGAGAAAAAATATCACTCTTTCTTTCTTCTGGACCACAGCAACGTCAGAAATAGCTCTGAATGGCTTCCAGTGCACTTATTACACGTCTAGGCACTCGTACTGTCACCGAAGACGGCGCGTGCGCGCGTCTTTCATTAAAGAACAAGTACTGTATCCCGGACAGTGGCCGCGTTCCACTCTTAGGTTTCCGCACAGCATATCTTAGTTGTAAAAAGCCGAAGATAACCTAAGAGCGCCGTTCATTCTGGAACGCATATTACACCTTTGCCAAACGCTCACTTCTCAACACATACGTCTCTATTTGAAGCAAATTGAATTACACCAACAAACAAATGGCTTGGATATAAATCGGACCTTCGGCTAGCTACCTTCCGCTAATGGCTGTTACGATGCAGCTGTGCTGGATGACGTGCCTTTCTTTCTTTTTTCGCGGTGAAGTTGGGGCCGCTTTTCGGGTGATTTAGGACCATGTCTGCACAAATGGGAGAATTGGTCGGAATTTGGAATTCTCCCGGACATATCGGGAGAGTTGGCAGGTCCGGGATGTATGCGAAGGTGTTCCGGAGTAGCAAAGTGACTTTTGCGGGGTAGCGCTCCGACACTACAACAAAGAGGTTGCCAGGCGCCTCGGCGTTTTTTTTTTTTTTTTGCTCAACTTGAAGTCGTCAAGTGGTGCAGGCGAAGGAGGACAGGGGGACACGGAAAAGATGAGGATGAGCGCTTACTGCCAACTTAGATTTTATTGTTTGATACAGAAGTTTGTATAGAAAAACATTCATGAGTCATTCCACTCTGTGAAAGTGGATGACCAGCGAAGCTGTATAAATGGTAAATCTAAATATACAACAAAAATACATGAATGGTTTGGTGTCGTTGCCGTCAGCGTCGTCGGCTCTGCGGCGTCTCTTGCGCACCGCCTCGCGGGCACGTTCTTCTTGTGGGGATGGCTAGTCGGCGGCGCGACGCCGACGGTCCCATTTCCGCCACTGCTCTCGGCGTCATTCCTCTTAAAATCGCTGTTATTCGGGCGTGCGAACCATTCGCGGCCGTCCCACGGCGAAGGCGGAGTTAAAGTGCGACCGCAACTTCATCTGATTGAACGTATGACATTGCGCGCGTGCGCGCGTGTGCTATACGTTCGAGCTCATGTCGTTTCAAGGACCCAGGTGGCAGCTAAATCGCGCTTCGATGCGATGGAAACAGATTCGATTATGATAGTTTTTAGCACAACGGAGCCAGCTGTGGAAGAAGACGACGACGACATACGTGCGATCAGTGGCACGAGAGCGTTCGCGTGGTTGCTCCGAGGGGCGCCAACGAGCTGTGAACGAAGACGACGACGCTCGAGCCATTGCTGATGATGGTTTTCGTTCGCGGACCACGGACACGCCCTAGCCATATACAGCTTCGCTGTAAAACACAAGAAAAATATGCGAAAACAGAGATACCGCCACCGCCCACTGTTCCTGGTTCATTGTCGAAGCGGCTAGCATGGCAAGTGAAGGATGCCCATGCATAAGTAAGCCATCCCTGACCTTGACGCAAATGGCGTTGGCATTCTAAGACAACGTCGGCGCGAACAGTGGGCGGTGATGGTACCTCTGTTTTATGTCGCATTTTCGCACCTTTTACAGCGAAGCTGTTAGCCTTTCTTTGGTCGAGATTTATCGCGGCATCGTTATCACGGAAAAAAGAAGACCTCCAGCGATTGAAGCAAAAAGTGCATACGTCTTTTGGTATCACCCATGCAGCATACAGCACAGCATTAGTTCCAATAAAAAACAAAGCACAAAATAAGCATTCAATCCACGTAATTGATTATAAGGATCTCCTGCTAATAATGCGAAACACGTAGCACGCGCCGCATACGTTCGCCGGTAAAGATTACTGTTGCGCAAGGTGCCGCAGCGACGGCAGCTTGCGAAGGGGGGAATGACATCACTAGCCTTTCATATATAAACGAAACAGCCAAGCAACTGATTTCCTTGTTGCAGAACTGCTATGGGTAGGCAGCGTATGGTTAGGACTCCCGAGGAGCAGCGTGAATACGAGGAGCTGCAAAGAAAAAAAAAACGACAATACGAGCAGCAGTGGCGTGCTGCCAAAATTGACGAACTTCGTTCCTAAGAGGCTCAGCGCAAGCGCCAAGCCAGGCAGTATCCAATTGTTCTTGCTCAAGAGGCTTTAATCTTGACTTCTTTAAGGCGACTATAATGTTGACATAGTGAAACCCGACAAGAAGGACTGGCTCCTGTCGTTTGTCAGGGACTACTTTGGACTCTCACGTTGCAACGACCCCAGTCAACCAACCACGCTGTACAGAAAGCGTTCGGATTTGGTCTTGGCAGAGTCCTTGCATGTTTTTTTGGAAGGACTCTGGTCTTGGTCACGAAAGTAGCGAAAGTGGTCGCGGAACCCATCACGATGTACCACAGCGACCACAAAGCGATTGTCACTACCATTACTCTGAAGCAATAAAGCATTGCATACCCCACTCAGCAGTTTCATCGGGGGTTGGAACAGCTTCACTGGACATCCGCTTCCGCAGGGACGAGATGTCTGTTTTTCTATGTAAACTACTCTATCAATGAATAAAATTTGAGTTGGCAGTAAGCGCTCCTCTTCGTCATTTCCGTGTCCCTCGTCCTGCTTCACGCTGCACCACTTAACATTATAGAAAACCAACTAGCCAAAACCACTTCCCTTTGAAGTTGTCACTCGGCAAAAGCCGCACAAATGCGTGAGCTTTTTCTAATGCAGCTAATTTCGGCTGATTCACGCCACATGGGAGCTTGGAGGGTGATTTTCGAATGCAACGGGCAAAGAAGTATGATGAACAGCTGCTCACCTTTTTTTTATGTTTATGTTTTCATTGATTATATGTGAATAAAAGCCACTTTAGAGAATTTATGACGATAAGGCCGCTATGAAGCCTTTTATTCACATTTGACCGTCAGAAAGGTGTCAAAGATCTTTATTATCAACAACGCCCCTTTAGCAAATTACTTCGAGAAAGGGGGCATTTATGCGCTGGGAAATGGTTGAAACGGCAGTAGATGCCGACAAATACAAGGAAGCGGCACAGCTGAAGGTAATTTACGTTATTTTTTGTCAAGAAATGTTTATTATTATTATTATTATTATTATTATTATTATTATTATTATTATTATTATTATTATTATTATTCCATAGCTAACAATACGACAAAAATAATATGTGGACACTCAGCATGAATAACTGTCTCATTGCTGAGATGATCAGGGTTGCTATAATTATCGGAGCTACTTTCGCCTCTATCTCTTTTGACCATGTTGCATGGGGAATTATCTAATGAAAAATACTGTGCAGTTAAATTTTACAGCCAAGGGCTGCGCAACCTGTGAAAAACGACAATGATAGGCTAGACTTAAGCAAGCCCAACAAATATGCACCTCTACAACTACCACCCCTATAGGGGCCGCAAGCTGGAAAAAAAGGCGTGGTTTCTATAAAAGAGGATTGTTTTTCGCAAGTACGTAATCCTAAAAGCCATCTTTGTACCCCAGATACTACATGCCTAGCTCCGTCTCCCATTTGAGTGGTGTCGATTGTCGTTGCTGAAAACGCGTTCTTATTGCATGTGAAGTTTACAATGTGAGTCTATGTCAACCGTCAAAACTTGGTGGCCTCTTTCCTCAGTGGAAAGTGATTTGGGAAGAAACTACGGTGTCACTTGGAATAGTCCAGGGTTTTTACCGGCTTCAAGGACTCCACAGTCAGCTCGTTACTATGATAGCAACGTAAACTTGCTCCAATAGAATAGTTGTTCCAAAATTGATTTGTTCAGCACGCTGTCGCAAATTGAAGGCAAAATGATAATTATCAGCGTGAGTCTTTTGATGAGCCGCCGCGTCCACTCTTGTGACTGAGTGTTTCGACGAACGGTGATCAAATTCACCGGTTAGGCGTACGTCAGTTTGGTCCACGGGTGTATTCCGCTGCTGTATAAATCGTGTCTTTTTTTGTGGTAACTCACCTATAATTAGTTATTGCCCAAACATCACACTATGCGTCATATCTATGCGTCATCGTTTGTGTCATGGCAGGAATGTTGCATATTGATGCGACAAGTGCGCCACCTAGTAGCCGAGTGCCCATGCCTTGCTCTGATGTTCCTGATTCCTAGACATGACAGACAAAAATTACAATACGAATGAAAGATCCAACACTGGCACATGTTATTCTATATTCTAGTTCTGCTACATGCATATTGCTACATGAATATTGCGCGAGCTTCTCTTGGAGCACAAATGGATTCCAGCAGAACGTATCGACACGGACTGAAAGGGACAACGACACACGCTGGACTAGCAACTCAATGTTTATTCTTGGTTTTCCACACGTTTTATAGCACAAGACATCCAATGCTTTTTCCATTTGTCATGCCGGTTATCCGTCTTTCAGAGCAAAATGTCGTCTTTGCGCAAGTAGTTTTTTTCTTTTTCTGTTAGTAGTATCGATGGTGTACTGATGCATGATTGCCCACTTCTGTCTATGGCCATGGCTTCTAAAATTTCGCGCGTCAGCTTGTATTTACTTTTTTCTAAAACCTGTATGTCGTAAAGTTGTACGGTGCAATGGTGCTGGCGATGATGAAAAGCGAGATGCCCAGCGGAGATTCCTTCTAAAGATGCTGCATGCTCTCTTGTCTTGTCATTGACACACCTGCCTCTTTGTCCTATATATCTTCGACCACAAGATAAAGGTATATCATATATCACCCCTGTCTTGCAGGTAGTGCACTTCTTCTGGTGGTTGATTGTGCACTGCTTATTTTTCTGGCCATTGTTGACTCGCGCACACATTGAATATGCCTTGTTTGGTGCTGAACATACAACCGTGACGCCTTCCTTTCCGGCTATCTTCTTTAGCTTATGGGTTAGGCCATGTATATAGGGCACAACAGCGACCTTCTACCTTTTCTGTTGACTCTTTTCTTCTCCTTGAGGCTTGCTGTTCAGGAGTTTCACCTTCTTTAGCAACCCTTCGGCGACAGTTGTAAGCAGGCCTTTCAGATAGCCAGCGTTGTTGAGCCTGGTTACCTGGTGCATGAAGCTTCGTTCCATGAGGTGATGACACGACTTCTTTAGGGCGGCTTGTAGCACTGTGGCCACGATGCAGCATGTGTCGTCGTCCCTTTCTGTCCGTGTCCATACGTTGTGCTGGAAACCATTTGTGCTATGTGCAACCAACGAGCTCAGGCAAACACTATTCTGAAGTTCTCTTGGAGGATGCTCGCAATTTGCATGCCGCAGTAAAACAAGGAAAGAATCTGCAAAATGACCTGAACAACATTACAGCCTAGTGTGATCACTGGTTAATGGTCCTAAACACTAATAAATGTAAATCTATTTCAATTTCCCGCAGCCATAATCAGCATGACTTTCCCTACACAATTAATGATATCCCAATCGACACTGTAAGCTCGATTAAGTACCTGGGCATTACGATCACGCATGATTTAAACTGGTGCTCGCATGTAACTAACACATCATCTGCTAACAAAACCTTGGGATTTCTGAAACGCAACCTCCGCAATGCTCCTCAACGGGTAAAATTACTGGAATATAAAGCGCTGGTTAGGCCGAAACTCGAATACGCATCGCCCATATTCCATACCCACCAGATTTACCTCAGCAACGCATTAGCATCCATACAGAACCGCGCCGTAAGATACAATAGACAGTTTTAGTTTAGCGTTTTTACGCTCCGCTTAGCTGCTGAGCGGAGCGGAAGCACGAATGCGCATGCGCTCTGCGCTTAGCCGCAAGCGGGCTAGCGGAGCGAGAATCACGGTCCGCTTAGAAGCTGCCTAAGCGGAGCGGGGAGCGTTGCTGCCGTCTTTCGCTAGCGAGGGTGGGCGATCCACGCGCCCTCTCTCCTGCGTGCATCGAAGCACCTTGCATTGAGGCACAAGTCGTGCGAGTGCGAATAACTTGCGTAATACACCTCCAACTGGTTCTTTAAGGAAATAAAGTGAACAGCACAGCTAACAAAAACGTCGCCTGCGCATTGGCGTCACATATGATTGAATTGGATTCGAAATGCAACCTCGCTGGCTGTCACGTGGCCTTCCCCAAGTCGACGCTTCATTTTTCACTCGATAAAATGGACCGGTAACGCATAGCAAGCACCCGTCTAGATACTTCATGAACAAATAAGTTATGTATATTCCTTTTACTCTGTAAAAGTGACAAAACGGTTTTTTTATTTTGTTTCACTACGCTGAATTTGGCCAGAGGGCGCTGCAACTACGAAAGGTCCGCTCCGCTCCGCTCCGCTCCGCTACACGCATAACTAAAACGTGAAAATCGTCCGCCGCTCCGCTGTGGCTTAGCGGGGCAACTCGGAGCGGAGCGGACCGTAAAGACGCTCAACTAAAACACTCTATTCACTCCTCATACTCATATGATATCAGCGTTTCATCATTAAAAGTAGATTCTGGTTTGGACACACTAGTTCGCCGTCGCCATATCGCGAGCTTATCATTATTCCATAAATTCTACACCAGTTCGCTTCGCCACGCACCTTACATTTTACCACCTTCACGCATATCGCTGCGCACTGGTCCCCCACTAAACTTTGGTCGCCCTAGTGCACGCACTCTCACCTGCGCGTCATAATTTTTTCATCGCGCCGCTAAAGACTGGAACGGCCTTCCCCACAACCTCTTCTGCCTTCATGGAAGAAGTAGCAAGTGTTCTTTCTGTAAAATAACATACTTGACAACCTTCTGCATTATTTTTGTACACCCACCCCTTATGTAATACCCCGAAAGGGGTCCTTAAGGTAATAAAATGAAATTAAATGAAAGGTGTGGAGTTAGGCGGGCCGTGTACCGCTTACAAATAGCTGCCAATTACGGCAGCACAATGAGTGCCAAGGCAAGGCAAACCCGGTCAACAGAGAATCAGATGGAATATTGTGATTAGAAAATTTGCAGACATAGGGTGGTGATCCCAGTGATGGGACGCTGTGATGACGCCCCCCCCCCCCCCTAGAAGATTTACTTCCAACCGCGTATTATTGTTATCGAATCTCCCCTAAAAACCGTGTTAAGCACAGACTTGCGCTGGCCACTTAAGGTGTGTCATGATGACTTCTGCCACTCTCCAGGCTGCAACCCCGACTCAGTGAATTCTTTACTAACACCCTTGAGGACATTTCAAATTGATTTCGAAGCTGTCTCATAATTTCCGGGGATGACTTTTATTTCCCCCGACTTGAATGCGCCACATTATATGTGAATCCTACTGCAAGCAGACTAGACTGCCTTCGTTCTCTTATTTACTCCACCATCACGAGCTGATCTAACTTGCGCGTAAATGAAAGCAAAATGATCATCTTCTTGCACATTTACCTATGAATTTGTACGAACGAGTACATCTGTATTTCTTCCATAATTGTATGATTGGTACAGTGTAGAGCATGTTTTCATCTGTGATTTAATTAAGTGACATGCCTTCACGCTTTATTGGTACTCTGTGTTGTTGATATATGTTCGTTAGATGGCTAGTTGTTTAACCACTTACTAACCAATTTCGTGAATTCGCAATGCGCCGAGTAAGGGTCGACTGCACATTAACGCGCATAAATTACCAGCTTATCTTGGTCTTCTTGTGTTCTCCATAGAACAGCACCTTTGTTGAAAATTATTGATCGCCACTTCCGGACAATAATCTGAACGAGAAGCGAGTGTGCCTGGAGACAACTATGTTGTAGCCGAACGCGTGTAATTTCGCGTTTTTGTTGTTGTTGTCTAGTAATATCGGAGATAAGAATGGCCATGATATAAAATTGATTGTTGCTCTCGGGCCCCTCAACGTTTATTCTTACTGCTATAAACCCTACCGAAGATGGATTTTACGGTAGAATGCCTGGGGAATGCCTGACTTTTATCTGTCATATGCTGTGCGTCCATTATTTCAACTCTAATTCTTCATCTGTTAAATGCTCATCGCAGTTTACATTGCGGCCACTTGTGTGTGTTGGTGACTTTCTTTACAAAGTCATTGTGGTGCGACTTGCCTTCTCCTTGTATATATTTATGTTCGTGTGCGTATAGGAATGTGTACTGTGGTTGCTTTGGCCCTATGACGTTGTTTCTTTTTTTATTATTGCATGCATTTTTATATTGTTACGCGAACGAAGGATTATGCACTGGAGACTACTTACAATGTATATTTACAAAAAGCGAATGCAGCGCTCGCCAGTTCAGCCAACAGCTCGAGAGCAAGGAGCAGTTCGTCTTCTTCGTCGGGGCGCCCGCGCGCATCGTCCGCAAGAAAGACCCAATATGCATGTAGCATTATCCCCAGTGGCAGAAGCACCGTCCCGGTGCGTCTAAGTATATATCGGTGGTATATAGAAGGATAGTACTGTTTTAGGCGTGCCACATGCACAACGTCAGAGGAATTCGGGGTAGATGAGGCACTGGTACTGACTGGGGCGATTTCATACGTAACTGGAGTCACGGCACGCAGTACTTGATATGGGCCTGCGTACCGAGACAGGAGTTTTTCTGACAGGCCAACGGGGTGAGTCGGGGACCACAGGAGTACCAGGAATCCAGGAAAAAAGTGGACGTCTCTGTGTTGGTGATCGTACAAACGCCGTTGGTTCTTTGGGAGGTCAGGAGGCCAGCGCGGGCAAATTCGTGTGCTTGGGCTGCCCTAGTGATTGCGTCAAGTGCATATTCGGTGGTCTCTGGTACGGCGGATGGAAGGGATGTGTCCAGTGGCAATGTGGGTTCTCGGCCGAACAACAGAAAGAACGGGGAATAACCGGCAGTGTCGTGACGCGAAGGAATTGTAGGCAAATGTGACATAGGGTAGGGCAAGGTCCCAATCAGTATGGTCGGACGAAACATACTTCACAAGCATGTCTGTCAGGGTTCAATTCAGACGCTCCGTGAGACCATTCGTCTGTGGATAGTAAGAAGTAGTTAGCTTGTGCCTGGTTGAACAGGACTTCAGAATGTATGCGATAACTTTAGAAAAGAATGTCTGACCACGCTCAGTGAGCAGTTCGTGTGGAGCTCCATGCTGCAGAATCCCGTCGCGTTGGAATGGCGCATGATCGCGATTCGTCCTACAGAATACCGTTGCGTTGGAAGAGCTCTGGTGATGGCGTAGAGCGTAGTGTAATCTGTCGCCACAGTGACCCACTTGTTGCCAGACGTTGATAGAGGGAAATGGCCAAGTAAGCCCAAGCCAACGCGAAAGAACGGCTCCGAAAAATGTCGAGCGGTTGAAGGCACCCGACAGGGAGCATCGATGGTGTTTTGCGGCGCTGGCATTTCTCACATGCCGCAACGTATTTCCGGACGGAGCGGGCAAGGCCTGGCCAAAAGAAGCGTCGGCAAATCCGGTCGTGGGTGCGGGAGACGCCGAGGTGGCCTGCCGTTAGTAAGTCATGAAGTTCTTGGAGAACAGCTGAACGGAGGTGCTTACGAATGACGAGGAGTAGGGCAGGACCATCGGGGCGTACGTTGTGGCGGTATAACACACCATCCCGGAGAACAAACAAGTGAAGGGACGAATCAGAGGGCGAAGATTCCAAACGATCAATGATGGCGCGCAAGGTGGCATCACGGCGTTGCTCGTCAGCGACGTGTAACACCGGAGAAACGGAGAAAACGCAAGCGTCGGTGTGGGTGTCAGGTTCGGCGGGTGGTTCATCCACTGGATAGAGAGAGAGAGAGATAGCGTGACAAACAGTCTGCGTTCTGATGTAGGCGGGCCGACTTGTATACTACTGCATAGGAATATTCTTGTAGCTGCAGAGCCCAGCGACCAAGCCGGCTGGTGGGATCCTTGAGTGAGGAAAGCAAGCAGAGCACGTGGTGGTCCGTGATTACAGAGAAGTGCGTGCCATACAAGTACAGGCGGAATTTGGAAACCGCCCAGACCATAGCCAGGCATTCACGATCTGTAATCGAATAGTTGCGATCCGCTGCTGTAAGGAGATGGCTAGCGTAGGCGATAATACGATCACTACCTTGTTGGCGTTGGGCTAAGACGGCTCCGATACCGTGACCATTGATATCGGTACGAGCCTCTGTAGGAGAGGACGGGTCAAAGTAGTCTAATATAGGTGGCGTGGTGAGAATGTTGGTCAGGTGGGCAAACGCGGCAGTTTGAGCGGGACCCCACGTAAACGGCACGTCCTTCTTCAGAAGATCGGTAAGTGGTCGGGCAATCGCTGCGAAGTCTTTAACGGACTGTCGGAAGTAGGATCAGAGTCCTACAAAACTTCGGACGTCTTTGACAGACTGAGGTACAGGAAAAGACGTGACAGCACAAATTTTTCTTCGGTCTGGTTGAATACGGAAGGTCTACGAGGTGGCCCAGCACTGTAATCTGCCGACGACCGAAGTGACGCCCCAGCCACGCCGCTATTTGTCGCCGACTAATTATGGCCCCTGCCGGACGGAAAACTAGACCATGCAGCAATATCGTTTCTGCTATGCAAAAAGGAGTACCCGTCACCATTATAGTCTGTCTACGTGTCGTCCTTTCATTTTCATTTAAAAAAAGAAACTTCTCATTAGGTATCTTTATTCCACTCAGACTAACCAAAAAAGCTTCGCACGAACCAAGGCTGAAATAGAAAATAACAATCCTACAAAAAGTGCGAACCCCAGTTGTTGTTGCTGTTCAAACGTAGTTATTTATTTACCCTCAGCTCTTGACTATCGCCAAGCTAACTATTGTTTTGTCTAGATATGATCCGCTATCTAGATATGATGTCTAGATATATTGTTTTGTCTAGATAGAATTGCCCGAGCAGCTCTTTTTCGCTGCTGATACGGTGATCAGTGTCAATCATCGACAAAGGGCAATGTCTCCAGGCACTTAAATTAAGTAAATTATGCATATCTAACCCACATGTTGGAATATATGGGAAGCGAAGCTTTCGTAAAGCGGTAAATGAAATGGTATAAATTTGCCTACATTTTTCCGGCGACTTTGACGTGAAGGAAACTGGTGCGCGCGTACATGCTCTCGCGCACCCGCAACTGCGCAATGTGACACACGTGGCGACCGTCTAGTAGGCGTTGGCACGATAGAAGTGTACGTGTGATTGTGGCCTAATCTGGATATGCATTCTCGAAAATACATGACCAGATTCTTCTTCTTCTTTCTGGGGTTTTACGTGCCAAAACCAGTTCTGATTATGAGGCACGCCGTAGTGGAGGGCTCCGGATTAATTTCGACCACCTGGGGTTCTTTAACGTGCACTACAACGCAAGCACACGGGCGTTTTTGCATTTCCCCTCCATCGAAATGCGGCCGCCGGGGCCGGGATTCGATCCCGCGACCTCGTGCTCAGCAGCGCAACGCCTTAGCTGACTGAGCCACCCCGGCGGGTTACATGACCAGATTCAGCCACAAACGCATGTACACGTAATCCAGAAAGCACAAAAGTGTGTGCTTGCATGCCTGTTGAAGGTAGAAACCTTGACCGCTGGCTCAAGGAATTCTGAAATGGTGTAATTCTAGTAGGCTTAACACTTCTTGTTGTACATTTACTGTTTTATCTTGTTTCCCCAATCACTAGTGACGTTTTGATGTAATATGTGCAAAACAGGCAATAATGGGGGGGGGGGGGACAATAGTGGCCTAATGGTTAGAGACTCTGGCTGCTGCTCTGGGAGACGGAGGTTCGATCCCACCAACGTCAGGCAGGAAGCAAAAGCTATGCTACGAGACAGCAGAAGGTCTCAGCAGCACCCAGCAGCCACGGTTAGAAGACTCCTGGAGGGTTTCTAAAGAAAGCTTTGATTTAATAATCGAGCTTTTAATCCCAAGATTTTGCCTTTCTTTTCTTTACAGAAAAATTTTGTGTTTCAGTGCACCTGCTCCTCAGAACGCCTAGACCTCAATGAATTACAATTGCAGTAGACTTGTGCTGATGTTTTATTGCGCAGGTGAGTAAACGTGTCTTTCACAGTAGATCATGCGAAGCAGATTTCCTTTGATTCGTTAATCAATAGCCCATTCAAAATAATCTCGTATATAGCCATTCAACTATTTTAACTTTTTGAGACAGTACATATACCGGTGTCCTTGAGGACCTAGAACAAAAGGCTCGTATAAACGTTAGTCTTATTAAAGCCACGTTTAAAATGCAAATATACCGCTTGTTTTGCCAAACATACAAAAAGAGAGCGCTAGAACGATGTAGTAAACAGTTTCTTAAAGCAGACACATTATTATTCCGTGAAGGAGCCGAGCTATAGAGGTTATTTCTGCGGAAATAAAGCGTGAAGTTATGCAAGTATGAAGAATCTAAACCAGAGCACGGCTTGCCAGGTAATTGCAATGGCAACACCGCTCGAAATAATGGCGCTCCGAGTAATATGTAAAATACGAAGTAATATGTAAAATACGAAGTAATATGTAAAATACGAAGCCGACCTATACAGTTCGCACTTCTCAAGGACGGCACCTGTAGACGGTTGAATGACTCTTTGGGAAACATACAGTTACGAGGTTGCAACTATTTACGCGCTCTGCAAGGAAGTGTGAGTTAGAACAGATAAACTACAAGACGCCGCACACTACAAGCTCCTGATAAACGCAACCACTGCATTCGGACGTAGACGCACGATATGGGTCTGCAGCAAGGAGTATTTGTTTTCTGGGATTTCTTCTTCCGCGCTGACAAAATGGTCTCGAAAACTAATACATAGTTAGCGATTGCATCAATACATACATAGTATGTATGATTGCATCAATACATACATCATACATAATACATAGTTAGCGATTGATTTCAAGTGAGGATATTTAGTGGGTCAGAGTTTGTTCGGCCTGTGAATCGACTGAACCATTTAGAACTCGCCACATCAAGCCCGGAGTTTGCTAAATATTAGAGGAAGACGATGGCGTGGGCAAGTAGCGCGATCATGTCTCTGTTCTTTCTCTGATTCTATAGACCGTCATGAACGAGCTGAATCAGTACTCGGGGTAATAAACCTTCTTTCGGTGTTTTTTAGGGGCGAAGCACCTTAGGGCCGAGCCGTGTCCCCCCCCCCCCTGTTCGTCGTCGTCCGTAGCTCTGGTTTGCATGGAGTCCGCTAGGGGCGCTGCGGTGCACAAGGGCTACATAGGCGCTCGTTCCCAACACGCGCTCTCTTTCTCTCTTCAGCCATGTATGATAACGGTCGCTTCTGATAACGGCGCGCCCACTATGGATGAAAAGGCGAGTGGCGGCTCAACTGCAAGCGGAGTCGAGGGCTCGCAAAGCTGCTGCAGTATGGCGAAGTTGACAGCAAGCGGACCCGGAGTCTAGGGCGCGGGAAGCTGCAGCAAAACGGCAACGCCGGCAAGCGGACCCGGAGCTGAGGGCTCGCGAAGCTCGCGCTTGAACCGAGCATCGACGCCACCAACGTCAGGTAGAGGACGCTTAATTCCGGCGTTTTCCCGCCGCTTCCCGCGCTCTCGCCGCCTCTGGGTCCGCTTGCCGGCGTCGCCATGCTGCTGCACTGATCACAAGACAGTCTTAATGAAGGGAAAACGAAGTCCGCACCTCAATACCATATACGACCAATAAAACAACATTGTATATACTGTACACATGTGTTGTCACTCATTTGCATGTTCGAGTGGGCAATGTACGGGGGATTCACAGTTACCCGAATGATCCCCCGGTCCCGCAAGGGCACCTTGAGTATCAAGGTGATGGTGCTTGGCGCCACCACGGACCCTTAGCCCCCATACCGAAGCTGTCATCCGCACCGTGGCGAAAGGTTTTGAGGTGAAGGGTAGAAACCATGAACGGTGGCGGTCGGGGCCATGGTCAAGCTCCGGCCGACGGGCTCTTCGTCTGTTTACCAGGCGGCGAGCCCCGGGACCTTCCTGTGAATAAGACGGTGAAACACAGGTGACATTCTAGGAACCGTCTGCATGCCCATATCGCATGAGTATTTCTTCTTCCAAAAAACCCGATCGGTCCCTGAAAAGGGGCCGCACCGAAGAAAGCTTTGACAGAACTCGAACTGATTGCGATCACTTTCCCCGTTTCTTGATTATTCACTCTCTTGTAGACAACGACTCAGTCGCTGCAATGTCTGTTTTTGTTATCGCTAGGACCCTTCAGAAAATGATAGGAAGAAACTATGAAGCAAAGAAGCTGTCATCCGGCGATCTTCTTGTTGAAGTGTCACAGAAAGATCATTCTGACATCCTACTCAAGCAAAAGCAGTTTGCTCATCTACAGGTGTCCATTACCCCCCACCGCAGTCTGAACACAGTTCAAGGCGTAATATCAGAACGTGATCTGATCCGTGAAACAGACTCAGACCTCCTTGATGGCTTCAGAGATCAAGGTGTCACTGCCCTACGCCGCATCACCATAAGGCGAAACGGCGAAGATGTAGTGACACCCCATATCGTCTTGACCTTTAATCGTTCCCGTCTACCAGATGCTGTGAAAGCAGAGTTCATTCACTGCAAAGTACGCCCCTATGTCCCAAACCCGAGAAGATGTTTTAAGTGCCAAAAGTACGGACACGGATCAAACACATGTCGCGGAAAACTCACCTGTGCAAAGTGTGGTGCTCACGAGCATCCTACTGAAAGCTGCAGTGCCACCCAAACAGAATGTCCCAACTGTCATGGGCCGCACGCTGCGTACTCGCGAACTTGTGAAATGTTCCAGAACGAGAAAAAGATCATTCAAATCAAAGTAACAGAAAACATCACATTCCCTGAAGCCCGGAAGAAGCTCTCGCTTCTCTCCGGAAGATCCTACGTTGACGCAGCGCGCCGGGGGGCCGGGCGGCGTCTAGTTACGGTGGGCACGCAATACAGCTTTGCTGATGCGCGCCTTTCTCGGCCCCCCAGCAAGCAGCCATCGGCTGCACCAACCTTTCAAGTCCCAGAGGTCAACTTCGCACACACCTCTGGAACAACCCAGACAACAGAGAGGGAGTCAACCCCTCCTGACAAACCTTCATCCGCTTCCGAGTCTCCGCCGGAAGCAATGGAAGTGACTCCGGGATCCTCAGTGTCTCAGACGCTGAGAGAATCCCCCAAAGAGAGGCGGAGTTTTCTAGACCGCCTCAAACAGAAAAAACATCCGCCAGTCAAGCCGCCTAATAAAGGCGGTGACATTTGAATAACCCGTCCCCTTATCACACGCAAAAATGGCTGCTGAGAGCATTATACACTGGAACTGCCGAGGGCTACTCAGAAATCTGGATGACATATATGAAATACTTGCACAATACCAACCTAACATACTTTGCCTACAGGAAACACACTTAAACCCAACACACAGAAACTTTTTAAAACAATATGCAGTATACCGGAAAGACAGGCAAGGCACTGCCCACTCATCGGGTGGCGTCGCTATTGTCGTGCAGAACACTATCCCCTGTCAGAGTATCACCCTAGTTACCGATTTAGAGGCAGTGGCAATACGGGCTCTAACTTTTGGAAGATTAATAACTGTATGTTCCCTATACATTCCTCCGGACCATCACCTCTCCGTCGAAGAATTTGAAAAACTTATTGACCAGCTCCCGGGTCCATTCATGTTGGTTGGAGATTTTAATGCACACCACCCATTATGGGGATGTTCAAGAGCTGATTCCCGAGGTGCGCTAATCGAAAAATTTCTATTGTCTTCCGGTTCCTGTATATTTAATAAGAAAGACCCAACATACTTTAATACAGCACACAGCTCATACACAGCAATAGACCTTGCTATTGGCTCTCCAGTGCTCTTGGCAACCACTGAGTGGGCTGTTATCGATAATCTGTATGGAAGCGACCACTTTCCTGTTTGCTTAAAACACACAGGAAATATAAATATGGGTTTAAATTATCACAGGAAATTTAAAGAACAGGCTGCTGATTGGAAGAAGTTCCGAGAACTCACTAAACTGCCAATTTCTTCAATCGTAGACCTAGGTATAGACGAATTACAATCCATGATCACCCTGCATATTATAGAAGCCGCACAGAAATCAATCCCACAGACATCAAATAAGACACAAAACAAACGTAGGCCATGGTGGAATGCGGAGTGCAAGAATGCCCGTGACAACCAAAACAAAGCATGGTCAAAATTCCGCAGGTATCCTACAGTTAACAATTTAATAGACTTCAAGCGTGCTAAAGCAAATGGCAGGCGTATCCGACGTGCATCCAAACGGGAAAGCTGGCGCTCATTCCTTTCCTCTGTAAACTCCTACACAGATACACATAAAGTGTACAACAGACTTAGAGCACTTCAAGGGCGCAGTGCTCACCCAGTGCCTCTGGTCAGCACTGCTGGTGATACACTGGAACACCAAGCAGATGCAATAGGAGCACATTTTGAATATATCTTCAGCTCAGCACATTATACAGACTCCTTCATGCGACACAAGCTAGCCGAGGAACGGAAACCTATCCGTGATAAAAGGCCATCCACAGGAGGGTACAATAGCCCTTTCACTATGGAGGAACTGAAGGCGGCTCTGGGAACATGTGGCAACTCAGCAGCAGGCCCAGACAGGATTACATATGGCATGCTTAAGCACATACATGAATACACCCTTATAACCATCCTCTTTCTGTTTAACAAGATATGGTCCTTTGGGCGCCTACCCAAAGCCTGGAAAGAGGCTGTTATCATACCCATTCTTAAACAAGGAAAGGAAGCCACACTTGCAGCTAGCTACAGGCCCATTGCCTTGACTAGTTGCTTGTGCAAGGTGTTTGAGAAAATGATAAATCGCCGCCTTGTGTATTTCCTTGAATACAACGGCCTTCTTGACCAACGTCAAGCTGGATTCAGGTCTGGCCGGTCGACAACTGACCAGCTTGTAGCATTTGAATCTTATGTCAGGGATGCCTTTATCCACAAACAACACTGTCTTTCTGTATTCTTTGACCTGGAAAAAGCTTATGACACGACCTGGCGTTATGGCATTCTCCGTGATCTGCATTCTTTTGGAGTCTCGGGAAACATGCTTAATACTATAGAAAGCTACCTCTCCGAACGCACCTTCGTGGTTCGTCTTGGAAATGCTCTATCGAAGCGGTTCATACAGGAGAATGGCGTTCCTCAAGGTGGCGTACTCAGCTGCACGCTTTTCATAGTTAAAATGAACTCCCTAAGCAGTGTGTTGCCCAAAACAATCTCTTACTCTGTTTACGTAGACGATGTCCAGATCAGCTTCAAATCCTGCAACTTGGCCATCTGTGAACGGCAAATTCAGTTGGGGGTAAATAAACTCTCAAGCTGGGCAGATAAAAATGGGTTTAAATTCAACTGTGGGAAAACCGTCTGTTTACCTTTTTCTCAACAGCGTGGCATTAGGCCGGACCCCAACATCACACTGAACGGGCAGACGATAGCCGTTAAACAAGATCACAAATTCCTAGGTGTTGTGGTCGATAAAAAGCTCACCTTTGTTGCACATATCAAGCAGTTGCGATTGAAATGCTTGAAAGCAATGAACTTACTAAAGATCCTTTCCCATCAGTCATGGGGTACAGACCGTGACTGTTTACTGAACCTTCTGAATAGCGTTGTACTGTCACGTATTGACTATGGCTCGGTAGTGTACGAATCAGCGTCAAAGTCTGTGCTAAAGATGCTTGACCCAGTGTACCACCTTGGGCTCCGTCTAGCCACTGGTGCTTTCAGAACTAGCCCAATAGTCAGCCTGTATGTTGAGGCTAACAGATGGTCACTGGAACGGCGAAGGCAGTGCACAAGCTTAGTGTATGCCACTAAGGTGCTCTCTCACGCAGAACATCCATCTGGTGAACTCCTGCGGGACACAAATAACACCCAGCTGTTCTTGAGGCGATCATCAGCAACGCCACCATATCCCATTAGGGTCGCGTCACACATTGAAAGCCTGCACATACCGGTCTCCAACCTCCAGGTGGTGTCCCATAAAGACACCATTGCGCCGTGGGAAATACACGCTGTTAGCTGTGATATCTCATTTCTTGAGGTGGGCAAACATGGGCACCCGCTCGCAATAAATCAGCACTTTATGTACTTGCAGGCAAAATACAGGTGTGCCGAGTATTACACTGATGCATCCAAGTCCTCAGCTGTCGCATGTGCCGCACATGGCCCTCAATTCTCCGAATCAAAAACAATGAACGAAAATACAAGCACATTTACTGCAGAATGCTGTGGCATCCTCCTTGCCGTAAGGCACATCCTACAGAAGAAACAACCAGCCTCCATCATATACACTGACTCCCTCAGTGCGGTGACTGCGTTGTCATCCGGTAAAAAGCATAAAAATCCAGTGACTAATTTCCTTCTAAAATGTCTCATGTCGGCTCATAAATCCAAACTTAAAATCACACTATGCTGGGTACCGGGGCACTGCAACATAGCTGGCAATGAGGTAGCTGACAGACTTGCGCAGTCAGCTGCCCTCCGTATTTCTATTGACATAGACAATGTACCCTACGAGGACCTTAGGCCACACATTAGAAACAGAATTCGTAGGCAATGGCAAGAAGAATGGGATGCAGCAATCGAAAACAAACTACATACAATAAAGCCCATAATAGGAAGATATGCTACCGAGAAATGCGACAGATATAAAGAGGTTGCACTATGCAGGCTTAGAATAGGACACACATATGCAACACATTCACATCTGTTAAACAATTCTCCAGCTCCGCACTGTCCAAAATGTGGTGACCGACTGTCCGTCATTCATGTTCTAATCATGTGCAAGAGGCTAGAACCAGACAGGAGACGTTACTTCCCAGAACTATACAGAAATCAGATACCTCCGCACCCGTCCTTCTTTCTCGGCGACTACCAAATGTTTTCACTAAAAAGAGTTTTTAAGTTTTTAGCGAGTGTAGGCTTCCTACGCGCCATTTCATATTACCATTGAACTCAGCCTTGTCTCATTCTCGAGGAAATGGCTGAGATTTCTTATCTTACATGTCAGGCGCTCCGCACTCCTTGCCCTGACAAGGACTGTTGCTGAGGCTGCCTGACCTTGTAAATGTCATGCGCTTTGCCCATAATCATCAAATGTAATCATTACTCAATTATTTTAGGCCCTATACACCACTGTTTTTTATCCTTATCTTTTACTGCTTACTAACCTGAGTCGACCATCAACCTTGTGTTTGGCGCTCTTTGGCCTCAGTTGCCCTTGCGCCATAAAAATCTACCACTAACTAACTAATGATCCCCCGGTGCTTCGCCCACTCATCATCATTCACTTCGTCGATATGCGGTGTTTTTTTTCTCAAAGATGCCTTTGTTTTCACACTGACCTATCTAGGCAGTGGCTTTCAACCAAAGCAATCAATAAGTTGATCTTGCAGAAGTTTGTTACAGAAGAGAATTGCAAGTGGCATAATGTAACAAAGCAACCGCACATTGTGGGACGTCCCTGTGATGCAGGATTTTACAATGGACGTACCTTACTCAATAGAAGAACTAGAGGCTGCTCTGATGATTCACAGGCCTTCACATTCACCCGTATACCCATCAATATAACATACGCGGTAATATGTCACCGTGACTAAACATCACGGGGGTCCTAAAGAATTCCAGCATTTCATGGTGTGACATTTAAGACCCTTCATTATGCAATTGTTCCTATCTGGTCCCAATACTATAACAAGTAATATCTGCACGAAATATCAATTTCTAACGCTCTCTCCAATTCTGTCACCAAGTTAATGGAGATTATGATCCTCGCGTTCCTTGATTGGTATCTTGAACGTGACATGACGCTTCTGGCAAGCTTTCGACGTGGCCACTCGTCGGTCGACAGCGTCGGCGATATTTTGGCTGTAATCAGGAAACGGAAATCAATCCAGCGTATCTCCGTAGCGATATTCCTAGACATGAAGCGCGTTTACAATACTATTTCTCATACGGTTATCTTGACGCAGTCGTGGCTACTGACAGCGAAGGTCCAAGTGTGGGTGCATTCGGGAGCCATCTGATCCTAACACGCATCTTTGTTGTGAATGAAAATAAAGGAGTGGGGGGGGGGGGTCGTGAAAATGAAGGATTGGGGAATCGCACAGGCGAGGGGCACTACCAAGGAGTATACACGAGCCATGGCGTTCCATAAGGCCGCTTTATGGAATCAGCTACTTCATAGACTGCGTCCATGAACGGCCAACCTATATCGTACGAAAAAAAACTCAATTTTTAAGACATCAGGTCAGTCAGTGTCTTCTAAGTTGTTACTGTAAAGAACACGCTTCATTGGATTTCAGTATACTACAGCATGCAAGTACTGTTTAGCACCCGGAAATCAAATACACAGATGCTTATAAGCATGCAATCGAAGGCATTTAGAACCTGCTTTGGTTTTCCGCGATGCACCTCAACAGCCGCGACCATCCTCATTGCTAAGGACCATATCATGTTTATGTATATTGCCCCTGGCAAGCTTAGAACGCAACTTCGTAAAGTACTGGTAACGTACACCCGCACAAGGAAAGTACTTCCTTGAGTTGTTGGACAGAAAGTGGCAGGCTCTTACAGATAATTAGTGGTGGCGGAGACGTGCAAGAAAGTTGGTTAAATTGGATACGCTCTAACTTGATCGTATAGTCCTGCGTAGCAATCGGCGACAGCAACATCTGGTCGCCGTTTGGAGAGGGCGACTGCCTTAAACGAGAACTGCTCAGAATGTGGTGATCGGAGGCCTCGTACTGTTCTCCATAAGTAAGAGAGATGTTTCTGGACGTTTAGTGATTCGAAGAAGGCAGCCCACCGCTGTGACTCGAGCTTACCTAAACGACGTTGTCTCTTCTTTTGTGTGCTTCTGGAAGTTCTTAGGTTGTCGATTCACTTCGTACCTCTGTTCTTTCGTAAAGCACGCTATGGGGTTGCTCGAAGACGCTAAACCTCTATATGGTATCCAGTATTCCACTTGGCCTCTACAAGGAATCCTCATGAGCTGGTACGGTTGCTCCAGGCAGCAACACTAGTGCTTTAGTTCCACTTCTCGAGCCTGGTAAGTATCGTTTGGAATTTTCATCACACTGCCCAATCACATTGGCCAGCAGTGCGGGTGAAGTGACATCGAGGTTGATGCTTGGGCATCTGGAGTGGTGTCTGGAGTACCTAATTCATAATGATATTATACAATACCGTAATGACAACATCCTTTCACACAACGAGCACGGTTTTAGATCGGGTTTCTCCACGGTTACGCAACTAATCGAATTCACTCACGACGTTGCAACCACACCTAATATTCGTGGGAAGATTGGCACCATTATTGCTGACTTCTTCAAAGCGTTCGACAAGGTTTGTCATACTAAGCTACTTAAGAAACTTTACACTGTTTTCTGAAGTATACTTCGAAAACATTTGCTTGGCTGGTTGAGAGACTACTTGCATCGGTGGTCCCAGTTTGTTACATTTAATCAAGAGCACTCATCTTCAGTTTAAGTTTCATTCAACGTCCCGCAAGGCTCCGCTTTTGGACCACCTTTATTTATTACTTACAATAATGATGTCGTGAGCGTCGTTACTAACACTCCTGTTAATCTCCGTTTGTATGCAGACGACTCTGTCTTGTACTCTAGCATTACTATTGTCAATGCTCAGGATATGCTGAATAACATCTTCAGTTCCATTTGCAACTGGACTAACCCCCAGCAAAGGGAAATTAACTTCCACAAAACGGTATCTATGACATTCACGAACAAGAACCCCTGATAATCACCTACACTAATCAAGAGAAGATTTTGACTGCTGTCAACGAGATCAATTATCTGGAGTAACGTTTTCTTCCAACCTAAACTGGTACGAACACGTCGATATAATTTGCTCAAGGGCGCGAGAGGGACTTGGCTATTTAAAAAGATCGCGGAAAACAGCCACCAAGGAATGCAAACTAGCAGCTTACAAATCCCTTGTGAGGCCCGCTCTAGAATGTGCATCGCTTGTATAGTCACCTCACCGCATCTGACGTGTCGATACTAGAGGCTGTGCAGAAAGTTGTTAGATTTATTTTTAATCGATATAATCGCAATTTCTCCGCTTCGCAGTAAGCTGGCCTGCTATCGCTTCAGTCGTTGGCACACACTTACGTGTGAAAGGATTATAATGTTGTAAAAAAATTGTGCATGTTTCTGTTTTCGTCGCCGTACATGTGACATTTGTTAGCTGCTAAGCGCACAGAAAACGAAGAGTTGATCCTTCGAATATTGTTCTTCTCAGATCTTACTTCGACGGCTTCAAATTTTCTTCTTATTTTTTAACGTTGAATTACGGACTAACCTATATACTTGTCTCCGCGAATTCCACATGAGCGTTTTGTAAAGGAAGTTCCTTTACATGTACTATGTTGATTGTATGTTGTATTCGTGTACTTAATCACTCCTACTATATCTCAAATCTGAGGCACTAGTATTTGTAATTAAACTAAATAAGTAAAGCTTAGAAAAATACCTGCGGCCACTACACGCGTATACCGGGTGTTTCTGCGAGCAGGCAGGCCGGCAGGCAATGAACTTTATTTTAGGCACTTTCAAATTTTTTTAGCAACTGCCTGTGACAGCTAGATACAACAATTCAAGTCTATGAGCTCATCTACTCGAAGAAGCGGTTGAATTCTTTCCTTGGTATCAAGCTTCATTCTCGCTTAAAATTTCATTTGCATATTAATGAGCTGCAGCGGAAAACTTCTTATGGTATTAGGGTCTTACTAAAAGCTAGATGTTACTTTGACTTGACTACTTTGATCACCTTATATTATGCATTCATTCACAGCCATCTAAATTATTGTATTGCTTCCTGGGGTCAAACATATCATTTCCACCTTTCTTCCCTCCAACATGTACAGAATCAAGCCATTCGCATTCTCACCTGGAGCACCCGACGTTCGCAGGTTACTGATCTGTACCGGGAACTGCACATACTGAATGTTGACAATCTAATCAAATTTAATGTCTGCACATTTGCTTATCAAGGTATTAAAGACCATAGTCTTCTGAAATTTGTTCTTATCCAACACCTTACTAATTCAAATATTACGCGCTTTTCCTCCAATAACAATTTTATACTCCCCAAGGTACGAATTAACTGTGGTTCTCAAAGAGTAGCATTTGTTTTAATCAAACTTTGGAATTCCTTGCCTTATAACATTAAGTGTGCCTTTTCTTTATCGTCATTCAAACATCAGCTTCGCAATTTCATGTTCCACCAATAGCACCGTTTACTGAATAGGTCTTTTAAACTCAAATTCCAATCTGTCGAAGTTGAATACTGTTTGCTTCGTTTTCTACTTCCACTTATGCCTTATCCCTATCGTTTTATATTTTCAATTGTACTACTGTTTCGCCTCGATATGTATTTGGATTTGTATTTGTATATTTGTATTTTTATATTTCGCTGCTTTTCTGCTGTTACGTAGTATGTGTGTTTTTTTTAACATTATAAAAGGTCCCCCTACAGTGTTTACACTATGAGACCTTTTTCAGTACTAAATATCTATACTTTGTATCTGCACTAAGTATTCAATAAACTTCAAACTTCAAATTTCATTACTTGGCAAAAAATTGAAATGCATATCGACTAATTGGCAGCAATTCACTAATAAGGTTTATAACTAATTACCTTATGGTACATATTGAAATTTACAAATCCTAGCCTGGGAGTTCTCAAGGTGGATCCACTTGGAACAAATTCTCAGGATGACACCTGTTTTGAGATAATTCCCAAACTTTGCGGAGAAATGCATTGGCGTTCCATTTAATTTTGTGCTTCACTGCATAAAACGACATTCTGTTAAGAAAGTAAGTGGAACGACAGTGCATTTCTACCGCAAGTTGGACGACGCATATCTAGTAAATGGTGCCATCCACCCAATTCTTTTCAAGTAGATATGCCTTGCAGTGTCACCCGGTAAAAATTGTAACTTGCAATATGGGCCCAATCAGCTAGAAACTTAATTAGTGATTTTTAGTTTATTAGTAGAGTATGCATTTCCATTTTTTGTGCAAGTAATGTCCGCCTCTTCGAGTAGACCAGCTCATGGACTAGAAAATTGTTATCCGCCGCAGACAAAAGAAAATCTTTGAAAGTGTTGGCTGAAACACCCTGTATACGATGTTATGATTTGACGGGGCCTGCTTTTCAGATATGCTCAGCTTCAATCCCTGGTGCTCCCTTAAGCCTTCGGTTACTATCAAGCAGGGGCGTAGCTAGGGGGGGAGGTGATGGGGCTTCAGCCCCTCCCCCCCCACGAATTTTTTTCGTGCTGTCATGCACCGCCGACAAAAACAACCACCGGCGCTGGCAATCATTCCGGATTTTGTCTACAATGTCCTTTCATGCTCCAAAAGACATTTCGGAACGAACATTGCGAACTCGGGCTGGATTTCGCGGCAACGCCCATGCACCTGGAGTCCGATAGCGCAAGGAGCCCCATCCGAGCACAACGTTTCAAAGGCTTTTCGATAGCGAGCGGGCGCGTCGCGGCACCTCGCAGTGGTCGCGGAATCTACGGAGCGCATGGATTTAAATTCCGAAAATTTATGGGTATAAAGTTCTCAATAGCTTGACGCGAAACGTGCACTGACATTTACAGAGGCGTGCTTTAGATTTTCAAAATTCTGGAACTTTATGGGTTTAATCTTCTTATAAACTTGGGCCAACATGCGCGCACTGGAGCCCTCGTGTTCAAGCCGTTCTAGAAATGGAAGCACACGCTTGCAATCTTCCACACACAAGAAAATACTAAATACCACCGTGACTCTAAGCTAGCCGCTGATAATTTTCTCCAAACATTTTCAGTAGGCGCGCTTAATGTGATCGATCAGGTGGATCAGGGCATGCAAAGTGAAATAAGAGAAAACAGAAGAAAGTTAACGGCCTATTATTGAGACAGTTCTTTTTTGGGGGCGACAAGGCCTGGCTCTCCGTGGCCATAGCAACTTTGGTCCCACAGATTTTAAGCAAAAGCCCCGCTGAAAATAATGGTATTTTCAGAGCGCTTCTCCATACTTGCTGACGAAACGACGTATATTGCTGGAATCGAATAGCTGGTACCTAAACAAGGATGCCTAAAGGTACCTAAACAAGGATGCCAACGACATCGAAGAAATGTATTTAGGTTTTAGCACCGCAATAGATGCCCTCTGTCGTTGCGACTGCAGGTTCTATGTAAATGTGTAGAAACTGCTGAAGATTCTAGTCGACCTTCCAGTGACCACTGTCAACGCAGAGATAATACTTTCAAACATGAGATTACTAAAAAAACTACTTGCGCTCTACAATGTCTGAAGAACGCATGATTAGGCTGGCGCTACTATACGTCCACGGAGACGTCGGCATCAACGTGTCCGAAGTCATTGACCGCCTCGCTAAATTTATCCACCGAGTGATGTTTGTACTTGAGATAGCGAAGCCGCAAAAATCAATGCAAGTAAAAAGCTCTGTTCCTTCAGGTCCATAAACTCGTAATTATGAAAATGTATGACTGTTCATTAGCTTTTAAAACCGCAGAAATTTTCGCCGTTTATTGTAACAGTTGGCGTCAGGATTAAAATTATCATGCGATTACGAAAATTACACGAAAATTACGAGGACATTAATAAACGATTTTCACCGACCTTATTCATTGAAAGCCCGGCCTGCGCAGCGTTTCCCAACAAACACACTTGTATATTGGGTAGTTGAACTTGCTGCATCATCTGTGGCTATTGTTTGTCCTTTTCTTTGCTTTTTAGCTACCTTCTTTTACTTCTTTTTTGAACCGAGGCAATACCCTTCTTTAATTTCGGGTGCAGAGTAATTTCGGGTGTAGAGTTGCCACTGTGCAGGCAGTTAAAATACACGTTTTCGTACTGATCTTCCTCTAATATTCTACCAATATAGAGCAGGATGGTCCAAGTACGTATCACGATTTCTGCTATCATAGTTTTGTTCTTGCCTGGATCGTCTGTCTTTCTATTCGTTAAGTTTACTACCTGTGACTGCGCAACATGTTTGTCGGTCTTGTTTGACGCATTACATACAGTGACGTTTGCTTAGATACGTAGACTTATTGGAGACTTAAACGTATATTTAAATATCTTGATGCGAGATTTTGTCTATACAAGCAGTGAACTTTGTTTACAGCGACACTTTTTTTGCCCTTTATCATGTGGTATCTTCGCATTTGTATATTCCATTCTATCTTCGCATTTCTAATGCATAATTTGCAGAACTGCTGCTTTTTATATGTACTAACTTTTGGGACTATAATTTCGGTGCAATTACTCACAATACACGACCGGTAACAGCTGATCCTGCGCAGTCCATTGCAGCGAAGGACAGCATCATTGAGATTTTACCCTGGCCGTTGTATATGTACAAAAATGTAAACAAGGTTCTTCAATGACATAGATTCATCAAAATATGTGTCCTCAACTTGTTAATTTCATGGCCTTCTGTTTTTATTGCGATAGCAATTATATGGACACGCCAAAGCGGATTTCTGCCGTCGTCGTCGCCGTCGCCATGAGGTTCCGTATAACGTCAACGGCGATGAAATCGTCGCCGCGCCCCGGACGCTGTATGTGCGAGTGAAAAGGCGCTAGGACGCGCGCTTTCACGGGGAGCGAACGCACGTCGGAGAGCAAACGCGCGTTCTGCGCCGTGATCCCTGAACGGCTGAAGAGTTAAGCGTCTCTTTCATCCTTTACAATCACCATAGAGAGCAAACGTGACATCTTCCATCGCGCGAAAGGCCGTGGGCGGGACGGGACGCAGGGAGGGGAGGCGACGTTTAGCGGCGGCACCAAATGCGGTTTTATATAAAAACGTTGCGAGGCGGGAAGGTGGATAAGATTTCCAACGCTGCTCCACAAGTGTCCCATTCTGATGTCGTCGAAAACCTCCGAGCCACCCCAGAGGCACGTACCGGCAACAGTCACCAACGCCTCGCACGTTCGGTGCGAACGCGGGCAAAACGCCGACGGCGTCGACAACAGTTCTGCGCGTAGCTGGTGCTGCTGCATGTGCAAGTTTATACAGCTGATAAAACTACTATCCTTACTCCGTATAGCTCTCTACTAATTTGCTATCGCAATTGATGCTTCGCCTTTCGGGTGAAACTGGGACATTTTTCTGCCACAATTTTTGGGACATAGGAACATATTCTTTTATGAAAAAATACATATTTTACTTGTCTTGACAGTGCATAGCATTATAGCATTCCATAATTTGTTTGCAGCATCTAATACACAATGGCACTGCAGTTATTATTCATATATTTGATCCCTCGACAAATTCTGTAAGGCGGAGGCCGCGCTGCATGGTGACACCCCCCCCCCCCCCCCCGAACAAAATTTCTGGCTGCTCCACTGCTATCAAGGCTGCCCCAAAGAGACGCGACCGTTTTGTGTAGGCAATGGTCGGTCGCGGCACTCACCAATGCCTACGCCTTCCCCAGAGGGTTGGCTGACATGGAAGCCTGTCACCACAGCGGAGATGAATGTGTGCAGCGACGCTCATTCACGGCTGTACTCATCAAATTTGACAACTGAACGCTGTCGGTAGAGATAATGAACATGGATGTGACTCATCGCATCACAAGGTCGTGCGAGCGTTATTGTGCTTTTTGCGATCCATCGATCTTCGTGAACACCTGTAGTACTTCTTGTTTTGCTTTCTCTTTCTCTAATATTTCTTATCCATTTTGTCCTCCCTCGTGCGGGATAGCTAACAGGAAGCTCATATCTGGTTATCCTTCCTCTTTTGCTCTCTCAATTTCTTTCTCGGAGCACATCTTCACGCCTTCCCTGGCTTCAGTCCCATTGGTTTGCTTCTCTTCCCGAAAGTAGACATGGTGTGGTCTTTTTAGCATTCTTAGCCTCCGGTACCTCTCCTCTATCTAGTGGATTCATGCCTACGGCACCTTTTTTCTGTGCGGCGTGTCGGGCAACAGCAAGTGCGCCATTCCATTTCAGAAGTGGTAAAGAAGTCTTACAGAAAAAGATCATAGGCTCCCCCGCGCAACCCGTCGCAATGCAACAAAAACCCGTCAACTATACCACACATGTAGAGTCAGCTGCCTACTGAGCCCACATATGTCTATAGAACCAATGAAGTTTAAGGTTTTTTGACAACATGCCTTATTTTCTTACTAGGCACACTGTACCGCAGCTGTTTGCCAACAATTCCCAGTGTGCCTGGCCGCCACTGGCCGTGTTTTTTTTGCTTCAAAAGCCACAGCAGGATGAGGATCGCAAACAACTGGTGTTGGTGTTGGTATTGCTTACCACAAAGCGTCTATACACGAAGTTAACTGGTTACTGGCAAAATATTTCATCACTTACCACTATGCACAATATAATTATTAGTGCGAGCGCTGTGTATGCGCTTCATCATTCTCATTTCCAGTATTCTCAGCATCATCCCTCATCGCCTTCTTCTTCGAGGTGGTCTCGCGTGGTTTGTCTTAAAAAAAAAAACACTGAGTCAACCAACGTCTTATGGTAGTTTCTTTTTAACTCGTTTTCTTTACAGTATGGAGTGGCTTAAGTGGCACAGGAGGAATAAGCGCGAGTGAGTATTTCCAGAGTTCGTATATTTTCTGGGAGCGGCGACATAGAAAAACAGCGGAACCCACATGGCCCGTTTATGTCTTGCAGAGAAGTTGTTTTAAGTGTCCTCGACACGTTATGAATTATCAAAAGGTTTCTTAGGGTTTATCAGTGTAAACACGTCTTGGTCAGCTCAGGCACAAAAGACAAAAGCATGCTGCTACTTCGTGTGCACGAACCTCGAGTGTAAATACAATGAAGAGGCGAGACGCTCCGATTCATTAAGCACGTGTCCTGTTTTAATGGCCGATGATCGGTTCCGTTTGCTACATCTTTATCCCGCTTCCATTGGTTCAATGTGTGCCAACCTGGAAGGCCGCTTATAATGGCGTAGAGAAAGTCCCAGGTTGCAGTGTCGGGAACACCCAGTTGGTTTGCAGATATCGACTAGCATTGGCGCCAACCTAACGGTACCTTCCACCAGCACATCGCCTCACGAGCCTAATAATAATAACAACATTATTATTAATGACATTATTAGTGATGATGTTGTTCTTGTGAGCGCCAAGTTTTGTACTTCATCGCTTTCACATGTACTATCGTGTTATTATGAGCTACAAAGCACTCCCAGGTAGGATAGTGCACCGGTAGGCGCCGTGTTTTGAACACAAATGATGAAGGTTGAGATGCGCTTAGTGTCTGTTTTCGCCCCCTCTCCCAGACTTGTGTACGAAATCTTGGTATCACAAAATCGGTCAGAACAGGTGGTGGCCTCATTTTTGTGCGAGCTTCATGTTGCGCGTCAATCATGCTTCTAACAAGTAAAACTGGCCATCTATGTAGCGACTCATTCTGCTCGATTCTATGCTACCATTAATGCGTAAGCATTCTTAGGCGACTCACCCAGGAAATCTGTCCTTCCGTCCGTAAAGCGTAGCACGATGCGCTCCATAAAGAAAAACGGTAGGCGACCCTAATCTTTGACTAATCTTTGACTTATAGGTGTCTCTTAGTGGCACTCGCACCTCGGCGTTGGTGTTCTGTGCTTTGGTGTACGGTAATCATTGATTTCTAATTATTCCATACATTTCAGTAACTCAACATGTCATTAAACGTATGCTCAACCCGCCGTGGTTGCTTAGTGGCTATGGTGTTGGGCTGCTGAGCACGAGGTCGCGGGATCCAATCTCGGCCACGGCGGCCGCATTTCGATGGGGGCGAAATGCGAAAACACCCGTGTACTTAGATTTAGGTGCACGTTAGGTGAACTCCAGGTGGTCCAAATTTCCGGAGTGCTCAGGTGATCCAAATTTCACTACGGCGTGCCTCATAATCAAATCGTGGTTTTGGCATGTAAAACGCCATAATGTTTTTAAACGTATGCTTTGATATCATATATATAATGAATCCCATGAATTTTGTACTGTACTACTTGTTTTCTATTTTTTTACGATTTATTTTTAATTTCGTCCCCGGTCATCTCAGGAAGTGAACCTGAAGTGCTGCGAAAGAAGCAAGATTTCACTCGATGCTCGTGACACTCTTGCTTGTCACTCGATCCTCGTGACACAGAATAAATTCGAAACAAAAACAAACGACCCTCATTCCACGAAATGAACCAATATTACGCGTAAGCGCACTTTCATTTCTGCCGTCATTGTTATTCGATATTTCTGCTACTAAAATTTTAAGCCTTTAGTCCACTTCGAGAAAGCACAATTAGGTACATTATTAAATGACTATTTTACTACTTCACAGCGAATAATCACCGGCTGTTATTTCCAAGCGCCGATACAGGACTGATTATGTGTGTCTCTCGGAGCACCGAGTTATGTCAGGCGCTGAGGCCATCTGCACTGCATCGCGCTACCTGTGCGAGTTGGCACTGCGCCAACTGTGCCGATGCCGTCTTCTGCAGCGCCGCTCGGTTATTCTTATCTAGGTCATCCATAATCCACCGTGACCGCTGCGCCACTTACCTCATTCTTGCACAGTGCCAACTTTTATTTACACCCGCATAGCGAATCTTCAAAGTGGCGGAAAATTCGCCCACGGGCAAAAAACGTTGGCGGTGGTGAGTTTCGAACCTACGACCCCACGTTCAGAAGCCGAGTTTCTTACCCACTGGGCTAAAGATCCACGCTTGCAGAAGGTGAATGTATCGGAACCATATGAATGTGTTATACCGACGGTACAAAAAAAAATGTCGAAGAAGAACAGTTTCTCTGAAGGCTTTGTTGACAGACTTGGTAATGGCGGAATAAAAGTCATCTCTATAAGACCACGTGTAGAGCCGACTTAGAGCCTTGTAGACATCGGGAAAATCGCTGCTTTGCGAAAATTTAATGTCAAACACGCCACATCCCCGATGCGTTTCGGTGGTCGCAGGATGGGCCTTCCATTGGGGAGTTGCTTCAGGGACCGAAATGCCACCGATCTCTTAAGGCTCATTCCAACTATAGGCCGACACGACACCGATTTTGGTCGGCCGACTGTTGGCGACAGCGTTTTCCTTCCTTTAAACCATTGACCACAGCGTTTTACGTCCTGGAAACTGCGATCGCCAACAGTCGCCTGACCAAATCGGTGTCGTGTCGGCCTAGTGTGCATGAGCCTTTAGGGTTCATGCACTTCGCGCCGCGCAACACAGACAGATAGTCAATGACGAGGAACTATATGGGCCTCATCACCGTTGATAATGGCTCGACTCGGATGAATAAGGTGCTAAAGAGCGATAAGGGCTTATAATGGTCGGAGCAATTCTAAAAAGGTTGATAAGAACTGATTAGGGTTTATAAGGTTCGGATTGAGTCTGCTAAGGTTGACAACAACCGATAAGACTTGATAAAGGTTTATACCGGTCGGATCAAGTTTGATAAGATTGATAATGACACCGGGCTGCGCGGAGATGAGCAAGTGCCACAATGCTTACGCATAATTAGACAACTCCAGTGGAGTTTCTGCATAGTTTTTTATCATCCACCGTTTACGGCCGGTTGATGCCATTGATAACGCAGGCGGAGCGCCGCTCTTACCAGTGACGAAGCGCTGCAAGGGATAGGACTGGCATAAAATCGATGATCTCGACCTAAATGTTGTGCTAAACGTATTTTTTAAGGCGAAGCTTTATATGGCTATCGTCATCAGCATTGGCTCGAGCGTCGTCTTCTTCCGCAGCTCGCTCGTTGGTGCCCCTCGGGTTGCGCTCGTGCTCGTGCTCGGCATACGCTCGTGCCACTGCTCCCGCGTAGGTCGTCCTCGTCGTCTTCACAGCTGGCTGCGTTGCCACTCATTATTACAGCGTAGAATTCCACTTGTCTTCTGTCGTCGTAATGGGAAGGCCACGTTTACGGGCGTATGAGGCATTGCTTGAGGGAGTATGAGTCATTCATTGTCTTACCGTAACAGACAGATTTAATTTTGAACCAATTTAATTTCCAAGAATTGCAAGTGGTAATGCCGGGCGAATGCTACTAACCACGCCGCCGAGCAATTGAAATCGAGCCATCCAACGCAAGCGCCAACGGCCGACTGCAGGCATACCGTCAGTGACGTCGTTCTCTCCGTCGCAGCCTAACGTGTGTGTAACCTCATTAATAAACACAAAAACGGAACCAATAATTGAGAAATACTTTAATGAAGCGTCGGTAATAACCCAGTGATAAACACCGGGGCCGCACGTTTCAGCTTCAGTAGTTAACCATTTGTACGGGTGCCTGGGTGGTGATTTTTGTGATAGCGATATAACAACACTCCAAGTGAACTTTTGCCGTCGCCGTGATGTTCGGTATCAAGTCCAAGTGCGTAACAATGAGTTGCTCGTGCGCGGTTTTTGCGCATGGAAGAAAGAAAGACGATGATGAAGGTGTGAGGGCAAGCGTGCCACGGTGAACCGAGAATGGTGGTGGCTTGATGCGGCTGTCGTCTTCCCGCGCAATCAATGCTGGAGGGCCGGTGATATGAGTGAGCTTTGTGAGGAGAACGTGCGCATCCTCTTAAACCGGTTTCAGCCCCTTAGGTTAATGCTGACAGAATGTGCAGACTATATATTCATGCCTTTAAGGTTATAGCTAAGTGCCGTTCACGACTTGGGGGTGCCTGCCAAATGCGCTACAACCCCAATTTCAATCGTCCCCGAGTTTCCCCGTTATCATGCACATTATCCGTGCCACCCGCGCAAACGACCCGTACTGAATGACTAAAGAGGCTGGCTGTCAGTCATGAACTTCTGTTACCTTGCAATACTACTGAACTTTTCTGCATGTTGATGTTACAACCTATCTTCAACTTTCCCGGTTAATATCTACAACCATTTGTCATAATTCAACTCGAGAATTCGACTACAGAGAAGAAAGTCATGTGCAAACTGCAAGCTGCCACGGTATTCCACGTTAAACCTTGCACCGTATTCTTAAAAATAAAAATTAAAGCATGGTGTTTTACGTGCCAAAGCACCATCTTATTATGAGGCACGCCGTAGTGGGGGACTCCGGATTAATTTGGACCACCTGGGGTTCTTTAACGTGCAGTGTCGTGCACTACAACGTAAGCACACGGGCGTTTTCGCATTTCGCCTCCATCGAAATGTGGCCGCCGCGGCCGGGATTCAATCCCGCGACCTCGTGCTCAGCAGGCCAACGCCTTAGCTAACTGAGCCACCGCGGCGGATCACCGTATTCATCACAATCTATAGCACCTTTATACTTCATGTATGTATAATGGCATGCTGTGAATTATAATAGAGAACCTTTGTGGTCTTTCTGCCTGTCAACTTTCCGAAGCGCTATTTCTTTACTTTTCTTGAGAAGTACAATAATTAAAAAATCACTTCAGATATTTTTTTATCAATATATCCCCACATGCGCACATTATGTCTTCACTACACTCCGCCAAGATGACAGCATAAACTGAACACATTACGAGCATCAGAATTGAGTTTGGGCACTCCCCTTTTAACATTTGTCACGTTTAGCTATAAGCCCTCTTACTCTCTGACAAATGGGACAAGGCATGCCTGAAATTTAATGGCCACCTATACTGCACAGAGATGTTTAAAAAAGTACGAGTACACAAAACAATTCAATCTACTCGCAGCTGAGCGTCTAGACGTTCGTGGTCGCAAGGGCTTAATTCGCATTATTTCACAGTGCAGGAGTTACTTCGAAGCTGCATGTCCAGCCGACAAAAAAAAAACTTGTGTTTCTTTTTTTTAGCGCTGTGGTTTGACAATTTCTGCCATTTTTTTGCTCAATTCGTTTAAACAACACACTTCAACTATAGTTGGAACACCGTTAAATATTCTATAGCAATTTGTTGTCACATCGCGTGACGCCTTATATTTTACTTTTCTCTGATCCTCCAGGTGGCAGTTCGGGAAATGGACACCTACCACCCGGTGGAAGTATAGGTGCGTATTCTAAGCAGCGCGACGCATAACACAGCAAAATAACCATTAGTCAGAGCGCCTTGTCCTGTGGTTTTTCTTGCAGTGTCTTGTGTCGTGCTGCTTAAAGCTGTTGTTAAAAAGATGTGCCAAATAGGTCAAATCAACGCGCTGTTAATGTGCGTTCGTTCACCGTGATATACTAAAGGAAAAGGTGAGTCAGTAGTGGTTGATAATGAAGAAAGGCGAGGTCTCCTTTGGCAGTTTACGGTATCTCGTGGTTTGTTGTTTAGGGTGCACTACCTTCGGGATCGGTTCACATTTCTAGGCTGCACTATCTCTGGTATCGGCCAGATTCTTCGTTAACTAAGCCGCACTTGCGGTTACGGTTTTAGGTGCGCAGTTTGAACGAGCGCCCCTGGGCGTAGTTGCGGCCTTTTTCAGAGTAAAAAGAAAATCAGATGTAAAAAATCTATCTTTGCGTTGTATTGTATTCCGTTCACCTGTGTATATGTATGCAGGTATAATTCTCAAAGCTATTTTATGGTTCTTCACATCCTCGTTGCATTCGGGTGTTCATGGCACGATGAGCTAATTAAATTGAGTGTTTTGAAGTAAGGCGCAGATAATTATTGCTTATGACATCAATTACCACCGACTGAGCACTCCTGAGACAAAATTACAGTACACTATTTGTTTTATCTAAAGAAGCAAGCCACTCCAAATTAATAAAAAAATCGCAAAACATTCAGTGAACGCACCTGCTTATTCATAGAGAAGCTCGCCTTGCTGCGATGCGATTCGCCGTCCTCAGATTAGCGTAGTCAGTGACGATCTACTCGAGTACATGCCGCTCATGCGGAGCGAATGCCGGCGCTCGCGCAGCCAGATCCGCGTGCAACAATTGAACACAAAGACGGTACATGCACTAATGACAGGGATCTTCGCAGTTGTTTCCTTTTCGGTGGTTCAATGCCCACTGCACTTGCAATCTGTCGAGCCGTGTTGGAACTGATGCGGCTTAGTATGATCAGCCGCGGGAAATGCGTGAAAGCACTGGTAACGATAGTAGTTTTGTTGAACTCGCACGAAGGATGCCCATATGCAGGTGATCATCTGGCTCATGCAGAGAATAAGACGACAGTTTACTGCACTGGCTGGCGGTCTTCTTGACAGTACCGTCGATCTGTCTTGGCGCCGCAATAGAATTACGCCGTTGCTGAAGCGCTCCAGAGAATTTCACTAGTCCGTAATAAGACGACGCCGTTGAAAATGCGCAGCACTGGTGTCGAAAGAAAAGCTACGGAGGCAACAGGCAAAAAGCCGATGAGGCGATCGGCAGATTACATGGCAGCCATGTTCAGGCACTAACTAGACTCGAAAAGCGATTCAAGGCAGCTACAGCGCTCTACCTTGAGATTCTCGAGTGAAACGCTCCAGCTTTCGTTTACTCAATGAGCGTTCCGAGTGAGGGTCCAGTCGAGAATCGTTTGTGAATACGGGAGTTAGCTTCACTGCCGGCAGGGAGACCTCAAGCGACCTTTTCGCGAATGATTAGCGCTCATTATGAATGTGTACCGTCAACCTTTACACCTGCGACAAAGCCTTCAAACTAGCTATTCCCGAAATTACACAGAAGGCGAACCATTCGTTCCTGGCTCTGAAGAAACTGACGCTGCTATTACTGCACCAGACATACCGAGTTCGCATACATATTTTTACCGACGGTTCGACCTCGCCTATATAAACCAGCTGAGCAGCAGCTTTTGTGGTTCGAGTGGTGCCGATTACGGTTAAATTCAAGGTGTAGCGCATAACGACACCTACGGCGGCAGAACTGGCAGCACTCGGTGCCGCTTTGAAATAGGTCACTGATGAACCGGCACAGAAATTGGTCATATTTTGTGATTCTAAAGCAGCTGTTTTCAGCCTTCGGTCTGTTTTACGTCACAGAACAAACGAGAAGATGGTATCTGACATTACGGAAATGCACCCATGCTCTGGAAACCGGAAACGACACTAAGTTTCAGTATCTTCAGGCTCACTGTAGAATCCTCGGCAACGATATTGCTGACAAGGCTGCCCGGTCTGACCACGGAGACACCCAGACTCTAATGTAACTTTTCTAAGGCTACAAGTGACATCTAGTCTTTGCCATACTGCAAAGCAACGTGGCTGTATCGCTTATGGCTATGTAAACACCACTCCTATAGGAGTGGCGTTTACGTACGCTTAATCCTACCGTATTCAGATGGCCGATATCCGGACGTGCGACTCCTGTATGTACGAAGATAACATTGATCACCTGTTGTCTAGCTATACGTCCTCGCTACCACGTCCAGCAGCTAATCAATCCCCCGCAGTACATTTCACATCGACTAGATTGAACTTATAATATCAGTGTTCCCCCCTATTGTCGGACGACATCATTTTCTTATTCTTTTATGAAGCACGCATTGAGCAACCGAAACTAGCCATGTACAGCGAAGCTGTACATGGCTAGTTTCCAGCGGATCAGTGTCCGTGGACCAAAAACGTGGGCCGATCCCGAAGATAATGCAATACCTGGCCGACCCGCAGCGAAAGTGGCGCAGCTTCAAGCACTCCATCAGCTCGCAAAAATAAGTTTAATATCTTGGGTCCAAACACAACCTGTATCAGATATTAAGCTTAAAAGAACAGATACTGCACTTTGACCCGCGTCGGCCATGTCTACGTTCGCGCCATATAGGTGTACGCCATCCCGCGTATTCAAACTAGCGCCTCCCAATGTGAATGTCTTTTATCTCCGGACATGATGCTATACCTAGGCTCCTTTCCTCAGTTCGGCTCTGACTGTGAAGTGGGTAGGCCGCGTGTTGTACGGCCTGAAGAACAGCGTGCCTACCAAGAACGATGGCGTGAACAGAAAATGGAATGGGCGCGGCGGCGGCGGCGGAAGGAGACCACGGGTGATGAGCGGGCCACGGACGCCAAGCGTAAGCGTGCTGCCCGCCAGGACCGCGAGGCGGAAAGAAATGCGAACCGTTCATGTGGCCCCAATCCCGCAAACTTGGAACGTTTCACCGGAGCAACGGTCAATCACCACATACACAGCTTCGCTGGTGATCCACCTTCACAGGGTGAAATGGCACTGAATTTTTTCATGTTGCTCTACAATTTTCTCATTGCTACTTTTAATCTTATTATAATATTTGAGAAGTTGATTATTTAAGGAAGACTTATCATGTAATTAGGCGGAATGCAAAAAAAATAATCTGAGCATCTCCAAGCGACGGCAAACAACATTACCTTGGTTCTGTTGAGCTAGGTGGCATTTGCATATTTTTAAGGTTTGGGTAAAGTTACGTGGGACACCCGGTATAAATGCCATTAATTATTACCGGACCCGATCATACATACAGCGCTTAAAAGTACTACGCCCTCTTGGGCTCTCAATAACGTCACATGGCATTTGAGGCACCTATAGTGAAGCGCGTATGACAGCTGGGAAACAACGACAGACGGCCACGTAGTACATCTGCTAATGCGAACCTGCCTCAATTTATTCTAGTCAGAACTCTTGCCACAGTGAACTTTCAGCAAGAGTACCTGTGTTTCATTTCCTTTCGTGCTATGTCCGTTTATTATTTCAGCTATTCTTTGTCAGGCAGAAACAAGTGCTGATATTCTTTTCCGTAATTTACCGCAGCAATTAAACATTTCATTATATTCGCTTTTCACTCAATTGTCAGAGAGGTAATAAAAAATATCATTTTTTCATAGGTTCTGAAGGTTGTCCAGGCCGCCCCTATGAATGTGATGGTTACTGCAGACATATCGGCTATCCAGGCGGGCATTGCGACTACCTGGTGCCTAGTATCTGCACCTGTGACGTTCAAGGACGAGCCCTTCCATCAGAGTAACAAGCTGTGTGGTACCCACGTCGTCACCTCTCGCCCGCTAATTAACGTGATTCAGCTTTATTTTATCCGTCACAAGGAAAGTTGAAATATTCTAGTGACGTGAAGACTACCGCCGCCTGCTCCCCCCTTCAATGCGCACCATTACAAATAATTAAAAACAATATTTTCACCTGAATGACTCCCTTTCGGCTAATCAATGTTTAGATAGCAAAATCAATCTTAATGAGTACAAGCTCTGCGATTAACCAGTGCAAACGATATAATAATAAGCCCCATATAGGTAGGCACAATAAATGGAACTCTCTCCCACTTAATGCCTACGACCTCAACCCCCACTCCCTTGCAGATTGTTACGAGTCGTACAATGCATTGTAGGTGGGGAATGGGCACAAGAGCTGCAGGCCTGTAACCGTATACGGCCACCTCGGCACAGATGCTTGCAGTACTGCACTGGGCCATACCAGCTGAGCTGCATGGTCACAACTTCGTTCGTGGCGCTTCGCGGAATCAATATTTGTGTTGAATATCACAGTTTGCCCAGGGCACTTCTCCGCTAGCCATAAAGAAAAAATAAAGAACCTCGCTGCGCTGACTAGAAAACCCGTAAAACACGCAGCCCAGGAAGCCCGCAAAACAGAAAAAAGGTACGCTCGGGGAAGAAACAAATCATAAGGCAGGGAAGATAGAAATGCGTCTTCATCCAACTATAGCACTGTTTCCGCGAATAAATGGCATCACCTTCTCATTTAGCGGCAACCGCTGCAGTGATTGGCACGCGAGAATTGACTTTTACCCCGAGTCACTCCTAGCCATGGTTGAAAGCATGCTTGGTGCTTCCAAGCCGAGTACAACGCTTATAGAGTTTATGTTTGTGCAACGCTTAGAGTTTATGTTTATGTTTCAGCTGTTTATGTGCTCTGCTCAAGCCGAGCGCAACGCTTAGAGATTGAGTTTTGCACAATTACAGCTGTGCAAAACATTGTCGAGGCAGAGTGCGAGTCCTTTTGACACTGATCAGCCGTTAAGCAATGCGAGAACCCACACCACGCACAACTCCTGGTTTGGCGCAGGTTCGTGTGACGTTTAGAGAATTTTTTTTTCATTATTTATTGCGAAAGCATTATATGCCCCATGAAGCGGAACATCCGACGAGCGTCCGGCGTTAACATCCGATAGTGCCAAAACCCACGTGACCAAGTGATGACGTCACATTCCTGGTGTTGGACCTGCGGCAGCTCGTGCTTTGAAATCCCATGGTTAACAGCCACGGCGTCGGACAGACGCCATGGCCCACACCCAAAAAATGGACTTATCCCAATTGAAACATTCAGTTGACCCTTGTTCAAAACCGCCCTGGCCCTCCCAAAATCGATTTCGCCAATGCACCCACAAAGTTTCCGTGGCCCACCGCCAAAATCCATTTTGCCCAATTCGAAAATTGAGTAGACCCACGTTCAAAACCGACCTGGCCCAATCCCAAAATTTGGGTGGCCCGCCCTCAAAATTGACTTTGCAAAATTAGAGCACATGACCAAGTGAAAAGCAATGAGCGGAAGAGTAAGAATGCTTTCGGATTCAATGCATGCAAGGAGACTTAAGTGTCTCGGTAACTTTTTTTCATATTTCCGCACTTCAATGTGAGAGTACAGGATTTATGTGAGGGTGGGCCTTACAAGACTAAATATGGTATTTAGCTGCCTCCAAGTGAAGCCTGTGTTTTACAACGAAGCTTTTAGGGGGATTTCCACTAACGTTATCGTGCGATGGCGGCGTGTGCCGAAGTGTTCGGCATCATTCAGAGGGAGAGAGAGAAACACAGCGTGCATCAGAGCCTCGAGTTTGCTTTGAAAAGTTATTGTCAAGAGAAAAGAACTTACCTTGTGTATACACATCAGTGCAATACACAAGTTCATTTGGTGTTTAATATACCAGTAGTTCATAATTTTTGCTTCTCACGTCGCGTTTACCTGCCTACAATTAGAGATCGGCTAGAAGGGGCCCGAATCGACAAACGTTTTGCGGGCATTGCGTCTGGGCGCTTTGGATCAAATCAATTTTTGTATAGGCGCCATACCAAACACTTCAGCGTTCTTGCTCACGTGCGATCAGCGTGCCGTCAGCGTCTCATCGGCGTTGGCTTCTCCGTTAACGGACACCTGCCGGCGATCCCGGCTGCTGTTAATCTAGGATACCTCAATCCATCATCTACGGCCCCACGAGCGGTACTGCCAAATTTCCTGAGTTGATGAAGGAACATCTGTACCTACAAGGATGCTGTAGCTCTCTGAGACCTTTGCTCCCCGACGCCCCACTAGGAGCAATGTTTAAATTCGAAGGCTGTGAGAACCCCCTTGCACAGCTTCACTGTCCTTGATGTACAAGTTGGTTGAATTAGCACACATGTGCGAAGAGTTTCCTTTTTTCCCCGTGTTTTCTTACTAATAGAATAATAGTCCTGAATTACTACTAATCATTTTAATTATTACATTGAGGACCGAAACGTCACTGCAAGGTTTCTAGAGCACAGCGAAAAACTTTACTTTCTGTTTTTTGCGACGCGTTAGCGTTTCCATAATCTGTTTTCCGTGCCTAAAAGAAATCCCGCGAAACCATTAAAAAGCCGCGTCGTTCAACTGCTTGCACATCACGGAAAGCCACTGAGCTATTAACGGTTTTCTCCGTGTCTTAGCCGTTTTCTTAATTTATTCAGTTTATTGAATCAACTCGCCAAAAACCACTCTTGTTAAACTATAGGGGAGATGACGTATGTTAATGTAACTGGGATTTCGAAAAGAAGGGGCAATTTTGCACTCGGTCGTGCAAAGCTTAGGCACAGCGAAAGTGTTAATCCTTAAGTCTTACTGGCTGCTACTGCTAGGTATTAACTTGGTTGCTTCTAGGTCTTAAGTTGGTTTAACTTAACTACGCATGTAGGGAAGGTATTCTGGAGCGATCATTTTCGGAGGTACTTTCCATTTCGCGACATTTCGCGTGACTAGCACTGGACGCGTCGGTGCCTACGGACGAAAGCGTTCCTGGCATGCCACAAACGCAGACAGGCAGGCAGGAGCCGTGTCTGAGTCGGGCGAAGCGAGCGCGCACCTGCACCGGTGGTTACTAGGCAACGCGAGGTAACGTCATCACTACAGCAACGGCGCATGCGCGGCTAGGCAACGCGGGCGGCGTCGCCAGCAGCTCTGCGCGTTGCCTCGTTGGTGCTGCTACAATTTCTCTATCTCGCTCTCATTTTCTCATTCCCTCTGCCGAACATTGCGCGCGCCGCGCGCATGCTCCCCTTCCCTCTCCTTAACGTCCCATGTCAAGGCAACATGTGCACGGCCCGGAGGAGGCGAGGCACACGTCGCGCCGCGAGGTGGTTGCCAGGCAACGCAGTGACGTCAGAGCTCGGCGAGGTTTTGCGACAGCAGGCGCCACTTTTTACGGTTAGCTAGAACAGCGTCACTGCTAATTATTACACAATCATGAAATTTCTAATTATCTGACAACTTTTACTGAAGGGATGGGAAAATGAAGCAAAAATACAATTTGGCGCTGACAGGACCCAAACCTATCACCTCCGTATGGGCGTGCGGTGATCTGCCAATTGGGCTACTACATCTATGACTCCATCAGCTGCCTTGGGTACTTACGTACGTATACGTGTAGAACAACCCCGGTCGTGTCAGCGAGGGCCGCTCATGGAAACGGCCCAATCAAGGAGCAGGATTTTTAGTCTGCAACAACCAAATGACAAAGCACACAACGAAGCCAATTAATGCACAGGAAAAATGATCTGTTTTAGAACGCAGATGTTAGGCGCCCGTTCCTGCGGCGAGCGTTTTCCCTCGAAGTAACTGAGCGAACGAGTACAGCGAAAGTTGAAACCGAACGCGCAGCGCAGCGTGAGAAGAAAAGCGTGGTGCCGCGCAAGACTTGCGATGACCGCTACAAGATGGCGGCAGAGGAGCGCGCGGTCATCTGTTCACCGACGGCATGCGGCGAGCCTGTCCAATGATCGCTGCATGAATGGAGGCCTGTCTACGCCGGCTACTGTGAATCGCGCCCACGCGACACCCATGCGCTGCGTGTCGTGATCTCCCGATTAGCGAGGCAGTCGCGTCACCAATTCGCTCCGTTTGCGACGTCCGCATTAGCCAATATATCGCGAAATGTAAACATGCATAAAGCTGCGCTAAAAAAATTAAAAAATTATGGGGTTTTACGTGTCAACACCACGAGGCATGCCGTAGTGTGGGACTCCAGAATAACTTGAACCACCTGATCTTCTTTAACGTGCACCTAAATCTAAGTACACGGGTGTTTTCGCGTTTCGCCCCCATCGAAATGCGGCCGCCGTGGCTGGGATTTGATCCCGCGACCTCATGCTCACCAGCCCAACACCATAGCCGCTACGCAACCATGGAGCGTAGTTATTAGGGAGTCTCGTAATCGCATTACGATACCTTTCTCATTAGGGAGTATCGTAATCGTAGGTAATTTTTTTATTAGAACATCGAAAGTTATTAGAGGTAAGGGTTACTGTTACGATAATGTTCATATTCTTAAAAAGAATAAAAGGGAAATGATAGAGAGGAGAAGGCAACATTGCCTGCTTTGGTTCCGAGCTGACTGAACCCGCATGACGAGTGGTGTGTACTATTCGTCAGTTAACTTTCTTGGCTGCTTATGTACAAGCATGTGTAGCCAAGCACTTTGAGGAAAAGCATCGGATAGGCATATCGAGGACGCCAGCCGCAGTGGGGTTCATGAAACGTCTTGTGCGTGCTGCATAGGGTGTATGGGAACTAGGGGGTAGAGAGATGACATAACCAAATACACAACTCGTTGTCGATGAAGACGGATTTGTACCGCGATGTAGCGAACTTCCAGCACCTGTGGTATACTCGGACGCACGCGCTGGCTGTGGTCCCACGGGCGGGCTGCTGGGTGCACCCTGAATGCTCCTGGTGGATGCTGATAGGCAGGTGTAGTCGTCTTCCTCCATTGCAGTTGTAGGACCCCCTACCGGTTGCGCCAGAGACTGCCTATGCGCTAGAGTTACTGTATATTAGACATGGGCACCCTCACGCGGGCGAGCACTAACGAGGGCCTTCCTCACCCTCATCTGCCCTCACCTTCAGGTGGGGAGTTGAGGGTGAGGTGAGGATCGCCTTCGGTAAGATTTGTGAGGGCGGACGTTGTGAGGTGAGGGAAGGTGCGGTGACGACGAGGAAAAGGAAATTCATAATGTTAAAGTACAGAAAAGTCACTCAGATTGCTTGCGTGGAGCGTTTAAAGTCTAAAATTTCGAAGTGCGCTGGCAGGAAGTCTCTTTAGCCCAGATCTACGTCGAAGCCCACATTTAATTGACTAAAGTCATAAACGTCTGTTGATGTCTCCTTTATGACTCCTTTAACCGAAGTAAACAACCTGAAATTTACCTTTTCTTGGTCTAATTAAATCGAGAAAAGTGTGAGTTTGAGGATTTTCGGGCACTGATAGTGTTTGTTGGCATACAAACTAAAGGAAACATAAAGATCAGAATAAAAAAAACATCTCGGTAATATAACTAGAACTCGCCTGCAGTACAACCAAAACATGTGTGTTTTATTCTTAAGATCGCACATGGCAACTACACTCGAACGACTTTATTTACAGTGTAAAGGGGGTTTATTTGGGTCGTAGAGCGGCAGCGAGAAACGCAGCACCAGCAGGTAGGGCGTAGCCAGCGAGCGAACTGGGTACGAGCCACACAATGGCAACAGGGCTGTACAGCAGGCTGTAAGCAAACGACACTTGCTGTATGCCGGAATTAAGTGCTTGAGTGTAGTGATAAATTGTCGTTGTGTAATTTTTTTTGTAGAAACAAATTAACCAACATTCAAGATTCCAACTATTACGAACGACATTTGTTTACTATAAAGTTGGAAACATTATCCACGACACGACCAAGGTAGCCAATCGGATAGCTCACCCAACTGGCGTCAATGGCGATAACTACGTCAAATGGGAGGGGATGGCTGAAAACACACGGAAACGGCGCCGCGGCCATTGGGAGCGATGCACATTTTTAAAACCTTGTAATAAATTACACGCTTTACGCGAAGCGCTTAATTGCGGCACTTAATGATCAGTAGGACCTATCCTAATGACTCAATAATTTTGTACAAAATCGTCAAAACCGTTCCAGGGTCCCTTTAACAAACGCACGTATTGCAGAAAAAAATATTCGCTTCGGCTTTTCAGTGCATTTATGTAGGCTCATTTAACTACCAGGGAAGTGTAGTAATTACTACTAAATATTTTTTTCTTTACTTTGGCAATGCAGTGCCGATATGCAACGGCTGCGGCATAAATGGAAGGCTTGACCTCATGCTTGACAAAAGCAGCATTAGTTTGTGAGCCACCACGGCTGGCATGCACTTAGGAAAATTCAGCTTTGATAACATGTTCGCATCTTAGGTGGCATTTCGTATTTCTACGAATTTAACATCGCCGTCGTTTGATTTACCGCTACGAAAACAAGGACAAAACCTCTTTATATATTGTGACGCGGCGTTTGCGCATGAACCCGACAACCATGCAGCTGAGTTGAATTTTTGGTGAGTCTGAGTGCGAGTGAGCCCGGCTGAGTAAAACTTTTGGGAGTCTGAGTCTGAACGATCCCGAGTATAATATTGGTGAGTCCGAGTGAGTGCTGAGGAAATAATATATTTTGTAAGTGAGTCTGAATGAGTTCTGTTTATATGGCCTAAGCACACAGAAAAACACCGCTAAATTTTTGGTGGGGATTGCAAGGCAATACTGGATGCATCCCACGAGTGCATAAAGAAAGCCGCGGTTTCGCCCGAGAGGCGAAGCATCGATTGCAATAGCAAATTAATAGACAGCTATATGAAGTGAGGATAGTAGTTTTATCGGCCGCATGCAGCGGTACGTCGCCGTTTCGCTCTAGTCAGTTATGTAAAGTGCCTTATATACCGTATTTACTCGATTCTAAAGCACACTCGATCTTAACGCGCACCCGTTTTCCATGACCAAATAAGTCTTTTACAGTACCGCGCACCTCATGCTTTCATACAGAAATACAACTTTCTCTCATTTCGAAAAACAAAGCTTTACTCCGAATACACTAAAGTTGCGATGAATAAAAAAAAGCACACACAAAAGGAAATGGCGTATCTTGGCGCCAGGATTGTCTTCGCTGCGCCGGTAGGAGTCCCGTGGGGCAATGGGCATCACTCGTCGTCGCTGTCACACAACTAATTATCGCTATCGACAGACCAAAGCATTTCATCCTCGGTGACATTTCATCCTCGGTGACATTTCATCCTCGGTGACACGTTTTAAAGGCCTTGCTGACCATGGCTGACAGGTTCGTGCACCACGAATATTTCACCCATCCATCGAAGTCCTGCAGCGAGGCATGCTTCATCCTACTGCTGAGCGTGAGTTCGTGACAGCCATTGACAAGCCATTCGGTGTAGAGCATCCGAATCCTATCTTTTACCGCCTTGTTCAAACAAACATCGAGTGGCTGGAGCTGCGATGTCATGCCGCCGGGTATCACTAAAGAGGGGCTTTATGTATCACGATAAGGAAGGTCGGTGTTGCATGACGCGAGCTTGTCCTTGGTGCGCTCGTCAAGATGACACCTGAGCCGCTATTCTGCACATTCCGCCATTTTCTTCGAGGCGTGACGTAGGCGTGACGCTTACAAAATGGCGCCGATAGCCCCAATTTGCTTTCGTAACGTGACGCAAACTTGACGTTTCGCCTAAGAAACTGTAATGTAGGCATTGAACCTAGCGTTCTTGATAAAGCAAAACAGTTTTCCTCACCAGTAGAAATGAAGCAGCTAGCTCAAAGCGTACGATTATTCCATCAAAACTGTTCTCCCTTCCGTCGTCTGCATGCGTACAAGCTGTCGTCTGCTGCATTCGCTAGGATGCGTTCCTCGGGAAACGGAATGAGTCATCGTATATTGGCGCCTACGGGCGTGCTTTCTACCTTGAGACAACATAAGCGACCTACCAGTGAGGATGAGCGCGCGCTCTAGGCCGCGTTATCGCTATCTCGTTAAACGCAAGTTTCTCAGCCTGACTAGTCTGGCTGAGAAGTGGCCCAATATCATCGATAGCGTTGCGCGCGCCACAGATATCCGCTTGCGTGACGCAAGTGCCGGCACTGCCATCTCTTGTTCACTTAGCTGTTTACTCGCACCGCGAGAGGAAACTTCAAAGCGCCGCCTTGCGTACATTTCTTTTTATAAATTAAAATGTCGCCGTTGTCATAGCCTTTGGTGACGCGAAAAGTAATTAATACTGATTACAATACAAACACAATAGTGCAAAGTGGAAAAAGTTGCAGAAAGTTTGTTAATTTTAACCAATATTATTTCAAATTAACGTGTTTTTAATAAAAATGATGGTTCAAAACACAAATGCCTACACCACCCAAGAGCGATGCAAATGCTATGAGCACGTGTTGTGAACAAAAGATTTCCATGGCCCCAAATGACAGGGAAAATGCGGCGATACGCATGCCTCTCGACTGCTTTTGCGTATGGCCGCTCATTACCATAAGTCGCGCGGCTCGTCGCACCACAAATTATGGCGGAACATCTCTGCAATGGCGGCCCAGAGCACCGTCACGCAACGTCAAATTGACGTTTACGAAATGACCATTGCTGTGACGCTCTTCACGGGATATTCCATCAGCCAATAAACAAGCTGACATGCTGGCTATCTTGGAACGCCACCACATATTCGTGAAATTGCAGATGCATTGCACGGGCTTCGGCACGCTACCCTCCACTTTCTTTTTAAAGCGCTAAAGTCGCAATATATACGAGCCAAGGACCACAAAAAAGTATTAGTCGATAAAATTTGCAGCTCCACGTCAGGATTCGTCAAGCTGATGAGAACGCAAAAATGCATTGTGCAAAACTTCCGTTTCCCGGCACAAATTTGAAAACACGTGACCTCTGGACAGCCAATGAGACAGCCAAGATGGCGGATAATGGCGGCCGCGCAGCCGCCATGCGTGTCCAGAATAGAGCCTCTGAACGCGTCGAGCACAAGCATCGCATGCAGGCCCAAACTGCCACCGGTTCCCCTTCGCCAGATGAGGTGATCTGTCCAGTCTGCGACCAAGTCCGTGGCCATCCAACCTTTTTCATTTGCGCGCACAATCATGCTACTCGGAAACACGATTCCTTTCGGGAGCGTCTTATGGTTTATGATACTGGGGCAGCTTGTGCCCATCCGCGGTGCAACAAAGCATTCAAATGACTTGTTTTTTCGTGTCCAGAAGAGAACATGCGCACTTCGCCCCCTTCCTTTCAATGGTTGTGGTGGCAGGCATGTCCGTGCTCACGTTGGTTTCGACGGGAATTCAGGGCGCAGGCTCCTTTCCCAAGCGTATCACCCCTGAAGGAAGCCGAACGCCAGGCCGGGGTACGCTTCTACCCTTTTGAACCAGTGGGCATTTCCAATCTGTTCGAAGTGGTAGCCGTTTTTGTCGCGCAAGCTCATAAATAGCGCTGAGAACGGTGCAATTTCTCCTCATATTCTTCTGGTAATTTCTGGCATATCCTTGTCCGCCTTCGAAGAGAAAAGCATTTTATTTTCATAAAATTTGATAGCCAGCACCTGCTCGCTTTTAAGCCACGCCGCATTAGCCCTTTTTGTAGGGCTAACTGCATCGCCCGGACTTGGAGCAGATCGGGCGTCACGGGCCGCTGTGCCGCTCGCTGCTCTTGTACTACATGTGTGTACGTATTTTGCGAGCAGCTCTTCTATTTCGGCGAACCAGCCCTGCTTCGGTCCACTGAAACCCTTCCGTGTTGCTTTGCTGGCGAAAATACTCTCCTTCTGCTTGCGCCAGTCCCGCACGCTAGTTTCTGGTTTCTGGAACTCCGAACGCCCATAATGCGGCCCGATTTCCGTCAGTCTCTGCACACATGATCACTTTCCTTTTAACTGCGCCATCATGATGAACTCAGCGTGTCTTCGCAGTCGGCACTTCCATGCTCACAGAGCAAACGCAGAAAACGGGAAGACAGACGGTAGAGTAACCTAAGCACATGTACTACAGCACATGGAGTAAGCTACGGCAGCTAGACTCGAAGCGCGTACGAGGCGGCCATATCGAAATGCTGATGGCGATAAGGTAACGCAGATTTAGGGTCGTACTAGATTCTAACGTACACGCAATTTTGGACCCCTTTTATCGGAAAAAAGTGCGCGTTAGATTCGAATAAATACGTTATTTGTTTGTTGCTTATACGAAGTTCTTGTGATCTTGCTTCTTTTTATTTTGTTCCCTTTGTGAGCATGTGACCTAATTGCCTCGATGCGAATTCTAAAAAAACATTTATTCATTGCGAAGGGTTACGAAAGTTAAAATACACATGACTGTCCCAGTTACTATTATGGTAAGCCTCAAGTTTAATTCTTTTATCTTGGACGTTATATTTATCTACCAAGTAGTTTTGTCGTACGTTGAAACATGTCCACCCAATGCACAATGGGCACCCAAATTATGGATATTTGTTCTTGTTTTTTAGCTTCCTCTGGAGCCGCGGTGGCTCAGTCAGCTAAGGCATTGCGCTAGTGAGCACGAGATCACAGGATCGAATGCCGGCCGTGACGGCCGCATTTCGATGGAGGCGAAATGCAAAAACGCCGGTGTGCTTGCGTTGTATTGCACGTTAAAGAACCCCAGTGGTCAAAATTAATCCGGAGCCCTCCACTACGGCGTGCCTCATAATCAGAACTTGTTTTGGCACGTCAAACCCCTGAAAGAAGATCTGGAAAAAAGTAGCAACGTGGGTAAAGTTAAAGGTGGAAGAGAGGATAAAGAAACAAAGCAGATCTACAAGTTTACCATTATCCCCTATTTCCGAAGGTTCGCTTACAATAAAAAAAAAAAGATATGACATCCAACTACGGTGTGAGAGCTGCTTTCGACACCAAATGAACTTGGTAGCATCTGTTCTGAGTATTCAACAAAGCAAAAAAGGCAGTCAAGATAGGAGTGACAGTGGAAAGGTACGCACAGAAACTTTTTGTCGTGCACCACTAACGTGGCTAATCATCTGCTCCTGTTGTGTGGTAACGCATACGTTGGGTAGACAGGCATTTGCGCCAATGTTGTGCTAAACTGCCGTGTGCTAAACTGCTTGCTGGCAATCCACCTTCACAGCCGTGGAATGGAGCGTGATGTTTTTTTTTTTTTTGTTTTTCACTCGCTTTTTTTTTTTTTTTTGCTGCGTGGCGCACGTCCGGTCACGGTCTGGCGCGCGTGCTGTTGTGCTTGTCTCGTTTCGCACAGTGCACAACTTTGCGCGCTGTACACGAGAAAACCTCACTAGCGGTATAAATGAGTGCTACACGAACAATGAGGCAGATGGAAGCAGATCACAGAGCATGATCGCGCGCTGGAACACGGTAGTAAATGGCATTGTTTCGTTCTCTGCATGCGCGACTGCAAGACATGGGAACAAGCAGATGAGACGAAAGCACATCTCTCTTGCCACAAAGACACGCAGACCATTCGATTTGTAGGTTTAATCTTTTCTCTAAACTTTAATTCGTCTATTAAAGGAAGAAGTCATTGCAAACAAATTATACAAGGTTGTTGCCTCGAATAACTCTCAAAGTCACGTACCACTGTGAGTGACGTCACAGCACGGCGAACTACCTTGCCACACTTACACGATTGACGTCGACGATCCGGCTGGAAGCGCGGCTTCTGTGAGGAGAAGGCCGCAGGGCGTTTGGCTTGAAATTTCAGCTCTTTTCGCGGCGCGTAGCGGTGTAATAGTACTTTGCAGGCACGATCGTTAGCGTGCATTGTATGCACTGCACTTGTCAGTTCTATATGACCAGACCTCGTGAGGGGCCCTTTAAGTAAGTCAGTCATGCTCACCAAGTTTAAACAGTAAACAAACAATATCACAAGAACTTTATACGTACTAAATGCAAATATGGCACCTAATGTAACTAATTCATGTATTTATTGAGCGTATATTACAGCCGGCGCATAATCTGCTCTTACAGCATGACAATTGTGATGAGTAAAAGAAGCCTTCATCACGCCTTTCATTTCTCTTTTGTGTCCTTTTGCTTTTTATGCACCATGTGTATTGTATTGTTGCAGTTGTGTGTGTGTAGCTGGATACAGTTTGGTTAGTACCCGTTCTGCTTCCTTCCTTGTCCTCATCATTCATGTGCTTCTTTGTCGTAACAAAATGGAGCTACGTGTGCTACATATTTTGCCGGTGTGCTTGCTTTATGGCAAGTTTTGTATTAGTGCTTATTGCACTCTGTGAAACTTCAGAGCTAGAACCTCCCATAGGTGCCGAAACGCTACGGTTAACTATCCGATAGCGTCTTCGTTGTCTTCGTCACTATCGGATAGGTCAGTGTCGGATACGTTTTCTGTGACTATTCGTTGCAGAACCTTATGGCGCCGTATCATCTGACACTTGAAGCAGTTTTCCTGAACAAAAAAAAAAAAAGCTTGGAAGACGCTTAAGGCTGGCCTTTAAGAGTGGAACGAGACAGCATTCAAAGATGCTAGACTGCTTCTCAGGCTTCCCGTCAACTGCAGCTTATGCAACCGTAATGTTTACCTGCAAACGCTGGCGGCGAACGCTATGAACGAAGGCGAGCTTTGTGGGGTTTTTTTACTGTTTTTTTGTGGATCTTTTCTGCCGCGGATGCGTGGAGGCGAGCGCAATCTGGATGGTGATGCAAGGAACTGAGCGGGGCGCGTCGCTCTAAGACAGACCTCAAATGGCAGCTGAAAAAGGGGCTTGTGTTTGAGCTTCCGCGTAACAGAATTATGTTTTCTCTTAAATTACAATCCGACGCTATCATGTCTAGGTTGTGTGTAAGATGTACTTTATGGATATTTAGACGCATTTTACTTTGTGACATTCCCTTAGTTCAGTAATGCCCCACGTGGAGGGCCTCCGTGGTTCGGGACAATTTTTCTCTAACGGACAACGCCGCCGATGCCGACACCGAATTTTCTGCGACACGGGGCCCTTAACGCTATTGCTTTAGCAAAGAAAATAATTTTTGATCAACAAAATAAGTAAAACAACATTCGTGAGCCATTCCACTCTGTGAAGGTGGATGACCAGCGAAGCTGTTTAGCGCAGGACACAGAGGTGACACAGAATTTTGAACAAAGATACGAACACATGTATTTATTGTCCTGATCGGTGGTCATCGTGACGATAGGCACGAACACACATTCGCGTATAACCTGTTATGAAATATCTCCGTCACGTAAGACAATGAATGGCTCATACCCTCGTAAACGTGGCCTCCCCATTACGACGACAGAAGAGAAGTGAAATTCTACTCTGCAATGATGAGCGGCAACGGAGCCAGCTATGGAAGATGACGACGACGAACGTGCGAGCAGTGGCACGAGCGTGTTCGAGCGTTTTACACTCTCCAACGTTCTCGCCGGGAAAGCACCGGGTCAGCACATCCACCGCCTTCTGCAGTCGCTCTTCCGACCGTATGCCGTTGATTTCTGACAGGTCGTTATTGAACCATAGGTGATCACATACTCCGTAACTTGTCCCGAAGTTGCGATCGAGAAAGTCTCTTTGGAACCTTGCGTAGGCGCCGTCGAATCCCGGCACCGTGCCCTGGTAGCGTCGACGTCTCTTTGCGGCATTCTCGGCTGTTCACCTGCTCAGGCTGCTTCTCGACCAGGTGTATGAGTTGAAAATGCCAGGAGTCAGCAAGCTTGAGCCATTCGACATGGAAACAATCAGCTTGGATGAATACCAAGAACGGGTGGAACAATTTTTCATCGCCAATGATGTCGAAGATGACAAGAAGCGAGCAGTGCTCTCACCTCTTTGGGGCCAGCCTCATATTCGCTGCTTCGCAACCTGCTGTCGCCGGCGAAGCCATCAAAGGCAAGCCTCTCGAGTATTCTTGGAGTACAAAAAACTCATTCTTCACGAAAACCATCAGAAGTGGTTGCAACCTTCAAATTTCAGTCAAAAATACGTCATGCCGGGGAGGCGGCTGCGGATTTCTTCGCGTGCCTGAACAAACTTGCTGATAGTGATCTTGGCACGTTCCGAGGCAGAATGCTTTGTGATCGCATGGTGGCAGGCATTAACGAATCGATGCAACGACGACTTTTGGAGTTACCAGATTTGACCACTGATACCGCAAAGAAAACAGTTATCGCGATGGAAGTCGCCAGCAAAGATTCGCAAACGCTCTCGACATCCGTGCCGATAACTGTTGCGCCGACGAATTCCGTGTCACGTGATACTGCGACACGGGAGCCGAAAAGTTTCGTGTTTTCACTGCGGAGGCGAGCACCTGGCGACACAGTGTGGACATGCAGGTAGCGTCGGTTACAAATGTCGAAATAAGGGGCACCTTGCATGAGCACGCAAAGAAGGGGCAGTTACCAGCGGCTTGGCGACATTCTCGAGGAAGCATCAATGTGTGCATACCGTAGACGAAGCAGAGAACCGTTCGGACAGATCAACAACACAAGTCTACGAAATGTGGCAACTACGAGGACATGCACACGATGGTAAGCCGTACCGGGTTGAAGCATCCGTAAATGGGACGGCACTTCTAATGGAGCTTGACACTGGAGCGAGCGTGTCTGTCGTGTCAGAAGAAACCTTTCACCGCAAGTTTCCGTCATTACGCCTGGAACCTTCAAGCGTCGTGCTGAAGAGCTACTCCGATGAACTGTCCCCGGTGCAAGGCAGCCTAACTGCAAAAGTCCGTATGGGAAACCACTATTGCCTGGACGTGTTGTACGTCGTCCCCGGACATTGTCCGTCCCTGATGGGGCGTGGCTGGATGAAAAGTTTTGGAATTGAACTGACCAGTGTGAAGGATGTTAAGGCTGTAACATCGACCCAGGAGCTTGTCACCGAGTATGCTAGTGTTTTAGACGACGCCATAGGAACCTTCAAGGGAGTGTCTGCGAAAATAACATTCGAAGACAACGCTAAGCCAAAGTTCTTCAAAGATCGTCCTGTATAGTTTGCAATGCTCGACCGCGTTTACGAGGAATTGCTGCGCATGGAACGTGTGGGCGTGCTGTGTCCAGTCAAGACCTCTGAGTGGGCGGCACCAATTGTACCTGTTTTGAAGCGCAATGTAAAGATTCGGATATGCGGAGATTTCAAGGTCACCATGGATCCCGTGAGAGTTCCTGAGAAATACCTGATACCACGTGTTGCAGACCTGTTCACTCGACTAAGCGGCGGCGACAAATTCATTAAGTTGCATTTGAAGGATGCGTAATTGCAAGTCCAACTGCATGAAGCATCCTGCGAGTTGGTGCTCATCAACACTCCAAAAGGATTGTATGAATACACCCGTTTACCTGTTGGCGTGACGTCAGCACCTTCAATATTCTAGCGGGAAATGGAGAACCTGCTACAGGAGAACCTGCTACATAGACACGTGGTGGTGTATTTCGATGATGTTCTCGTAAGAGCGCGCGATGACCAAGACCACCATGTATGTAAACATAGGCAGAGTTCTAAGCTGACTAAAGCAAACTAGGCTTATACTGAGACTGCAGAAGTGCACCTTCTTGGCACGACAAGTTCAGTACTTCAGCCACGTTGTTACCGCTGCGGGTTTTCAACCCAAGCCTGAGAAGACCGGGGCCGTGCGGAACGCTCCTAGGTCCAGAGATATCAAGTCACGCGGGTTATTTGGGTCTTGTCAATTATTACCGCAGGTTTCTGCCTGGACTATCTAGCGTGTTGCATCCTTTGAATGAGCTGCTTGGAGCCAAGGTACCTTGGGAGTGGCGTGCCGAGCACAAACGTGCTTTCCAACAAAGCAAAGAGCTACGAGTTTCGGCAGCCGTGCGGGCGCATTATGATCCCAAGAAAACAATGGTATTAATATGCGACGCATCACCGTATTGCGTTCGTGCGGTTCTGGCTCATCGTGAAGACTCGAGTAATGAATAGCCGATCGCCTTTGAGTGTGCGTTTCAAGAACTTCCTGCCTCGGAATGGCATCAAGCTAATGCTAACACCGCCGTACCATCCAGCGTCAAATGAAGCTGTAGAGCGTGCAGTTAAAAGCATTAATTGAAAAGTCAAGAAAGCGACTGAAGGCAGTTTGACATGTCAACTAGCTCGCGTCCTGTTGAACTACAGGACCACTCCCCACGAAACCATAGGGTGCACACCAGCGGAGCTTATCATGGGCCGTAAGCTGAAGACTGCTTTAACATTGTTTCATCCTGATTTCAGATCTAAGGTCTTGCTGAATCAACTCAAGCAGAAGATGGTCCATGATGAGGGCGCTCGAGCTACACCTCCTGCTAGACCCGGTGGTTCTTTCTACGCATGAAACTTCCGTTCCGGACCACCCTGGGCCGGTATTTTGTAGCGATGCCTTTCCAGTAATAATGCCTTTTCGCGCTTATCACGCTTTGTCAGTGGTCAGAGCGACGGTCCGCTAGCGTTATCAACGGGATCAGCCGGCCGTGAGCGGTGGATGATAAGACTAGTATAGAATAAGTCATAAGGCATCGCTACAAAATACCGGCCCTGATGTATTATCAGACGATCGATGTTGGCGACGTAATTAAGAACACTTGTGGCCTGACTTTACGACAACTAATGTGTATCTAAGGAAGGCGCCTACGGGACAGGCTTCGTTTCACACCGAGTGTGAGCCAGAGCAAGCGGCGGCTGAGTGTGAGCCCGAGCTGGGATTGGTCGTTGCTGCACCATGTTTTTGTACACACAGTCAATGTGAAGATGTCAAACGTGAAGCTGGACAGAATGAGGCCTCGACAACACACGCTCCGACAGTTGTAACTTCCGATGACAGTACACTAGCGCTGCGTAGAAGCACGAGGATAATAAAGCAGTTGTGCGTTTCTAACCACGAAGGTCTGGTGATTGTTGTCCTTTGGTTTTCTTTTTCTTTGGGGGGGGGGGGGGGGTAGGAGGGGGAGGATTGTAACAGATGGCCACTAGAGCACGTACCTGTACATTAATATTATTGTGACTAACAGATGGCGCATCTGGCATATTACATCACGATGTCGTTATAAAAAAGAAGCGCACGTGGAAATAAAGACAGACGTTTTTGTGCGAGAGCAAGGTGCGGTGTTTCCTTTCCCGGCTGCTCCCGGCGAGCTGGCTTTTACAGAAAGCTGTTCCACTGAAAGCCGCCACTTTGAACTTCCCTGGCGGCGAAAAAGCTAATGCAGTTTTGACAAAACTTCATAGATGGCACAAGCACACGTCCAAACTATTGGACAACTGGGTTTTAAGGGACAAAATACGCCGACAGAGGCGTAGTACGGAGTTAATGATGTCCAATATATTCGACAAATGTCCCACAGCTTCTACTCATGAGGATAGTCAGTTCCTGAAAAAATGCCCAGCGCGAAAGAAGAAAACGAAGACATTGGCAAGTGCAACGCCACGTTAAAAGGAATGTGCAGCGCCAAATTGATGCCTTACCAGACCCCAAAATTTATTTCAGGGACATATTTACAAATTTTGATAAACTGTGACGTCTCGGTTGGGACGACGTTTATTAGGCCCGGGAGCTCGTCAGCGAACAAGCGCAGCACATAGGCGATGATGATGAAGATGACACATACCGGAGAAGGAGGATATGTAAAATTGTGAGGATGATGATGATAACATACAGATGAGGAAGATGTGCGTAATAAACGCCCACACTAATTTCCCCCCGACGTGAAAGCGGCCATCCTGGCCGCCCCTCAAGGTGTCGAGGCACGACGCGTGAAGGGCTTCATGCGGGAGACGTGGACAACCTCGGTATTGTGGCAACGGCTACAATCTGTGGGGGCGTCAAGAGGAGTGACGCGATAGTGGACAGGGGAAGTCTGTCCAAGGACTATGTACGGCCCGATGAACCGTTGCTGGAATTTTTTACATAAACCAGGGGTGACAAAAGGAGTCAGGAGCAGGACCTCGTCACCAGGTCGAAAAGATACAACGCGATGACATTCGTCGTAAATATTTTTCCGGTCTTGTTGTCTGGCCTCTGTGTTCAGGCGAGCACGCTGGCGACAGTGGTCGAGTCGGGAAACGTACTCTTCGCACGATGATAGAGATGAATTAGCCTTGGAGTTGAAGAACTAAAGGTCCAGAAAGAAAGTAGGGGAGCGTCCATAAACGAGGTAAAATGGCGAGTAGCCAGTTGTGCGCTGCACGGCCGTGTTATAGGCGAAAGTGACGAATGGTAAAAGAACATCCCAGTTGTTGTCGTCTGGTTGAATATAAGCGGCGATCATGTCGGCAAGGGTTCGATGAAACCGCTCGGTCAGGACGTTAATCTGGGGGTGATAGCTAGAAGCTGTCTTGTGGGCAGTGCCGGAGGCTTGAAGAACTTCGTTAAGTAGTTGTGAAAGGAACGCCTTTCCACGGTCACTGAGCAGTACACGAGGAGCCCAATGGCGTAGAATAATGGCTTCAAGAACGAAGTGAGAAACTTCCGAAGCAGAGCCAGTAAGCACAGAAGCTGTCTCAGCGTAGCGCGTCAGATGGTCGACGGCAGTCACTATCGGATCCATCGATTGTCAGCAGTAGTGACCGGAAGGGGCCCGTAAAGGTCGATCCCAACAACCTCGAACGGGGCTGCGGGGCATGGAATCGGCTGTAATTGGCCGACAGGAGCTGATATTGGGAGTTTGCGACGCTGGTAGGAAGAGCAGGATCCGACGTATCTGGCGACGCTAGCAGAAAGGCCAAGCCGATAGAAACGACTTCGAATGCGGTCATAGGTTTTATGGAACCCAAGGTGGCCAGCTGTCGAATCATCGTGAAAGGCGTTGAGGACACGAAGTCGGAGAGAGCGTGGTAGAACTGACACCCAGCGTTGCCCGTCAGGATGGTAAATACGGCGATACAGCACGTAATCGTCCAGCATAAACTGCGCGATCTGGCGACGGAGGCGCGCGTTAGGTGGACGAGAAGCCCCAGAGAGGTGATCTATGAAGCGTTGACAGTACGGGTCAGCAAGCTGACGAGAGGTGAGTGGCTGATCATCGTCGAAAGGCAGTTGGTACATTGAGGCCAGAGAGGAAACCGTAGCAGTGTCGGTCGAACTGGTGACTTGCGAAGAGATGGCCGAGGCGTCGAGCGGGGCCGTAGGAAGCGGGCAGCGAGAAAAGGCGTCGGCGTCTTGGTGTTTCTTTCCGGGCTTGTAAATGATTTCGAAATCATACTCTTGGTGGCGTAAAATCCAGCGACCCAGGCGTCCAGACAAGTTCTTGAGCGTGAAGAGCCAGCTTGAGGCGTGGTGGTCCGTAACGATGGTGAAATGACGGCCGTGGAGATAAGGGTGAAACTTCTGTACCGACCAAACAACAACGAGGCACTCTTGCTTAGTGATCGTATAGTTCTTTTCGGAAGCGCTGAGTACACGGCTGGCGTATGCAATGACTCTGTCTCGCGAAGAGTTGTCGCGTTTCAGAAAAACAGCACCTTTACCACGGCCGCTAGCGTCTGTGTGTAGAAGAGTCGGTGCGCCCTCATCAAAATGCCAAAGCACAGGTGCAGACGTGAGGGCGTCCTTCAAACGTGCAAACGCCAATTCGCATTCCTGGGACCACAGAAAGGGTACACCGGAAGCTAGTAGCTTGTGTAATGGAACTGCGATGAAGGCAAACTTCGGGATAAAGCGACGGAAATAAGAGGCGAGGCCAAGGAAACTGCGCAAGTCTTTGGGTCTGTCAGGACGAGGAAAGCGAAGAACTGCAGCAGTCTTGTCAGGGTCCGGCTGAATGCCATCCCTGCTCACGACATGACCCATGATCCTAATGGCTTTGCTGGCGAAACGGCATTTCTTGGTGTTCAGCTGAACACCAGCGCGGGCGAGGCACGTAAAAACTTCATCAAAGCGTTGCAGGTGCTGATTAAATGTCGATGAAAAAATTACAATGTCGTCCAGATAACACAGGCAGGTCTTCCATTTCAGGCCACGCAGCACGGTGTCAATCATGCGCTCAAAAGTCGCGGGTGCGTTGCAGAGCCCGAAAAGGCATTACGTTGAACTCGTACAGTCCATCGGGGGTTGCGAACACCGTTTTCTTTATCGTCTTCGTGCATGGGGATTGGCCAATAGCCGGAACGCAGATCTAGGCTGGAAAAGTATTCCGCACCTTGGAGGGAATCAAGGGCGTCGTCAATGCGCGGCATAGGGTAGACGTCTTTTCGAGTTATCTTATTGAGCGCCCGGTAATCGACGCAAAAGCGCACGGAGCCATCTTTTTTGCGGACCAAGACAACAGGAGACGACAAAGAACTAGCCGAGGGGCGAATTACCTTGCATTCCAGCATGTCGGCGACGTTGTCTTCGATGATTTTCCGCTCGGCTAGAGACACACGGTATGGGCGGCGCCGCACGATAGATGTTTTGTCTGTCAGAATGCGATGCTCTGCAACGGTTGTTTGACCCAACGTTGACGAATAGACGTCGAAAGAATTAGCGTGCTTTTTCAACAACGCCAGCAGCTGTTGTGTCTGCGCGGGTTTCAAGTCAGTGCTGATGACTGCTGTAAGGGCGGCGGCCGAAGAAGAATCTCCAGAAGATGGGTCCCCAGAAGAGACTGTTGTAAGTGGCAAGACGCAGACAGGCTCCAGATCGGCGACGCATGCAACGGTTGTGCCTTGCGGAAGTAGGATTTTTTCTGGTGTTGCGTTCGTGGCAGCGACCACTGCAGATCCATTGTGGAATCGAACAACTCCTGATGTAAATGCTATGCCTTTAGTAAGGCAACGGGAAGAAGGGAACACGAAGACGTCACCATGGTCAATGTCATTGGATAGGAGGGTAACAAGTTCTTTTTGTTCTGGGAGTAGTTCCGTATCTCCAGCAGTGGTCAGGTGAAATGGCGTGTGGGTTTCTTCGCCAAGCAAGTGTTCGGTGTCGGCAAGGTGTATCACACGCTGCCCACAACAAATAGCAGCAGACGCAGAAGATAGAAAATCACATACCAAAATCAGATGGTGAGAGCACGGGTATAGCACAGCAAAGTGTATGTGATGGAGAATGTCATCGATGAGCACACGCGCAGTACAGAAGGCAGAAGGTCGAATAGAGTTCCCTTCGGCTGCAATCAGCGTAGGACCATCGTAAGGCGTCATAACTTTCTTTAGACGGGAACACAAATGAGCATTCATAACTGACAAAGCCGCACCAGTATCCACTAACGCATCCACGAGCACCTCTTCAACATACACCCGAATCAGATTGGATGGGCGCGCTGGAGGAATTTTGGTCTTGTGTGTGTGCAGTTTTTCCTCCGGAAACTGCATCGCTTAGTTTTCCGCGCGAGTGGTAGAGGTAAGTGAAGCAGGCCGAAGTGGTGACGATGAGAGGCGGGAGGGCGATGGAGAACGGCGTCTGGCTGAACGGTAAGCGCCTCTTGCTTCAGGTGATGCACGCGGAGATGGAGAGCGCTGTGAAAGTGAAGAGTAACGCTGCCTTTGGTAAGAGACCCCACTATAAAAATTGCTCTCACACATATCGTAGCTCCGACGCTCGTCTTGCTGGCGCTTGCGTCAAAAGCGTGATATGTGGCCGCGATAGCCACAATAATAGCACGGAGGACGAGACGGACGCCAAGGGGGGTAGTAGGGGGTGTTCGGTGTACCGTGTGACAGGAAGGTCAGATGGGCCGACGAAGGCTCTGGCGGTGATGGCGGGGCGTGAACCGTGGGCGCAGTTGCAACCGACGCGTAAGTTGGTAGCGGCAACGGAGAAGTGACGTGGCCGAGAGGCTTGGCAGCAACTTGCGCGTATGTCAGTAGTGCGGTAGGCGGTAATGTGTGAGGGACAGGAGATTGTACTGGCACAGCGTAGGTCAAGGACGCCAGTTCTTCCCTGATAACATCATGCAATGACGCACCAAAAGGTTGGCTGGGCCACGTCGAAGGTGAGGGTAACCCCATCGATTGCAACTCTTCGCGTATGAGCATGCGTATCAGTGTACGTAGATCGTGGTCCCCCGTAGAATGGGCATCGTCAATGTCGGGCTGTAGGCGGACAGACTCGAGCTCATCGAGGCGCTGACAAGTGGTGACGACGTCAGCGACGGTAGCCGGAATCTTAGTGGCGAGGGCATTGAAGGCAATAGTTCCAATGCCTTTGAAAATGTGGCGTACCCTGTCCGACTCCGACATTAAAGAATTCACACGTCGGCAGAGTGCGAGGACGTCCTCGATGTAGGAGGTGTACGGCTCGCCCAGGTGTTGCTTGCGAGCATCGAGGCTTTTCTTGGCGAGAGTGGACCGAATGGCCGGTGTGCCGAACACTTCACGAAGCTGGTGCTTGAAGAGAGTCCAGTCGGTCAAGTCAGTCTCGTGGTTAAAAAACCACGTCTTCGCCACACCAGACAGATAGAGGGATGCATGGCAGAGTTTATGAACATCACCCCAGTGATTGGCGGAACTGACTCGCTCATAATCGTCCAGCCAGTCTTACACATCCTCTCCGCGAAGACCAGCGAAGAGATGGGGGTCACGCTTGGGACTGTTGATAATAAAGGAAGGAGGCACTTGCGATGTCGGAATGGTGGCAATAGGGGCGCCATGCTGCACGTCTTGCGGCATGTTAGCTGACAGTGGGCGCAAGCGGTGACCTGAACAAAGCTCCAGGAGGCAGACCGGACAGCCAGAGGACGTAGGACCGAAAAGGACACTGCACCACTTGTGACGTCTCGGTTGGGACGACGTTTATTAGGCCCGGGAGCTCGTCAGCGAACAAGCGCAGCACATAGGCGATGATGATCATGACATATACCGGAGAAGAGGAGGATAGGTAAAATTGTGAGGATGATGATGATAACATACAGATGAGGAATATGTGCGTAATAACGCCCACAAAACTACTACCTAGCAGTCATTTAATATATTACTATATCACCTACGCCAGCTAGATACTGACAATATAGCTAATGACCCCTCTATATGCAATTAGAGGGCAGGAGTGGGGATTTTCTTTGAATCTCTTCAATGTTCTTAGTCTCTTACTCTGCACACCCATATCTCATTCAGAATTATTAGCGATTGTATTAGCATTACGAAAGCTTCCCCAGAATGACCAATTATCTGTTATTCTTACCGACTAGCTGTCTGTATGCACAACACTTACTGCATCTTTCAATTCAATAATACTGTGAACTTTTCATTCAATGGTTGAATGGTTCAATGGTACAATGGTTTCGGCAAGTATACTTGCTTTGTGTACCGAAACATGGTGCGTGGGTTGCGCTTGAACGAAATGGCTGATTCCCTCGCATATGCACCCCTCAATGTCCCTGTTATATCTGTTTTGCTGACATCAGCCTATAGGTAACCGCGGCTAGGTACAGAAATGTCTCTATAATGAAAAATTCCGCAAAATACTATTCTAACAGCGTCTTCTGAATTCCACCATCTTTGTTTCCCGTGAAATAATAATTGGTGTCCTTCAAGACAATTTGAAGTTTCCTTTACAAAATTGAGATGCCGTATACCGCCTCTAAATTTTTACTTACACAGGTCTGGTCTCGCTGTGTCCCCTCTATGTTCTTTTTTCAATTCACCTGAATCTATTGAGTATTTTTTTCTCTCATGCTGCCGATTTTTAAGGCAAAGAAAACTGTTATAGATTTCATTTCGACAACTTCAGCTATCGGTAACCTCGTTAAGTATTCTTTCTTTTGGGGCGACTTCACTGGAATACAGCCACAGGGATACTTTTCTCGCAGTTTACAGTTTCATGAGAGACACAAAAAGAGAACCTGGCTGAATTTCCAAAATTATCAATTATTCCTGTTACTTCACTACATGTTAAATAATTTAATCTCAAAATTTCTAACACTATTCTTTTATAATTTCTCAATTATATTGTTTAACCCATGCTCTATTATGGAAATTCATGTTTTGTATAATTCTAATAAATATATTTGAAACCACCTGCTTCTTGGCCAATCCCCCATAGTGGGTATGAGCCAGTATTTGGAGACAAGAGAAGACAAGAAGAAAAGGAAGACGTTGACAGGGAGACCCCATGGCCGATGATCGTTCAGGTAACTTGTTTCCACTAAGATATCTTTGAGATTAGTGTTTGAATCAGTCTGCGGTCTTTTCGACACTCCATTATGACAATTTCATTAGTCACTGATGGTAGGCGTGATCATGTGAGCGTCGCGACTACCATTTATTTATTTTTTGTTACCTGTCTCTTTGTAGTGGAAAATCCGGCACAATAACATCTGGTCAGGTGAAACAAAAAGTACGCAAGCTTTGGGATTACACGTGATAAGGGTTTCAGATAATATGTTATTGTGTTACTTATGGTTTGATTCATCAAGGAATCAATATTAAGCCTTGTTGTCAGGTTCTTCTCTGTGGCTACGATACGTATGCTGTCACAGTTTATCTAGTGACTAGTATTTGGTGCACGCTCTGCGAATATTCCTCCTTTTGCAACGCCATTCTTGTGCACCATCAGACGCCTGCAGAAATTTCTATTCTCACAAATACGCACCGAATCGCAATCAGCGCACGGCATCTTAGACTTGTATTTAAGAGCCAGAACTGTCAGAATTACCATTTAGCTTAGGTTACGCTAAAACGAGTTAGTGCTGTGGTGTAATTTTTTGCGTGGAACTCTTTTGCAGTCGTTTCTCGAGGTGACAGGATCAGGAAAAAGCCTCGTGGGAGAAGGCCTCTTCCACCAAAGGTGGCTGCGAATCAGGGAGAGGACAAAGCCCAAGGTGGGAAAAAACACATTGCTGCTTTCCCTCTGCCGTAAGTGTGCTGAATTAGCGAAACATAGGTTATTGTTCTTACCATATTGTATATGTATGAGGATGTTAACTCCACTATATTTCCATCCTATCATTTTATTCCACCGTCCCTGCATTGAACACTATCACTGTATACTATCATAGCCACTCTGCACTCTAATCAGTGTACCCAATGATCAGAATATAGCAGTGTTCAATGGAAATACAGTAAATACTGAGGGCTGAATTAACTGCTGCAGCGTACAGTCCTAAGATCAAGCATTGATCCCGGCTTTGTTTCATGCAAGAACTAGCAGCCCATACAAAAACATTGAAAAGCCACTTCACGCTGCTCACGGTGTGCAAATTATAAAGGCGCACACTTTATACTATTTCTTTCCTGTATACTGAGCCTCTGAATTTAATTGTTGGCAGTGGCTAGTCAGTTAAATGACTACAACAAAACAAAAACGCTGTACTCAAATAAAACTGAAAAAAGCGGATCTCATGTTATTCCCATATACAGGGTCCTGCATATATCGTTTAACGTGTTCGAAAATCACATTTTTCGCTTACCGCTGCACTGTTCTTGCTGAAATTTTGCGATAGGATCACATTTTTGTAGTCTAGCTCGTTCAGTGTAACAATTGTCACATTTATTTGACTGTTTTAAGAAGAAGGCGCAAAATTTTTCTTCGCTTATGGGAATGCGAGCTCTGTCGTAACGCGCAAGCATAAACTTATGTCGCCGGCCTTTCGGCAGCTACAAACGGTAGCTGGTCAGGGAGGGATGCTGCGTGTGCCTGCTCCTAGAACACGCGGTAGCACTCCCTGTCCGGCTACTTTCTGTAGCTGCCGACAGGCGGCGACACAAGTTTATGCTTGCGCGTTACGGCAGAGCTCGCATTCCCTTAAGCGTAGGAAAATTTTGCGCCTTTCTTAAAAAAAACAGTCAAATAAATGTGACAATTGTTACACTGAACGACCTAGACTCCAAAGATGCGATCCTTCCGCAAAATTTAAGCAAGAACAGTGCAGCGGGAAGCGCAAAATATGGTTTTTGAACACGTTAAGCGAAATATGCAGGACCCTATATTTAGGAGCTCTAGCTTACAGTAACGTCAGCAAAGGGACGGCAATTTTTACTGTAGGTGCCGTGCACAGGTAGCCACCGCGCACTTTATCATTCGACAAGAAGTGGCCACAAATCTTCCAGAAAGAAGCCACCAAAAGATAAAGCTCATTTTGCTGCAGTAGTTCGCATATGTACACTCATGATCAAAAGTATACGGACCACATGGACGATGAAAAAACTGAATTTCTTGGTAATTAACATGCATAACCTGAAACTGATTAGTACACTGCAAAGTTCGCAATGCCAAGTTTGGACTGCAGTCCTAAATTTTAAGTTGCATTCAGAGGCAGTTGGGAAGATCAGCTTTATCGCGAAATCCGTGGTCCGTATATTTTTGCACACGGGTGTACAACTATAGCCGGGAAAGAAAAGGCCATGAAGTTACCCTTCATGTGCCCAACACGCCGGAATTGCCTGTATTCGCAGCTTGTCCATGTTCCAGTGCCGATGACCCGGATAAACGGCGATATCCGCAGTAACCTGAGCGCTACCGGCCATGCTGAGAAAACGCCTGGGGACAGCCGGATACCGTCCTCCCTGCGGTCACACTTGTGCGACCACAAACTAGCCACGAAACTTCGTTTCTTGACTAATAAACTCCTATGTAGCAAGTTTAGCAAAACGAGAGCAAAGTGAAAGCAGAAGCAAACGTTTCGACAAGTGGACTTGTCTTTTTCAAGGTGACATATGTGCTGCACGTTGCCTTTCCGTATATAGGCCACCATCACAACCAGATTCAAGGATTCCATCGGTGAAGTTTTATAGAAATGCATTCATGTTTGAGCTGTTGCTTTCGCTGAGTAGCTTCGTTACCTTTTGCATGTCATGTCAAAACTTTGTATAATATTAAAGGGGCCGTGAACCACCCCTCGGGCTTAGTGAAAAAAGCCCAGTCCGCGCATAGCATACGCTGCTGTGAACATCTCAGCCTAATTTCGCAGACGTGCGCAACGCGTGGATCTGGCAAGTGGAGCTCGCGATCATCTTTTCTCTCAAACGCTCTCTTTTCAACAGAAGCCTGCTCCTCACTCTTTTCTGGAGGCTTTATTTCGTAATATTGACCCTTTTCGTGGAGCAGTTCGTTCTAGAGAAAATAGATGGCGCTTTCGGTGGCCCGCCCCACGCGGGCCACCGCGGGCGTCGGCGGCCTGAGCTACAGCGCAAGATTACGAAACCATTACCGCTTCTACCTTGCTTCTGCTGGCCGACGACGCCTCTAAGACTCAAGGTCTGGCCACCGTGTGAGGAAGGGGGGCTCCGGTGGGGCTATAGTCTCCCTGCCCCCGCCCCCCTTGACTCAAGCAATAGGTTCTCTCTCTCTCTACCTTGCTTCTGTGCGATCAGCTGTCGGAAATGCATCTGAGTTTTAGCTAACGCGCTGTGCTCTAATAATACTGCATTGAATCATGTGGATTGAAGACGTGTGCAGTAGTTTGCTGCAAAAATAATGACTGGCATATCAATGAATGCACTAAATATGTGTGGACAAGTTCGCTGACCGCTGCTGCAACTGTCCGTATACACGTATACGTGTTACCGGCACTTCGAGATGTACGGCTTTCCTCGAGGATACAGAAATTTGCTCCTCCGCCAGTGTTGTGTCACCAACCTTCAAAGAAAGGGCTTCAGCCATGGAACGTCGGCAAGAGTTAGTACAATGACAAAGGCAGTAGCGCCGCGTCCTGTCATAGTAGGTTTCGCGCACAGTATCCTACACACATCTACCCCAACTGGCACGGAAACTTGCGCCCGCTCTATAGCCAACGTGTCAAGAATACGTGAATGGGTGCACACTTGAATATATGCGCACTATATACGCACATTAAGTGACGGACTACACCGATATCGCACGAATGGTCGAAGCTGAATGCTTCGTGACGGCCCACAAGAGTAAGCGAGCTACTAGCGGTAATATATCTCTGCTACAAGGTATTACAATGTACAAAACAGCTACGTTGGAAGCCTTGTGCGCAGTAAGAACAAATCAATCGAAACTGAGCACATATACCCGCGAGCAATTAGGCAGAAAATAATCAGATAGTGATCGCACCAAGGAACTTTACCGAGTCAGAAACGTGACAAGCAACTGCTTCAAAATATTTGCCATAGAACGAAGAAAAAGCACACTAATTCCGATTCAAGTAATGAGCGGGAAGCTTGGATAGCTTGGAATACATATTTAGCCCCGCAGTTAGAACAAGCACCATATACGTGCTCGTTCCGTTTGGACATAGCTTCATCAGCTCCGAAAGTGATTTTGCATGTTCTCTGAAGCTGTCGCTAAAGCTTCGTGTCGTCCACCCAGTCACCGTCTACGATCAACCGAAACAGAGGTTTGGCAGTTGAGGTAAGCAATGGACGCGTAACCACGTGATCAAACATGGAAGCACCCACGGGATCACCGCGAAAAGGATTAATAGCAGATTTCCATAGGCGGCTGCTATTGGTGAATAGCTGACATCAATCAGAAAGGGTGTTTGGATCTCTGCGCTTCTGCGTACCGTTACTGTGTATATTTATTGAGGCAGTTTAATATCCAAGATGAAGTAAGCGCAAATCTGCTTTCAAATTTCGATAATAATTACGCACTTCCGGAAGAAGCCGACTATCGTTTGCTCAGGCACGGCCGCGGCCGCTCGCGTAGGAATTAAACATTGGCCACCCTGCTTATCGGTGTCTTAGCCGTCGAGTCTCGCTAATTTAGACTAGTTCTGAACATTCAACTAGCCTTGAACCACGCGAAACTTAAGGTCAGACCACACGCACGCTTGGCAGCGCACGCTCACTCCTGGCCGCTACTGGTTAGACGCCTTGGCAGACTTCGCTTCGTAATAAGCTATTGATAGCGTTTCCAAAATGGACGTGGATACTATATACGTCGGTCAAGCTAGTGCAGGAAACCGAACAGGCTTGTCCGCACAAAACGTTCTACTCCAAATCAAAGAAGAAGTCCTCAGCAACGTTCCCCGCAGCGGCGACCATGCCCTCCTAGCAATCGACGTCAAAGGAGCTTTCGACAACATCAGCCACCAAGGAATCCTAGAAGGGCTCGCCAGCACCAAATGCGGCGAGCGAACGTATAAGTACGTTCAGAGCTTCCTAAGCCACCGCACAGCAGAGCTGAAGATTGGAGAAATCCAGACTGCAGTATACCACCCTCCCAACAAGGGCACACCACAAGGAGCTGTCATCTCACCCACGCTCTTCAACGTCGCCATGATCGGCCTCGCAAGAAAACTGCAGGACGTAGGAGGCCTCCGCCACGCCTTCTACGCAGACGACATAACACTCTGGACCACAACAGGGTCCCTCATTGAATAAGAAGAACGGCTGCAAACTGCAGCTGACCACCTCGTCCAAGAATACGTCAGCCAACGGGCCATCGCGGACTACAATGCTCGCCTGAGAAATCCGAACTCATACGAGTCTGGCGAGGCCGGGGTAACCCCAAAGTCCCCACAGACACAACACGAAAACTCGAGGTACACCTCAATGGGGGCCTCATACCTCAGAAGCCATTGCTCAGGGTGCTGGGCATGTAGCTGCAGTCTAACCAGCGGGCTACCCACAACCTTACGCTCCTCAAAACCAGTGTCAAAGCGATATCACGCATTATATCCCGCGTGAATCCAAGAATAGAGGCATGAAGGAAGGGGACACCCTCCGACTGGTCCAAAGCCTGGTGGTGAGCAGAATCACAGACAGCCTGTCCTACTACCATCTCACACAATCCGAGACGAAACATGCCGACACGCTCTTGAGGATGGCTTTCAAGACCGCTCCGCGCCTGCCGATGAGTACATTGACTGAGAAATTATTGGCGCTGGGGTTACACAACACCCTCAGCAAGCTCACAGAAGCCCTTCACGTCTCACAACAACAGAGACTTGCGCGGACTCACAGGCCGGCAGGTCTTACAAACCTTGGGCTTCAAAGCCACAACACTACGAACCCAAGAAACCTGCACAATACCTCGTCACGTCCAGGACAGGTATCACATTGCCCCAATACCGCGCAACATGGACCCTAACCTGCACTCCGGCAGGAGGAGAGCGAGGGCCCAGTACATATAGAAGACATTCAGGTTCCATACCACGGCCCGTTTTACGGACGCCGCTATGTACGGGACCAAGAATCAGGGCGCAGTGGCAGTGGTCTGCGACCGCCAAGGCCACGTCACCTTCAGTGCATGGACCCACCCCTGCACGATCACGGAAGCTGAAGAGCTGGCCATCGTGTTAGCCATCCGCGAAAGCCAACACGCAAACAAACCACTGAAGATTCTCCCGGATTCCCAGCAGGCCTGCCGCAACTTCCTACAGGGAAGAATCGAAAGACCTGCGGCACAAGTCCTAGCCCAAATACCCAAGGAGGACACTGACGACACCACCACCCAAACGATCATCGGGATACCGGGCCACGCTGCCGTCACGGGTAACCTGCATGCCGACCAAGCAGCTCGAGAATTTGTACATACCCGAGCACTCATCACGCCAACTGCAGATGACTCTGACCCAGTTGACCCTGAGTATTCAGCAATCCTGAACTACCACAGAGGGAGTCGCTTGCGATATCCCCCACCCCATCGAAAACTAAAGACGGAGGATGCCGCTGCCTGGCGTAGGCTCCAGGCAGGCACTTACACGAACCTACACATATTGCATCGCATGCACCCCACAGTCTACAGGGACGAATGCCCGTGGTGCGGGGCCACACCAACTCTATACCACATTACGTGGGAGTGCACGCTACACAATATAGAACACCACGACAGGAACACCACGAGGGAGCAGTGCGAGGCACTGCTATCAAGCTCAACCCTCGACGACCAGCTCAAGCTGATCCAGAGAGCAGAGAAGATGGCAAGAGCCAGCGGAGCCCTGGACTAGGAACCCCGATTATTAGCGATGACAAAACTTTATCTTTTAGATGCTAGATAGAGAGTACTAGAATAGGGTCGAGTGGGACGAGCGGCTGGGGCGGCGCATGCTTTGCAGTGAGGCTCCCGACGTGGAAAAATACTGGGGCGGCGCTGCCGTCGAAGTGGATTGGGCCGCATCAAGGTTTCGCCGTTGAAAACTGCTGGCGATACTTCTCGGCACGGTCATTCGTACTACTTCGCGCGCTGGTATTTGCGTTCAGACCGCTCAAATGGTGTTCATAATTGCATATGGCATGTATTTATGCCTTAAGAATAAATGACTTTCCTTTCTCTTCTTTATTTATTTTTTATTATTTTCTAATGCCGCTCGGTGATTGCGCGTGCATTGCGTCCGCAGTGTCGGCTTTCATTCTACTATGTTATTGTACGGTTCCCTTTGGAGAAAAAAATATTTTTCTCTGTCTTCAAGCAGCATGTATCTCTCGTGTGTACTGTAGCGCATACAGTTTTCTATCATTAGTTCTTGCGAAACGCAGACAAAGCGACATATACGTAACCTTCCTGCTTGCCGCTTCAAACAAGTAAAGCATATCTGCCCCATCCGGCGCCTTGTACTCTGATTTAAGGTAAGCATTGTTATCGATAAAGAAGTAAACTGCAGCGCAAAATTCCATTCAAGTTTCCGCCTTTCTCGCGTAACAGAATGCGGAGTAATTGGTATGGAGTCATATTTATTGCAGTCGGACCTCGAGCGCCGAAAACGGTTTTAGTTAGCCATTCTATATGCTAATCTTTGGCCGTAAGCCGTACGTGGAATTTTTTTTTCCAGTCGATACTTCAAAAAAGAAAAGAAAGCCTGTGCGGTAGCCTAATTAGTGTCTATATCGTGGATACGACGTTGCGCTCCTAAACTGGACCTCGTGGGTTCAATCCAGGTCGCGGAATTCAATGGGAACGAAATAGAAAAAGACTCTTGTACTTCTATTTAGGTGCACGTTAAAGAACCCCAGGTAGCAAAAACTAAGCCTGTTGCCTTATAATCATATCGTGGTTTTGCCACGTAAAACCGAAGAATTTGCTTATATTAAAACAAGAAAAAGAAAAAAGCAGGTGGCTGCGTTCTTCGGCTTATTTCTGGGGGTGTAAACAACATAAATTATTCTCGAGTCTGATTTCCGAGAAAAACATGTTACGCTTATCCTATATGTCATGCATAAATCTAATGCCGTTCCCAAATGTATGACCGCTCAACTCAGCAGCTTGTATATTACAAACGGCTGCGTTCAGTTATCCGTTGCACTATCATAACGACCATAATGAAACATTCAAAGGAACGGCATGTCTCTTTTACACGTAGAGATATGTGCAGATCTGCTGCGTTCGTTGAAGAAGATAAGTGTGGTACCACATGGGGCACTCAGTTTTAATGGGCTGCAAACATGGTGAGACTGTCAAAAATTCTTGTCTAAATCAAGTTAGCATAATTACCGGTTGCCCCAAAACGGGGCGTTTATATTGAATGACAGCTAGGAACTTCTTAAGCAGGATTTATTAACACCCGTCCGTTAAATCTGTCAGGATCTGCGCCTCTGCGCGACAGTCACGACTCTCCGGTATCAAAATCATTCGGAATAACAGTCCTGACTTGCATGCAGTCACTCACCTTTGAGATTTCAATAGTGCTGTTATTCGTTAAATTCGAACGGAAATGACATAATATTCATAGCAGGCAAAACCCTCTTATACATATACATATAAGACGGTTTTGCCTGCTATGAATATTATTTTTGCGAATGAGAGTTTTATTTGCAGTATTCACTAATAAGTGTGTTTGTTACTGCAAACACGTGCGCTTATTCCGGTCGGGAGTTCTCACTTTTTCAATTATTGCATTTAGAATCTTTGTTATTCTTTCCCTTACATATATATCCTGAATATATATGTCTATGTACCCTTTGATTTGATTAACTAGAAATGCATTGATCATTCTTCGCGCCACGCAGTTAATAAACCTGGTTTATTTCACTCTAATATTGTTTTCTTCGATCACTGTCCCTGATTAATATCCACCAACAAGAAGCGCACGTAAAATGACACGATATCAATAATAAAATTTTCTTACGTAGCCTTCATGGTGCAGAGATACCAGTTACTTTTAGAGGACAGTGGTAAAAGCAGCAGTTCACATGGCTAAAACTACATTTGGCATGGGCCGTCAAGAGTCATGGGCACACCGAAGCAACTAAAACATTTAAAAAATGTACTGCACAGAGGTTCTGCGAGAAAAACTGGGCGTCGGCCAGCGTACGCGTAGCGAACGCGCGCTCGCTAGCAGACGACGCGCTTGACAACGACAGCAAAATTGAAGACCTCGCGTTGTATAATCTATGCCTAAAATATATATCTTTGGTAAAATGGTGTAAAAATAAATTTGCAGTTGAAATAAAGCGCTATTTTAAGAGCGTACTATGCGCAATCGGCCTCGGTGCCCGCAGCGAAAGTACGTTGAATATGCCGCGGAGCGCGTCTCCGCCCCAATCCAGTACGCTCGCAGCGCCCTCACACTACTTTTCCACACGCGGCGCCTCAGCGGCAGAGCGCCGTTCGGCCCATTCGACCATTGTCTAGTACACTCTACCCAACCCTATTTTATTGCTCTCTGAGCATAGCGATGCTAGTACAGTGTACTGTGAAAAACCCTCTACTCATAGGCTCACCCGATGCCAGGATATCGGGTGTCTCACGGTGTAGCGCGATGTAAGTTTAAGTACATCAAAGATCAAAGCCACCAGCTCAGGGGGGCGGAGGGCATTTCGCGCACGCACACAAGCACAGGCGCGCTGCCGGCTCAGCCAGCTAAAACATAGCCTTCGGGATTTGTTGCTACTCGATCAGTGCCCCTCGGGACCGTTGATTAGGGCGCCACTTATAGCCCAAACTAAGCCAAGTCGCAGATTTTCAGTAGCCCACATATAGCCACATAGCCAACTCGTCCAAGTCGACGGCAATTTATTTTCTGTAGCCCAATTTGGCTATATATAGCCAAACCTGGCAACACTGGGTTGTCCTCGGAGAGCCGCAATGCGCTTAACCAGTGGACTCGTGGCGGCACCCCGCGGCGGCCGCGGTATAACCGACCGCAGCGACGAATAGCAGCCGCGTATTGGAATGTGCTTTATTGCGTAATAAAGTATAGAGGTTAGAAAGGAACCCTTCAAGCCTCTATAGAATAAAGCAAACAGAAGAGAGTGAGGATCATGGTTCTTTTGAAACGAGGGCGTTTGAGAGAAAGGCGACTACGCGCTCCGCTTGCGAGCTCCACGCACCGCGTGCGGCAGCAAAACTTGGCTGACAATTTCACAGCAGCGTATGCTACCCGCGGACTATGTTGTTTCAGAAAGCCCGCGGAGTGGTTCAGGTCCCTTTAAACAAATATTCGCTTGTTCTCAAAACGCTTTCTGTGCTCGAGAATACGTACCTCCTAGCACTGATAGGCAACTGTGGTGTTTGACACTGTGCTCAAATAAACTACAGTCAAACCTCGTTAATACGTGGTCGGCCGGGAACGACGTTTAGGTACACACTAAACGATGTACTAATTAACCGCCAATGCCTATTTAGCGGCTACTTGGCGGCCGGAAAAAAAGTACGTGACGATGCTCTCACATACACGCGCTCAGACAGGCTTTATTTGCGGGTAGGCAGCAAAAAAAAATGGGTTATCGTCACTTGCCGCTTTGGTGGCTTTGCCGCGACAACGTCATCTTCGAACAGAACACTACAACACCACGACCGCAAGCACGCTGGCGGAATGAAGGAAAAAAATGTCACAGTTTCGCCCTTAGGGCGAAGCGTTGAATGCGATAGCAAAAGAGCAATGTCATACCAAGTAAGGTGAGCGGCTTTGGTAGCAATATGAATTGTAGTACACATGAGCTGATTAAGTAAGCAGGTGTGCGGCGGCGTAAATAGACCGACATGAAGAGAGACTCGATGACCACGAGAAGGCGCGTGTGAAACGGTGGTGTTGATGAGAAGCGCTTCCCGTGGGCAGCGCGTGCGAAGGGACACACCTGTAGCGCTGCACTGCCGATCCGGGCAGCATTGCATGTGTAGCGTGCGTTGGAAAATGTGCCCCGACCATTACTAACTGAATGAACAAGCGTGGTGTGAGCGCGCACAAACAAACATGAATAGATCATACTGAATGACTGCAGACAACGACTGTCAAAACGCTGGCAGCAAGCGCATACGCCGCAGCGGGCGAAGGTAAAGCTTTAGGCCAAGGTGCGTGCGGTCTATCGCTTCAGCGGAAAACTCAGCGGCGAATGCACAGCGCATAGAAAGGTCAGAGCCCTGTGGAGATAAGAGACGGTGCGGGCGAGCGACGAGCGTGGTTGTTGGCAGAGTAGAAGTGCGCCCCCCCCCCCCGCTCCCTCCGGCGCTGGCTTCCCGCTTTCTTGCTTGCGCGTGGGAGAGATAAGAGACGGTGCGGGCGAGCGACGAGCGCGGTTGTTGGCAGAGTAGAAGTGCCCCCCCCCCCGCTCTCTCCGGCGCTGGCTTGCCGCTTCCTTGCTTGCGCGTGGGAGATTGAGTGCGTTCGCTCTCCGTGATAGCGCGCGTCCCCGCGCGCTTCCGCTCGGGCATACGGCGCGCGGCGAAGATTTTATCTATACGGAACCTCACGGCGACGGCAACGACGACTGCGACGGCGACGCCGACGGCAGAAATCCGGTTGAAGTGTCCATATAATTGCTATCGCAATAAAAACAAACAAACGCAGTTACACCCGATAGGCGCACACGAAGCTACCGCCACTACTTGCACTTTGTTCACGTCGCAGATCGCTCTGAAGACAACACCCGCGCCGACGTGCACATTTACCACGTCGTAGATCGCTTTCATGCTACGGCGCCTGCGAAGTAAAACGTCGCCCACTTTCTCGCCTCCCCCGCCGTACCTCGCGCGCGATAGAAGCGCGCTTCCGCCTCGCCTTTCTCCCTCGCGGACGCGATTGAGCTGACCCTCGCAAGCTTTCGCTCGCACATGTAGCGTACGGTGCGCGGTGACGATGTTACCGTGTTTGGACTTTACACGGAACCTCAAAGCGACGACCACGACGACGGCAGAAATGCACTAGAAGTGACCATAAGATTGTTATCGCAATAAAATTGGCTTTTGCACCCATACGGCGGTACTACTTGATTTGGATTCGCAAATTCCCAACCCCTACCGGCAGCTTCTTCGCGTTACCGGAAGTCAATCTCAAAGGCCATGCTCTTGTGCGCTGCAACAACAGCTGTATGAGCAGGAAATACGTCATGGTGGCCATGAGGTCATTATCGCTGGCGACTGCCGTCCGTGCATGGAGGAAGGAAAAAAAATGTCGCAGTTTCGCCCGAAAGGCGAAGCATCAATTGCGATAGCAAATTAGCATAGAGCTATTCGGAGTAGGGATAGTAATTTTATCGGCTGCATAAACTTGGACACATTCGCTTACTAACTGAATTAACAAGCGTAGTGTCAGCGCGCACAAGCAAACATGAATAGATCACACTGAATGACCGCAGACAACGACTGTCAAAACGCTGGCAGCAAGCGCAGCCGCCGCAGCGGGCGAAGGTTCGCGCGGTCTCTCGCTTCAACGGAAACTGAGCGGCGAATGCACAGCGTATACAAAGGTCAGAGCCGTGTGGAGATAAGAGACGGTGCGGGCGACCGCCACCGCCGGGCAAAGTGCAGAGGAGTTGTGCAGAGGAGAAGCTGCCCTCCCTCCCCCTCTTTCCCGCTGTGCCTTCCCGCTTTCTTGCTTTCGCGTGAGAGATAGAGTGGCAAGTTCGCCTTACGCCCGGTTGCAAGATACGCCTTTGGTGCCGGAGCACAGCGTCGGCCCGCCTCCCACCCTCCCATACCCCGACGGCCTTTCGCGCGACGGTCGCCTTTGCTTTCCGCCGTCCGTTCACTCTCCATGATAGCGCGCGGGGGAGTTCGCCCTCCGTGATAGCGTGCGTCCCCCGCGCACTTTCGCTCGCGCATACGGCGCGCCGCGACGATTTTATCGCCCTCGGAATCTATACGGAACCTCGCGGCGACGGTGACGACGACGGCGACGCCGACGGCAGAAATCCGGTTGAAGTGTCCATATAATTGCTATCGCAATAAAACTGAGGAGGGGCCCTCACGTCACGTTTTGTGAAGCCAAGTGTCGCCGGAAGTCGGCGTTACTCCGTCATGTAACCTGTAAAGCCAGGTTTCTGATACACATATTATTGTAAAGGTTTTGGTTAGGTTGGTGTTGGTTAGGCATGACGACACTGAAATGACTACTATCCACGCCCAGTTGCAATCGTAATGGAAACACTTCAAAGTGTTTTTCCTTGCGTGAAAGAAGCTCGCGAATACACGCAAAGTGCCTGGAACGGCCAGTCGCGCGGCCATTATGCGTGCATTCGGCCGCTGCTATCCCGCTCGAAAGAACACTTTTATGTAGCACGTAACACTTCTACTGTACTGGAAACAATATGCACTAGGTTTTCTTCGAGTAACGCATTTGCTGTTTTTTTAAATCTTTGTGCATCATAATTGCGCACCCTGAGCAGCAGTATATACATACCTGAGCGAGATGCTGCCCCCACGCGCCAAACGCCAGGTCTGCGAACAATGGCTGGTGCAGCACAGGGAAATGAAGTGTAATAATTCTTTCATACCCTATACCAATCTCTGGCCGTGGCATTAGGTCCTCGGCAGTAGGTCTCTCTTGCTCAAGTTATACATCGAATGCGTTAATGAAGCACGCCGCTATCGATAACAAGGACGTATACACTTAGCCCTATACCACCGTGCCCTGCTTGTGCACACGACTGCGAACACTTGAGCACTTGCTGTTAGATTGCAAACCTTACAGCAGTTGTTGCTATGCGCTGCTGAGCAAGTCCCAGCAACTTAGTTTTTCTCGAACTGGGCTCAACAATTTATTATTTCCGAAAGGCCCTGCTCTAAGACTATAGGATGCTCTCAAAGCTGTACTCGAATTATTCACAATTACGAGACTAGACTGTCGTCATTATAATGCTCGTACTCTGCGTGTGATCTTGTGGGACAAACGCTTTGTTCTTCTCTTTTCGTTATTTTCAAGCTTGTACATACGCTATAGCCTGCGCCGGCGATGTAACGCTGAAAAAAAAGGTGCTCTCATAACTGCATAGCCTGCTCGGCACGCGCTCGTGCCACTGCTTCCGCGTTCGTGGTCGTCGTCTGCTTCCAACGCTGGATGCGTTGCCGGTAATCATTGTGTGAAACAACTTTATTGAAACCAGCGGATTGAGGCCTGGATCTAGGCCACGCCACGGGCGGTAGAGATACCCTGTCTTCCGGCCACCTCTCGAGCTCGCTGGATGGCCCATAGTTGGTCTAGCAGATCTGAGCTGATAAGCGCGGCTTTCCACCGCGTCCCAAGCTGTTCTGAGGAGAGTGCATTTTTATCTTGTACATGTGCGCAATCCCGAAGAATGTGTTATAGGGTGGCGTTCTCTGTCCTACATAATTTACACAAGTCATTTGGGTATAATTCGAGGTAGATACGATGTAGGTGCACCGGGTTGGGGATGGTCCTGGTTTGAAGTCGCCTTCAGTCAACTGCCTGAGATCTGTCTAATTTGGAGCGAGGAGGTCGGAATATGCACCTCGACTTTTGGTATAAGTGGGTGATGTCACAGAATGGGAACATTCTGTCCCTCTCCTTCCAGGCCTCTCCTCCCGTTCCTTCGGGAGAAGCTTCTTCGTAAGCGCGGTAAATGACACCTCGCGCGACGCGGTGGGTTTCCTCGTTGAGGTTGGGAGCGGGAGCTAACAGGAACTGTGGGCTGGGAACCAAATGGTGTATCTCTCTTCGAATTCCTCTGATGATAACAGCTGGGCTTTCCCATGGAGTATGTTAGCGGCCTCGGGCGATATTCATCCTTGCGCGTAGTTTCTGATCGCTGACTGTGAGTCGCTGATGACGTATCTACATTTGGGGGAAATTAAGGCCTGAGCGATAGCTACTTCTTCTGTAATTTCACTATTATTAGAGCGTATCGAGCACGCTCTTATGCACTCGTGGTCGGAGTTTATTACTACCGCGACGTAGGATTCGTGACTAGGGTACTCCGCTCCGTCCACGAACAACGCCTCCTTGTCTCAACGGTATACCTTGAGTAGAGATTTAGCTCTGCTTTCTCTCCTGCCCTGATCAAGTTCGAGGTTCATATTTTTGGGCAGGTTGAAGACCTGGATCTTTTCCCTGATTACCTTGCGAACCGACACTTTACATGCTTGTTGATTGTGATAGCGTATCCCTAACTTGCTGACCATACTCCTGCTCGGGCGCGAACCGGCTAGTCTCTCCAACTGAGCAATCTGTTGAGCCTCTATCAGCTCCTATAATGTGTTGTGTATAGCCAGTTGAAGTAGTCGCTCGGTGCTGGTACTATCTGGAAGGCCTAGAGCTTGCTTGTACGCCTTTCGTGTGAGTGCGTTGATCCTGGCTTTTTCGGCTGAATACCAATTGAGGTATGCCGCCACGTATATAATGTGACTTATGGCGAAGGAATATACAAGTATGACGACGTTAGCTTCTTTCATTCCCTGGTGTTTGTTTGTGACTTTCTTGATTAGCCTTATTGCGTTGGTGACTTTGGTTTCTAGCCTCTTGGCGGTTTCTCCGCTAGTGCTCTTGCATTCGATGTTGAGTCCTAGGATTCTGATCTCTCTCACTATGGGGATAGTCGTGCGTTTTTTTGTGGGAATTTGGATTTATTCGTAGGCTTGGTCCTAGTTGTAACCCTTGGGTGGTCTGCCTTTGAGCGTGGGTCGATAGAGGAGGAGTTCGGATTTATCCCGCGAGCACTCGAGGCTGCAGTACCTTCGAGATACTCCTCGGTCGTGTCGACGGCCTCCTGGAGTCTCTACTCTCTCTCTTCGTCGCTACCTTCAGACACCCAGATGGTGATATCATCTGCATATAAGGAGTGATGTATACCGTGTACAGAGTTGAGCCGTTCCGGGAGTCCTATCATTATTTGATTGAACAGCATGGACGATATGACTGAACCCTGCGGGGTGCCAGCGCTACCCATGAGTATCTCCTCAGATCTGAGTTCTCCCACTACGAGAGATGCCGTTCTGTCCGTTAGAAAATCCTTGACATAATTATACGCACTCAATACTAAGCTTAATTGGCTTATCTGATTTAATATAGATGCATATGCTGTTTTGTAGAAGGCTTTTTGAGGTCTAATCCTAGTATCGCCGTAGTCGATTTTGTTTTATTGTCTAGGATCTGCTGTTTGATTTGTAGCATGGCGTCCTGTGTGGATAGCTGGGCGCGGAACCCCAGCATGGAATCTAAATAAATTTCATTCTCCTGAAGATAGTTATGGATTCTATTGAAGAAAGCCTGTTCCATCAGCTTTTCAGCGCAGGACGTGAGTGAAATGGGCCGTAAGTTACATAGATCGGGTGGTTTTCCGGGCTTGGGGATAAGGATTACTTTAGCATCTTTCCGCTGTGCTGTGATGGCGCCTTCGGTCCAACATTCCTTTATATATTGTTTGATGGTCACTATTGCTGGATCGTCTAGGTTACGGAGAGTTTTATTGGTGATCCCATCTGGTCCCAGTGCGGATTTGGTGTTGTGCTTCTGTATAGCGCTGCCCTGATTTGAGCCACGGTGAACTCCTCGTCTAGGACCTCGTTTGTGCCACCGGTATACTGCCCGGGCTCTATGACGGGATTGGTGGGGATATATGTATTGCTAGCCTCGGCATTATAGTCCTTCTCGCTGCCTTTACACTCGTGCACCAAACTACGCAAGGATTTCGTGTGGTCCGATTTGTTTTTATCTGAGTCGAGCAAGTGTTTGAGCATGCGCCATGTCTGGCCAGTGTTCATTTGCCCATCCAGAGCATTGCAAACTTCATTCTATTGCGTTTTGCTTAGCTTCTGCCAATGTTCTTCCATCTGCTTGTTGAGCTTGGCTATACGCTTGCGGAAGCTCCTATTGTGCCTCCATCTGTTCTGCACTGATTGTTTCGCCTCGCACATGTGCGCGAGACGGCTATCAATCTTCGTTTGCGTATAGCCTCGCTGACGTCTTGTATAACGTCTTTGACCCATTGCTCAATATTCTTGATGGGTGCTTCTTTTTTGGCATCTCTGACTTTGTGAAACTTATCCCTGTCCGTCCTACTAACCTGTTGTCTATTGAGTTCTGCGTCTACCACCTTTTGAATTTTGGTTTCTATTATACGAGGATCGCTCCCCAAATCTTCAAATGTGTTTTCTGTTTGGCAGTCCCCGCGTGTCGAACTAATGTTAGATCTGGCGTTGTGTCCCTCGCGAGACGAGTCCCCATAGGCGTGGGGGAGTCGGGGTCGGTGATGAGAGTTAAATCGGTTTCTCCGGCGTAAACTTACACTTCTTTTCTGTCGTCGTAATGGAGAAGCCGCTTTTACGGGGGTATAAATAAGCCATTGCTTAAGGGATTATTAGCCATTAATTCTCTTACGTAACGGAACGATTTAATTTTGAAGAAATTCCTTGGAAATCCCTCTAGAATTAACGCGCTCGGGAAAGGACTCGTCGTCGACGTGGCGATTCAAGCGTGAAGGTTTCCGAAGCCCAGGCGAAACATCATCGAAGAGCCGGCGACTCCGAGTAGCGGGACCGCGACGTTGAGGCCAAACGCCAGCGTCGTCTTGCCCTCCAGGAACGCGATAACGGTGGTGCGCACCTCGGCAACGCTAGCGCCAACTATCCCAGTGCGACGGCCAGGTTTCAACGCGAGTTTCTCAGCCGTAACTTCGGAGCCAGCTGCAGTGCGTGTGACCAGTTGTGGCTGGAGCACAACGTGGTACTCGTCAGTGCAAACACCCAAGAAACACACGACAAGCTTCGCTTATCCCCATTTCCACGACAGCAGAAGAGCTACACATTTTTTTCTTCTCTCCTCTTCAAGTGGGTGGGCGTGCTTTTTTAGGTGTGGAGTACCTTACGCGCCCGGGCTGTTGGCGTCTCCTGTCATAACCGTCTTCGTCGTCGTCGTAGTCACGTTAAGCAAGCGGCTTGTGCTCGCGCTCGGGCACGCGCTCGTGCCAACGCTCCCACGCTCGTCGTCGTCTTCCACAGGTGGCTGCGTTGAAGCAATATGTTCGTGCTCGCGCTCGGCACGCGTTCGTCGTCGTCGTCTTCTGCGGCTGCCTGCGTTGCCGCTCATTATTCCAACGTACACTTTCACTTCTCTTCTGTCGTCTTAATGGGGAGGCCGCGTTTACGAGGTTATGAGCCATTACTTAAGGCAGTTGTCAAATGTAGATAGAAGAAGAAGTTTGTCACATGTAGACAGAAGTGGAGCCGAGATACAGTAGCCGAGGCCCGAGCTCACAGCGAACACGAATACAAGTGCTTTATTGCTTCATCCCCAAACTCCCCAGCCCTGCTCTCGTCACTCCGCCTTCTGCTCGCCGCAGTAGGTGGCGCTAGTAGCCGGTGGCGCGACAGCTAGTGCAGCACAACACTATCCAATTACCCCTGTCTTGCGCTAGCTGATTCCAACGTGCAGCTGCAAATTTGCTAACTTCATCACCCCACCTCATTTTCTGCCGTCCACGACTGCGCTTCCCTTCTCTTGGATTCCATTGTGCAACTCTAATGGTCCACCGGCTATCCATCCTACGCATTACATGGCATACCCAGCTCCATTCTTACAGCGAAGCTCTATATATATGAATTGTCACACTCCTACCCCTTTAGTTCCTGTCATGGAGAATACCGGTTCACATGGCGTCTTGTCCGGGCACTTTTTCTCAGTGCGACAGGGCTTCCTTCCGATGGGAAGACTGCTGCTGGCAGCTCAGCTCTGTTGTGGGGCTCACTTGGTGGCTGTTTTGACTCAGCAGCAGCTCCTGTAGGCTCCACAGGCGCTGTTGCTTGTTGCTCAGCTGGCTGATCTAGACACACAGCGTTTGTAGGAGGTGGCGTCTGTACGAGCTTGGGGTGAATGTGGTCCCCATGTCTGTGCCACACAGTTCCGTCTTGTAATACAAATTCAGATGAGGCACAGCTCGTAGGACTGCTAACAGAAACAGGTACCCATGGCGGACCAGATCGGAAGTTCCTGGTGAACACTGGGGCAACTGGGTCTATTATTGGCGCAGTGCGGCAACCCTTGTCCGTATGCAGATTTTGCTTTCTCTGCTTCAATTCAACAGACGATAAAATACTTGGGCTCATGACATCCAAGGGCGTCTTGATTCTTCTTCCCATGAGCAGCTCGCACGGCGCACGGCCTGTTACATCATGAGGCATTGAACGGTGTGCTTTTCTTCAGTTTATTTTTGTAGTCTGTACTACCCGCTCTGCAGCTCCGTTATAAGCAGGGTGATATGGAGGCAGCAGCATGGACGGATGCCATTCCTGTTCAGGAAGTTAGCATACTGGCTGCTGGTGAATGCTGGCCCATTGTCGGAAACAATGATGTCTGGCAGACCATATTGAGAAAAGACAGTCCGGAACGCACAGATCGTGGCCTCTACAGATGGTGACGGAAAAGGGTGAACTTCTACCCACTTGGAAAAAGCATCCACCATCACGAGGAAGTAGTGTCCCATGAATGGACCTTCATAATCAACATGGCTCGTGAACCAGGGCTTGTCAGGAAATGGCCATGGCATAACTGGTATCCTCCACGCAGACTTCTGGTGCGCTTGGCGAACAGGGCAGCTCCGCATCTGGTTCATCATGTCATTGTCGATTCCAGGCCACCACACATGGGACTGTTATGATCGGCTTGGAACTGCACCTGTCAAATGTGGGAATCAAGCTCGAGCGCCTTTCCCGTGACGAGATATTCCTCTTTCATCCCCGAGAGAGCGCCTGACCTCTACGGAGCAGACGAAAACAGCGAGCTACCAAGAAGGAAGACCCGAGGGAGAGGAGGTCGCCCACTTGACCGCCCGACAGAGGTCTGACACTTCCACAAGTTCCCCGAAGGAGTCATAGGCAGGTTATGCCTGGAATCTGTATCTCTCCAATGTGGGAAGCAAGCCCCAGCGCTTTTCAGGTGACGAGATAATCCCCTTCAGCCCCGAGAGAGCTCTCACCTCTACGGAGCAGACGAAAACGGCGAGCTACCAAGAAGGAGGACCCGAGGGCGAGGAGGCCGTCAACTTGACCACCGGAGAGGACTTCCCCGTAGGAAATGCCGGCCACCACAAGGGGATTTAAGGCCGTCCTGGCCCCCGTGTTAATCAGAACCGCTCGAGACTCAGATAGAGTCAAAACCATGTACCAATGAAGTGAATACAATCTTTTCTATTTTTCATCATCATGATGCCCGCCTTCATCGTCGTCTCCTGATTCCTGCGGTGACGACCCACCTCACCCGGTTGGGATTATATCAGGACCTAGCAATCATCTGATTTCTCAATTCCAGGGTGGCCACCGTGCAAAAGCTTAAGTATTTGGGATTGCAGGGACTTGGGAACAATGATACGGGCTCCCCACAAGAGGATGCCTCTTGTGGGGAGCCCGTGTCATTGTTCTTTCATGCAAACTAAGTTCATTGGTCCTCGTAGTATAAGGGCCCCAGTCTCCACCTTCCGAAATAGGACTCCCGGTCAGGACAGCCTCAGCCACTTGTGACAGCATGGGATCCCTTGCCGTGGCACGTCTAACGACTGCAGGTGATAGGACATCAGGGTACGCTTGTTCTAACATGAAGACATTGCCAGGCGTGGAGTCGTGAACCTCAGTTGCAGGAAGAGGAAGCCGGCTGAGTCCATCAGAATGGCCTAGCTTACTGCCTGCCTTGTAGACGAGCTTGAATTGATAACTTGATAGTGTGAGTGCCCACCTGAGGACTCTCGGTGATGCCTGTCTTGGCACACCTCGACTTGAACCAAAAAGTCCTAGCAATGGCTGGTGGTCTGTTACAGCAGTGAACGGCCTTCCCCACAGGTACTGATGAAATTTGCGGACGCCAAAAACCAAAACAAGACCTTCCTTGTCAGTCTGACTATAGTTCCGCTCAGCAGCAAGCATAGTACGTGAAGCAAAAGCTACAGGTATTTCGGTTCCATCTGCTTCGGTCTGTGCCAAGACTGCACCAACACCATACGGTGACGCATCGCAACTGAGCACAAGTGGTTTCTTAGAACAGTAGAGGACCAGAACAGGTGCATTTGACAAGTGCCTTTTACTTGTGATGAATGCTTGCTGTTGCTCTTTTCTCCAGCTCCACTTTTCCCCTTCAAGAAGCAGCTGATGCAAGGCACGCAGTCTTGTTGAGATATTTGACAAAAACCGTCTGTAGAAATTAAGCAGGCCAAGATAGCTTTGAAGCTCCTTCACATTATGTGGCTCTGGCGCATTGATGATGGCCTCTACATTCCTGGGGTCGGGCTTTAGACCTTGCTTGCATATAACGTGGCCCAGGTATTCCACTTCGGGAGCGAAGAAAACACACTTCTCCAGCTTCAACCTAAGGCCCACTTCCCGAAGTTTCTGCAAGACAATCGTCAAATTCTCTAAATGGTCTTTGTCGTCGATGCCTGTAATAACAATGTCATCAAAGTACACAGCTGTTTTCGGCACACCACGAAGCAGGTTTTCCATCTCTCCCTGAAAGATAGCAGGTGCCGCAGAAATGCCAAAAGGTAAGCGTGTATACTGGAACAGACCCATGTGTGTGTTGATGGTCACATATTCACGGCTTTCTGCATCCAGAGGTATATGCTGGTAGGCGTCTCGCAGGTCAAGTTTTGTAAACTTCTGACCTCCGGACATGGCTGCCCACAGCTCATCAGCACGCGGAACTGGGTAGGTTTCCATGAGGTACACAGCATTAACTGTTTGCTTGAAATCTCCGCAAATTCTTATTGTGCCAATTTTTTTTTTCGGAACAGGCACAATCGGCGCTGCCCATTTGGCTGTCTTCACGGAAACAAGAATGTTCTCATGCTGCAACCTCAGGATCTCCTGCGTTACGAGGTCAACCAATGCGAACGGAAGTGGCCCGGGTTAGCAGAATTTCGGCACTGCATCTGGAGGCACAAGAATTTTGGCGCAGAATCCCTTGAACGTGCCAATGCCTTCTGCAAACACCTCAGGAAAACGAGCAATGAACTCGCTGACAGCACTAACTTGGTTAATTTGTTTGAATCCTTCGACGCCAATGCCCATAGCTTGGAACCAGTTGCGCCCGAGCAACGTTGGAGCAGTGCCACTCGTGAGGTACAGCGGAAGGATCCGTTCGTGCCCCTTGTATCCAACACAAACGTTTGCCTTGCCCTTGACTTGCTCAAGCTCCCCACAAAACCCGCGCAAAAACACGTTTGAAGGTTCTAAACTCACTTCTGGAAAGGCATGTTGAAACTTCTTTACTGGCATTACAGAGACGCTTGCGCAAGTGTCCAACTCCATCGGAAACGGATTCCCGAACAGTTCCACGGTGACAAGGAAGGGCGGCACAGTCGGCTCACCGTTGAGGTGCCACATGTAAAAAAACGTCAACATCACGAGTAACATAAAACATATCGGCGTCGTCAACAGCGTTTACCTGCGCCGTATGTGTTGATCGCGGCGGGACAGACCTCAAAGCAGATGTGTTTTCCTTTGCGAATGTGTCGGCCTTTCGCGAGTTGCAGACGACTGCCAAGTGCCCCACTTTCTTGCAGTGGCGACATTGCGAATTGCTGTGTCCGCATTGTGACGCTAAATGACTTCTGTCGCCGCAGCGGTAACACGCCATGCTCTTGGCCGCGGCCGATACCCGGTGAGTAGGCAAACCCGGTAAACTACTCGCAGGTGCCTGACCCAGTTCACCGGCATCCTTTTTAGGGGCTTCCATGGCCAGGGCAGTTTTCACTGCCTCCTCGAATGTGAGGTCGGAACTCTCGAGTAGCCGCGTCTGAACCGCTGCGTTGTTTATGCCACATACTATTCGGTCTCTCAGCACGTTGTTGCGTTCGTTTCCATAATTGCAGTGTTCAGACAAACACTTGAGAGCCGCAACAAAGTCGCTTATTGCTTCTCCTTCGGAACGCCCCATCGAATTGAAGCGAAAGCGTTGCCCTACGACGGATGGGGTGGGGGCGTAGTGCCTGCCAAGTACGGCCAGTATCTCGTCGAACGTTTTATCTTGGGGCGTTTCCGGCTTACAAGGTTGCGAAGAACTGCATAGGTACGAGTCCCGCAGCAGCCTAAAAATATTGACGTTTTCTTTGCTGGCACGACGTCATTGGCTTCGAAGAACTCTTGGAAGCACTCCACGTAAGCAGGCCAGGCGTTGCCTTCCCCCTCGAACGCTTCGATCCTACCGAAGGTAGGCATGGCTGTTCATGTAGTTCGGTGCATCCTCGTCGCCAGTTTGTAACATGTAGACAGAAGAAGTGGAGCCGAGACTCGAGCTCACAGCGAACACGAATACAAGTCCTTTATGGCTTCATCCCAAAACTGCCCCAGCCCCCAGCCCTGCTCTCGTCCCTCGGCCTTCTGCTCGCAGCAGTAGGTGGCGCTAGTAGCCGGTGGCGCTACAGCTAGTGCAGCACAACACTATCAATTGTCACAGCAGTATGAGCCCATTAGCTGTGCATCACTGCGTGCTCGCACCTCCCCAGGTGTCACGTTAGTGGAGCTGCATTTCGCTCAATGTATCATTCGAGCACCGAGTTTTCTTAAACTTTTTTTATCACCCCAAATGTTCTATAAGAGAATTTCCATTTCTGCTTGGCCGAGCCTCTGCTGAGGGTATGTGCCATATCTTTAGACGGCTTCAAAGTAGAAAAAAAAAGAAAGAAGAACCGATCGTCAGCGCATGCACCGGAGGCGCGCGGAGCCTGCAACGAACGGCTGCTCAGAGAATGGAGCGCTGCCCAGCTCGTCACCCCGGCGAGAACCAGCAAACAAGGCCTACGAGCAGCAGGCCGCCAGTCCGACCGACCAGCAACTGCAGCTGCGTCGCTCTCCGGCCTCCGGGTGATTTCGAAGTGTTCTTAAGAGAGCACCGGAGCTTCTACGACGCCGCATGCAAATACCTCCAAGTCGTCATCGCGGCGTCGGGTGCGGATGACGCAAAGAACCACCACCATAACTGCTTCGAAGCGCGCACCAGCGCAGAGTGGCCGGAATGGGCATCGAGCGTGACGGCCGAACCCGCTGCCTTAAAGACCGACCTCAATAAAAAGCTGGCCATCGGAATACGTCGCGTCGTCACGAAGGGCGAACGACAAGCCGTCGACGGTTCCACCGCCGTAGGCGGAGAAAATGACATCGAGGTACCGCCGCCTTTATGGACGATGACGAATACCTCCGCTGTCCATGAGGTCTTTCCTCACTACGTCTCACATTCAATAGCCAATTGCAAGAGGAGAAGCGCAGGAAAGGGTCACTCATCCACGGATGAGGTTGGCAGAAACGAGGAGTCACCCAAGCCCAAGACCGCACGCCTGCAGTTTGGGGTGTCCTGGTCCGCTGGAGCGTCGGACCTTGGCGAGATGCGCGGCAAACCACAGATGCGCCCCGCAACGAATTGGAAGTACGATAACATTGACTTCAGAAAGCCCAACTGTGCACGACGCTGCGACATCATGACAGACGCGCCGGCGGTTGACGCGATGAAGGTGCCCTTTAAGAACAACACCTCAGCACTCGCGAAGGTAATCACCAGAATTACGGCTTGGGAGCGTCAACAGAGGTACGGAGCGGCCACGATGTCGTTCGACCGCGACGAAGGCCCGTGTGAAAACGGCCCCGCCTAAGGACACCCTTGGCCAGCTTGCGAGTCGAAAAGGCCGTGCCGGAGCGATGACCTTAGTGCCAGCCGCAGGTACCGCGTCACGTTCTTCCGCCGTCCAAGCCGCCAATACATACGATGCGGCAGAACGTGGTGTTATCCGACAAGTACTTGAAAAGGAGATGAACTTTGTCTCCTTTTTTCTGTTTCCGCCGCTTCACCGCCTCTTCACCGGTGCCTTTTTATGAACAACCTCGGCAAGGTGGCCCGAGGCGAGGTCTGTACGTGCACGTGGCCAGAGCAGCTTGAGTCTCGGTGAGAACGAAGATGGCAACAGCAGGAAAGTGAAACAACCAGCATGTTGACTCAACACCCGCTTGTATTTTGGTTGTGATGCCGACAAAATACAAGTGTTGCGTGTGCTGACATTGTGTTTTGCTTTTCGTAACAGTTTGTCATTTCGGCTGACTTAAGCCATTGAACTTCTGCCTGATACCACTAAGAACAACCGACAAAGTCAAGCCTAACGTCTTCGTCAACGCGTGCGTTACTGTTTAGTTTCTCAAATGCGTTCATAGGTTATGTTTACATAAACAATAGTAATCGTAATAAAATCTAAGCACTACCGCTAAGATGCACACAAATGCTCTCCTAAACGCGATACACACATTGTTCGACAGGATTCATAGAGCTATCTTCGATATTACGTGGCTCATAATAAAAAACGGCGTTTTTATACTATTTGCGAGGTCACCGGTTCGGCTACCGGTCGCTGTGGCCTTCCGCTGTAAGCAAAAGAAAAAAAAACCGAGGACACCTAAGCGCGCCTTATAAGTTGTGAATGCGAAAGCACTAATGTCCAAATAAACGCCGCTGAGGGGCTCGGTTCGCGAACGCAAAATAAAACGTTGCACAGAAAAATTAGCATAGCTTAGAGCACTGCACGGGCCGATTTTTTTCAGCCCGGCCCGGGCCCATTTTTACTTTGGGCTGCCCGCCCGAGCCCGACCAAAAACTTTATGGCGAGACCCGGGCCAGGCCCTGGCCCGGAAATAATCTACGTTATCGGCGCGCGTGTTTCTATTTGCGCCCAAGCCCAGTGCTCGACCGCTGGCACCGCCATGCGCCGCTCGCGCGTACCATGTTTCTAGGTGGTTTCTTTCGCCGAGGGCGCTTGAACGAAATCAAATAGTTCGCATGAATGCAAACTTTGGAAGCGTGGCTGTATGGCCTAGTGGTTACGGCGCTTGCTTCACGACCAGGCGTACGCGGGTTCTAATCCCGCTTTTGTTAGAAACTTAATTTTTTTGGTATCATGCTTTTGTTTTTTTTCCTCTCTGTTTAGCAGCGCGGTCGGTTGAATCCCGCGGCCGCGGCGGAAGCCCCGGTGGCGGGCGCCGACGCGAAGCGGTGGTAGTTGGGGTGGTGCGGAGCGCTGCGTAGCAACACCCCAAATAAAAAAATACTGCTCACGTCAGCTAGACTGCTCCCTCCCTGATAGTGAGTAGATATTTGGATCATAAAAACAGTGATGCGTTTATTTAGGAATGGCATCGATCCCTTAGCAGCAGCCACAGTCGTGCCTAGTCACCACCAGCCCAGCGTGTTCTCCGTTCCAACGGCGGCGGCCAAGAAACATGGTACGCGCGAGCGGCGCATGGCGGCGCCAGTGGTCGAGCACTGGGCTTGGGCGCAAATAGAAATACGCTACCCACCCGGCCCGGCCCGCTACCCCTTTACCTTAGGCCCAAGCCCTGAACCGGCCCGAACCCGGCCCAAGACCGAAAAAGACATTGAGCGTCAAGCATTGCTACGTGATGGAAGAAAGTGCGCTTTACTGGGAACACTAATATATTTCGCATATATAGTTCGCTACGCGGAAGCTGGCGGATGCCCAGTGTTTCTCGCAGAACGTCTGTGCAGTACATTTTTTAAAATGTTTTAGTCGCTTTGGTGCGCCCATGATTCTTGACGACCGGTACCAAATTAAGTTTTAGCCAGGTGAACTGCTGTTTTATCGCTGTCGTCTAAAAGTAACTATAGTATCTCTGCAACATGAAGCTACGTTAGAAAATATTATTGATATTGTGTCACTTTACGCGCGCTTCTTGTTGGTGGATATTGATCAGGGACAATGATCGAAGAAAACAACATTACAGTGAAATAAACCAGGTTTATTAACTGCGAGGCGCGAATAATAACCCATGCATTTTGAAGTAATTAAATTGCATATATATTCACAATATATATGCAAGGGTAAAAATAACAAAAAATTCGAAATGCACTAATTGAAAAAGTGAGAACTCTCGACCGGAATAAGCGCACTTGTTTGCAGTAACAAACACACTTATTAGTGAATACAGCACATAAAGCTCTCAATCGGAGAAAAACTCTTCATGACAGGCAAAACTATATATATATATATATATATATATATATATATATAGAGAGAGAGAGAGAGAGGGTATTTCAGGCTTCGTAGCTCGACAGAACCAGTGTAATTTTGTTTGACTTCGCTTGTAGATACTCAGTTTATTTTTTGCAATTCGCCTAATAAGATAATTTGTCTTAATAATTATTCAAATTCTTAAATAATATAATTAGATGAAAAGTGTCAATGAGACAATTGTAGAGCACCATGAGAAACTACCGATACAGCTTTGTGATGCTCAATACGTGCAACACAAAAATGTTTTTCGAACGTGAAAAGCCTCGCCTCACACGGTCACTTTCGTTGATGCGGCCCAGTACGAGCACACATCGGACTTCATCGCAACGGTAGTTAATCACGACGGACACGTCACTTGTGCGGACTCCATCAGAGACAGCATCCCGGCTAGGGCAGAGCAGGCTGCGATCGCTCTTGCACTTCTCGACAATGAGAGAGCTGAAATATTTACTGACTCGAGGGCGGTGGTTCGGGCATTTGCCTCTGGTGCCATCGCCAAGGAAGCTCATCGAATTCTCAAAGGCAAAGTCATCCAGCCACGCACAATCACGTGGTTCCCGGCCCATCTCGAACCCCAACTCGACTCCCTCCGCAACCTCAATGACATCGCACACGTCCATGCGCGCGAACTAAGCCTACGGGCTGACGCCACTGCAAGTCGAGGCTCCGTCGATTCTAGGCTCTTCGAGTTCCGTGACACTCTCTCCACCTTCAACGAGGTTACCAAACACTACTACCTTGGTAGAAGACTATACCATCCCCCACACGGGACACTAACCAGACCTCAAGCTGTCACCCTACGCATGCTTCAGACGGGATCATATCCCAACCTGAATTTATTTCACTACATCAATCCAGACTGCTTTAGTCCAGACTGCCCTAGCTGCGGACAATGTAGTACTTTGGAACACATGCTCTGGGGATGCCCCTCGTTACAGAGGCGCCCGCATCGATGCACTGCAGAGGAGTGTAGCTCTGCTCTTCGGAGCTCCGACCAGTCACGCCAATTTTGGGCTGTCCAGAGAGCCCACGGTGTGGCGCTGGAGCTTGGTCTCCCCGTCCCGACGTGGGTGCGGCCCGCGGCTTCGTCGCCTCCCTGAGAGGGGGCAACAGAGCTTCTCAGGACCTTCATTAAAGTTCTTTGTCTGTCTGTATGTCGAACGTGAAAGAAGCCCGCGAATACAGGCAAAGTGCCTATAGCGGCCGGTCGCGCGGCAATATTGCGTGTATTCGCGAGCTTGTTTCACGCTCAGAAAAACAGTTTTATGTTGCACGTATTGAGCAACAGAAAGCTGTATCGGGAGTTGATGTTGCTCTACAACTTTCCCATTGACACGTTTCATCTAATTATAATACTTGAGAAGTTGACTCAACGTTTCACGCATGGCACTACTTACCGGCGTCAAGTCTTTCATGTGCCACGGTCTTTCACACACGTCGCACACATATCCAAACGGATTGTTTGCGAAGTCCGTCTCGAAGGTAATGAGTCGCACTGGCGCTGTCGCTAAGTTCCACCATATAGTCAGTCAATCGGGGAGCCTTGACGTCATCGACGGCGTCTTGTTGTTATGGTCGGGCCCGTCGATCAGCCTCCTGGCGACGCCGCTTTGCTAGACGTTCCTCCTTTTGCTCCGGTGTCTCCGCAGCACGCTTAGCCTTCTTCTGTTCGTTCTTCTTACGCTCAACCGCTAATTACCAGGCAACTACTTCGGGATCCGATGAGTCAAGCTTCTCCGCTCTTCTGCGCCGCTGAGCAGCAATTTCGCCCGCCTTCTCCATGGCTATACCGCACTGGCAAACGCCCCGCTGTATGCATACCCCCACTGACACCTCTGCGCATGCGCACAAAATGATAGGCGCTATCAAGCGGCTCCGGCGCAGCGTCAGACATGGCTACTGCGCAACAGGGACACATTCTAGCCACTGTAATGTAGGCGCACAGCTGGGCACGCGCCGGCGCCAGTGCGTCTGCCGTGGCTATGACGTCACTCCTCTGGAATGCGCAGACCGGCGAGGCGGCGGCGGCACCAGCGCGCGAACTGTGCGCTGCGTTACGTCACAGCTCCTTGCGCATGCGCAGCACGGCTCTTCAGGAGCCACGCGAAACTACTCAACCTGGGCCAGTATAGCTCAGGCTACAAAATATCCGATGAGACGATGAGACTTCGTCTGCCCGTAGTAAAGCTCGATTACCCATCATCCGTTTTTCTTTACCTTTCGGCAAAAAAGTGTTCACGAAGTGGCTCGCTTAAGCGCGGCAATGCGCGTGCTTCGAAAGGCGCTCGCTGAGCATGATGCTGCTGGCACACGGCATGCACTGGGCCTAGCAAAAATGGGCAGTGCAGGACACCATGAAATCTGTTGAGTGAGCGAGAAGCGAAAAGGGAGACGAGATGCAGCGGAAAGCATGAAGAAGATTCTACAGCAGTTGACGTCATTGGCGGCGCCAGCTGCTGCTGCTGCGCGCCCGTGTTTGCCAACGAGCTCACGGGCGGCAGCAAAATTTCCAAAGCCAAAAATAGATTGACAACAAAAAGACCCGATGGTATGTAAACACATCACATAAGTTGTGAATGCGAAAACATTAATATACAATTGAACGCCGTTGACCGGTCCTTAAATTTTTGTACTGCGAGTAATGTTTTCAAGTTTTGCGATTAAATTGATGCGGGTTATTTTTTTTTCTACGTGAGCACGTTCGCTGTAGACAACAATCATTTTGATGATATTGCTGAGAAATCAAGGACGCCGCATGCCACCGACGTCCAGCGCGACGAGAGATCGAGGAAGCAGCAGCGGCCACCAACGGGGCATCGATGCGATGCTCCGCAACGTCGCATCTGCTTATCTGCTCCTTCGAGGCGCGCGGGTTACGTGGCGGCGTCATGGCGATTTCCTGTCCCCTTACGCAACAGCGGGCGCACTAGCGGGGAAGCAAGTGTTCCCTTTCGCCCACTCAGCTCCGTCGAGGTCCGAGCCAGCAAGCGCAAGCCAGCGTCACGAGCGTGCGAGGGGCGCTTGTGACGTCGGGTCGTTGCCAATCAAAATTTAGGTGCCGTTCATCTGCTACAGACGCCGCCGGCTTTTTCTCTCAATGGTCCATTACAAGCTTTTGCACAAAAAAAATCCTACAAAGGCTAGATGAGTTAATCAGATGGCGAAAGTCGTCAAGTGATGGTTGTGAACCACGACGAGAGTGATTGAAAACGCTCATACTTCGCCTAACTTAAATTTAGCTAAACGTTAGCAGATCTACCAATGTTTTAACGTAGTGTCTTCGAGTGTACGGTTGATTTTCGCCAAAACTTCTCGCTTAAGGCATGTGCTACTCTCGACTTGATGCGCACTCCTGGCATCTGAAGGTAAACATTTCCTCCCCAAGACATATATAGTGTGAAATTTAAATAGAAAGTGATTCATTGAATGAAATAATTTACGGACAGCCATAACTAATGTTTTTTTTTTCCAAACGCAGCTACATGGCTTTACGCACTTTTAGCTAGAGGGAAAGGGCCTTCAATTTACTCCTGAGATGCCAGTAAATTGGAAAAACCTGTTTGAAGAAATTATACTTTTGTTTCCCCGCGATCATGATTGCTGAGCATATCATCTCACATCCAAAAAACCCTATCCTTCTATTGAATTGAAGCCTCTCAAGATTACTAATAAGAGCAATTACTTTTTCGTTCCTGTTTCCTTCACTAAAGAAATCCTGCACTCGCCAGATTTAAGAGATGCTCTCCGCGTTGCTTTCGTGTTCGAGACAGCCTGGATTTTCTGAAGAAGTTATTGTTTCAGTGTGCGAAAAGTTGGTTTAACAAGTGAAAAAGCGGAATAAAGTTAGCACGAGTTATGAAAGGAACGGTGATATGAAAGACAGGTTGAATGTCGTTCTGCAAGTACATAATTTCCCTCATAGTTTCGAGAAAATAGAAGTCAGATATGTTGTAAATATGCTTTTTTCCTTCAAGCGAAAGGTTAACCAACGTTATTATAACACGGCATGGACACGGCACTCAGCCCGGCAGTCGTTGCCTCAGACGACTCCAGGAGCACTTTGCAATGACTGCTGCTCACCCCGACGCACGCGTGGCAAGGCGTAGTCCCCCGACACAGGTGCCAGACAGGGCACTGACAAACAGGGAGCGATCCCTCCTGCTACGCCTACGGATTGGCTGTTGCTGGACAGCCGCCCGGACCTTCCGCCTGGGCAGAACTGACTCACCAGCCTGCACACAGTGCGGGGCAGACGAAACACTGGAGCTCCTCCTATGTTTCTGTCCCGCACTCAACCAACAATGAACCACCATGGTGGCTCAACTACGCCCCATGGGCCTGCCTTCAGCCTCAAGCACGGACCTGCTGTACGCTGCCCGCAGTCCCAGCAGGATATTCAAGGTCGTACTTTGCTACCTTGCTGATTCAATGCTGGCTGACTGACCGTAAGGGCACCCTGCCCGAGACGAGGACGACTACCCTCTACCAACCCCCTTCTTCCACTTTTCCTACTTTCTCTCCCCCAGTCCCCGCCCCTCAGATGCTGAGCCAGGCTTCCTAAAAGGGCTGCAGAACCATGCATCTTTTGTCTTTTCCACAACCACTACTACTACTACTACTACTACTACTACTACTACTACTACTACTACTGACGCGAAATAAGTTGGCGCGTGGTGACACTGGCCCTTGAGGCGAGAACGACGAAGTTCGTGGTTGCGCGCGCGCTCTCCGAGGTCCAGCCATTATTAAAGGCTGACGTGTTTTTTGCCTATCTGTTGCTGGTCAACCATTCTAGCTGTACTAGCTGGGTGACATTTCTGGTGGAAGTGCTGGGTACGGTCGATGTTAAGATCTCCGGAGCGCACCCCAGACCTAAGCCCGGCGAGTAGTTCGGCCGAGCTTACCCCTGTGCACGTACGTACCAGCCGACGTCTCCAAGGACTCCAGCCACAACACGGTTTGCCACCCGAACGGAGTAGAATGACCAACCAACCACCTCATGCCGCTACTGCAGCATCGCACGTGGTCGTCAATCAGATCCGGGCGCCGAATCATTTCCACGGGAGTGCTTCAGAGGACGCCGACGACTGGCTTGACCATTTTGACCGGGTCGCCAACGTCAACGACTGGACACACGAGCGTAAGCTTCGCTACGTGTACTTCGCTCTTGAAGATTCCGCTAAAATATGGTTTGAGAACCACGAGGCGACACTGACGTCATGGGAAGAATTTCGTCGGCAGTTCCTCAATGCCTTCGCCAGGGCGGACAGGAAGGAGAGGGCGGAGTTAGCAATGGAGTCGAGAATTCAAGGCCCGAATGAGCGAGTGACGGCGTACGTAGAAGACATGAATCGCCTCTTCAGACGTGCGGACCCCTCTATGACTGAAGCAAAGAAGGTGCGCCACCTAATGCGCGGCGTAAAAGAGGACATCTTTGCTGGCCTCATTCGAAATCCGCCGACGACAGTGGCAGAGTTCCACGACGAAGCCACCACCATGGAAAAGGCCCTTCAACAGCGGGCCAGGCAATACAACCGCGACGCCGTGATTTCAAGGGAGCTCTCTGCCGTTACCCTAGGCAACGACGTCGGCGCCTTGCGAGAACTCATCAGGGCTGTCATCAAGGAGGAACTGCAGAAGATGCAGACGACCGCTGCCTCTGTGGGACAACTTTCCATTGCGGAAATGGTGCGCGCCGAGGTCCGACAGGCCGTCCATGTGCCTGAACAGTACGAGGCACCACAGCAGAGAACGCGCCCTGAACTGAGTTACGCAGAAGCAGTACGCCGTCCACCACCCTCAAGTGCGTATAGCATGGTGCACCCCGCTCAGCAATTGGACGTTAGCTTCAGGCCTCGCAGCACACCGCACATATGGCCGAAGCAAGAACTAGGAAGAGCGACGTCTGGCGCACCGCTGACTACAAGCCCCTTTGTTACCATTGTGGCGAAGCCGGGCACATCTAAAGAATGTGTCCGTATCGTCATGTGGGGCTCCGAGGATTCGCCCCAAATGCACCTCGTCCACGACCTGGTGAGCGGCCGCCGGAAATAGAGAGTTTCGTCGCGAATCGTCGCAATGGTGATCAACGATGGCACGAGCCCCGTTCGTCGTCTCCTGCTCGTTACAGGTCACCATCACCAAGCCAAGCCTTCTCTCGCGGCGCTCTCAGACGCCGCTCGCCTAGCCCGGCGGCTCGGGAAAACTGAGTTCAGCGACCTCCGGAGGTGAGGCCGCTGACGACGACTCTGCGCAAGATTCTCCACTACGACGACAACGACGAAAACAGAACGACGCAGACGTACAGACGCAGTCAAACACCGTACGAGAGGTAATAACGTCGAACATTCCCGTCACCGTAGACGACGAAGAAATAACAGCGTTAATCGACACTGGAGCGGACACCTCAGTTATGAGCATGGACCTTGCCTGCAAGCTGAAGAAAGTTTCTACCGAGTGGACTGGGTCGCAGATTCGCACTGCAGGAGGCCATCTGCTAACCCCGGTAGGAAGATGCACAGCGCGAGTGAGCATTCGTGGATTTATGTACCTCGGAGATTTCGTTATCCTCCCAAGCTGTTCGAGGGACCTAATTCTGGGAATGGACTTTCTGCAGGCTAATGGAGCCGTCATAAACTTACAAAAGTCGCTGGTAACGTTTTCAACGGCGCAGGCCTTAGCAGGGAGCAGCACTGACGACACGTATGTCAACGCCTTGAGGATTGTCGACGAGAACATCACGGTGCCGCCAAGGAGCAGCGTATTGACCCTCGTAACCTGCGACGCATTGGACGACTATGAGGGTATTGCCGAGGCAAATATCCCGCTGTTGCTCGAAAGACACATCTGCATCGCCCGGGGCCTTGTTCGAATACAGAATAAGTGCTCGCAAGTTTTGTTGACAAACTTCAGCCATGAGTATCAGCACGTCCCTCAAGGTACAGCTGTGGCCTTTCTGAACGACATTGCTGACTTCTCCGATGTGGGCACGTTACAGGCGACTTCACCGGATGCAACAACTCACGCCAGCCTGAGTACCCGCGTCCACATCAATGCTGACTTAGCAGATGCACAGAAGGATCAGCTACTGGACCTAGTGACAGAATTCTCTGGCTGTTTTTCCACGGAATCTAAAGTCCAGCGCACCTCCATTACGCAACACCGGATAGTTACAGAGGAGTCGGCGCGGCCTGTTCGTCAGCACCCGTACCGCGTGTCACCTATGGAGCGGGAGGCGATTAAGCGTCAAGTTGCAGAAATGCTCAATGATGACGTCATCCAGCCATCGACAAGTCCGTGGGCGTCGCCTGTCGTACTCGTAAAAAAGACAACACGCTCCGCTTCTGCGTTGACTACAGACGGCTTAACCGAGTCACCAAACGCGACGTTTACCCCCTGCCACGGATCGATGACGCTTTGGACCGTCTGCGTCATGCTGAGTTCTTTACTTCGTTAGACCTAAAGTCAGGGTACTGGCAAATCGAAGTGGACGAGCGTGACCGTGAAAAAACCGCCTTCGTGACTCCCGACGGGCTATACGAATTTAAAGTCCTGCCTTTCGGTCTCTGTTCCGCTCCTGCTACGTTTCAACGAATGATGGACACTGTACTCGTCGGACTAAAGTGGCAGACGTGTCTAGTGTACCTAGACGACGTTGTTGTGTTTTCCAGCACGTTCGATGAACATCTCACCCGACTACGAAGTGTCCTTACCGCAATACGCAAGGCAAACCTCACCATCAAGCCTGAAAAATGTTACTTTGGCTTCCGGGAACTCAAGTTTTTAGGCCACGTGGTCAGCTCCCAAGGAGTACGACCAGACCCAGAAAAGCTAGCTGCCGTTGCCGAGTTTCCTCACCCTAAAGACAAGAAGGCTGTTCAGTGGTTCCTGGGCCTCTGCGCTTACTACCGCCGTTTCGTTGAAGGCTTCTCGAGGATTGCTGAACCTCTCACGAGACTGACGCGACAAGATGTGCCCTTTGCCTGGACGGAAGACCAAGAGCAGGCCTTCACCGAATTGCGCAAACGCCTTCAATCCGCTCCAGTGCTGGCGCATTTTGATGACACCGCGGCAACTGAAATTCACACAGACGCAAGCAACGTCGGACTCGGGGCTACTCTGGTTCAATGGCAAGACGGAGCAGAACGTGTAATTGCGTACGCGAGCCGTAGTCTCACAAAAGCAGAAGCTAATTATTCAACCACCGAAAAAGAATGTTTAGCAGTCGTGTGGGCCATCAGCAAGTTCCGACCTTACTTATACGGCCGGCCATTTCGAGCGATCAGTGACCACCATTCGCTCTGCTGGCTTATAATTGCCAATCTACGAGACCCGTCTGGTCGCCTCGCTCGGGAGTCTCCGCCTCCAGGAATACGACATGACTGTTGTCTACAGATCGGGCCGTAAGCATAGCGACGCTGACTGCTTGTCACGTTCTCCTATTCCCTTGACACCCTCCGACTTGGAGCTAGATATGCCGTTTCTTGGTGTCGTCGACGTGGTGCGCATGGCTGACTACCAACGTGCAGACTCTGAACTGCTTCCAGTCATCCGACATCTCGAGGGAGCCGACGTTGTTGTCCCACGCCCACTTTCACGAGGATTGACATCGTACTGCCTGCGGAACAATGTCCTGTACAAGAAAAATTTCGAGAACAGCCAAGAAACGTTTCTTCTCGTCGTTCCGACGGCGCTGCGCGAGGAAGTTTTACAGGCGTGTCATGACGATCCCTGTGCCGGCCACTTGGGCTTCGCGAGGACATTAGCGCGCATACGGCAGAAATACTATTGGCCACACCTATTTTCGTCGGTTCAGCGTTATGTGCGAACGTGCCGTGACTGTCAGAGGCGTAAAGTGCCACCCGTCAAGCCTGCCGGCCTCCTTCAGCCTTTGGATCCGCCTCCGGCGCCGTTCCAACAAGTGGGAATGGACCTTCTTGGTCCGTTCCCCACGTCTTCCTTGCAAAACAAGTGGATAATCGTGGCAACCGATTATTTAACTCGCTATGCGGAGACAAAAGCTGTGCCGCGGGGAACTGCTGCTGAAGTCGCCAGCTTCTTCGTCCACAACATCGTGCTTCGTCACGGTGCACCCGCTGTGCTCATTACTGATCGCGGTGCAGCGTTTACAGCGGAGTTGTTGCAACAAGTCGTCACGCTGACGCATACTGACCACCGAAGGACCACAGCCTAAAATCCCCAGACTAACGGCTTAACAGAGCGCCTGAACAGAACATTGGCCGACATGCTATCCATGTACATTGATGTGGAACACAAGACGTGGGATGAAATTTTGCCATACGTGACGTTTGCTTACAATACCCCTGTGCAAGAGACCACCGAGTTTACACCATTCGAGCTCGTTTACGGACGTCGAGTTACAACCCCCTTAGACGCCATGCTCCCGGTAGACCACGAACCACAAGGAATGACACCACTGAAGAGTTCGTCGAAAAGCAGAGGAAGCTCGCCAGCTTGCTCGGAATCGCATCCGCACCCAGCAGAATGACGACGCCTGCCGTTACAACCGGACCCGACGGAACGTCCAGTACTCACCAGGCGACCGCGTGTGGGTGTGGACACCTATCCGACACCGTGGGCTCTCGGAGAAATTGTTGCGCCGCTATTTCGGCCCCTACGAAGTCGTACGCCGGCTCAGTGATGTGAACTATGAGGTGGTGCCTCAAAGCTCTGACCCTAGTTCGAACCGACGCCGTCCCCGTGCTGAAGTCGTCCACGTAGTACGGATGAAGTCGTACTACGCACGCGAGAGATAAGCAACTCTCACAAACCGCTTCAGCATTGTGTACATTCCTGTATGTCTCTTTTTTTTTCATGTTGGCACCCTTGCCCATATTGCTCGCCCCATGCCCTTGAAGCGACCGGGTCGGTCGCTTTAGAGAGGGGAGCAATGACGCGAAATAAGTTGGCGCGTGGTGACACTGGCCCTTGAGGCGAGAACGACGAAGTTCGTGGTTGCGCGCGCGCTCTCCGAGGTCCAGCCATTATTAAAGGCTGACGTGTTTTTTGCCTATCTGTTGCTGGTCAACCATTCTAGCTGTACTAGCTGGGTGACACTACTACTACTACTACTACTACTACTTCTCTTCTATTATCCTAATGGGGAGGCCGCGTCTACGAGGTTATGAGCCATTGGTTAAGGCAGTATGAGCCCATTACCGGTGCATCACTGCATGCTTCGCACCTCAGCAGGTTTCACGTTAGTTGAGATGGATTTCGCTCAATGTGTCATTCGAGCGCCGAGTTTCTTAAAACTTTTATTGCGATAGCAATCATATGCACACTTCAACCGGATTTCTGCCGTCGGCGTCGCCGCCACCGTGAGGTTCCCTATAGATAAAATCTTCGCCGCGCGCCGTATGCCCGAGCGGAAGCGTGCGGGGACGCGCGCTATCACGGACAGCGAACGCACGCAATCTCCCACGCGCAAGCAAGGAAGCGGGAAGCCAGCGCCGGAGGGAGCGGGGGGGGGGCGCACTTCTACTCTGCCAACAACCGCGCTCGTCGCTCGTCCACACCGTCTCTTATCTCCACACGGCTCTGACCTTTATGCGCCGTGCATTCGCCGCTCAGTTTCCGTTGAAGCGATAGACCGCACGTACCTTCACCCGCTGCGGCGTATGGGCTTGCTGCCAGCGTTTTGACAGTCGTTGTCTGCAGTCATTCAGTGTGATCTTTTCATGTTTGTGCGCGCTCACACCACGCTCGTTCATTCAGTTAGTAATAGTCGGGCCACATTTTCCAACGCACGCTACACATGCAATGCTGCCCGGATCGGCAGTGCAGCGCTACAGGTGTGTCGCTTCGCACGCGCTGCCCACGGGAAGCGCTTCTCATCAACACCACCGTTTCACACGCGCCTTCTCGTGGTCATCGAGTCTCTCTTCATGTCGGTCTACTTACGCCGCAGCACACCTGCTTACTTAATCAGCTCACGTTTACTACAATTCATATTGCTACCAAAGCCGCTCACCTTACTTCGTATGACATTGCTGTGTTGCTATCGCATTCATTGCTTCGGCCTTAGGGCGAAACTGTGACATTTTTTTATCGCCTCAAATGTTGTATAAGAGGATTTGTATTTCCCTTGGTCGAGCCTCTATACTCAGGGTATGTGCCTTATCTTTAGACGGCTCGGAAGAATAAAAAAAAGAAAGAAGAATCGCACGGCAGCGCATGCACCAGAGGCGCGCGGAGCCCGCAAAGAACGGCTGCTCAGAGAATGGACCGTTGCCCAGCTCGTCACCCCGTCGAGAACCAGCACACAAGGTCTACGAGCAGCAGGCCACCGGTCCCACCAACCAGCAACTGCAGCCGCGGTGCTCTCCCGCCTCCGGGCGATCTTGAAGCGTTCTTAGAGGAGCACCGGAGCTTCTACGACGCCGCATGCAAATACCTCCATGTCGTCGTCGCGGCGTCGGGTGCCGATGACGCAAAAAACCACCGCCATAACTGCTTCGAAGCGCACACCAGCGCAGTGTCCGGAATGGGCATCGAGCTGTGACTGTCGAACCCACTGCCTTGAAGACCGACCTCAACAAACAGCGGGCCATCGGAATACGTGGTGTCGTCACGAAGCACCAACGACAAGCCGTCGACGGTTCCAACGCCGTAGGCCGAGAAAATCACATCGAGGTACCGCCTCCGGTATGGACGATGACGAATACCTCCGCTGTCCATGAGGACTTTCCTCACTACGTGTCACATTCAATAGCAAATTGCAAGAGGAGAAGCGCAGCAAAGGGTCACTCGTCCACGGATGAGGTTGGCAGAAAGGAGGAGCCATCGAAGCCCAAGACCGCACGCCTGCAGGTTGGGGTGTCCACGGTCCGTTGGAGCACCGGACCTTGGCGAGATGCGAGGCAAACCACAGATGCGCCCCGCAACGACTTGGAAGTACGATAAGATTGACTTCAGAATGCCCAACTGTGCAAGACACGGCGACATCATGACAGACGCGCGGGCGGTTGGCACGATGAAGGTGCCCTGTAAGAACAACACCTCGGCCCTCGCGAAGGTAACCTCTAGAATGACGGCTCGGGAGCGTCACCAGAGGGGCTTTAAAGCAATACCCGGCACGGAGCGGCCACGATGTCATTCGACCGCGACGAAGACCCGTGCGAAAACGGCCCCGGCAAAGGACAACCTTGGCCAGCTTGCCAGTGGAAAAGGTCGTGCCGGAGCGATGGCCTTAGTGCCAGCCGCAGGTACCGCGTCACGTTCTTCCGCCGTCCAAGCCGCCAATACATACGATGCGGCAGAACGTGGTGTTATCCGACGAGTACTTGAAAAGGCGATAAACTCTGTCTCCTTTTTTTTCTGTTGCCGGGTCTTCACCGCCGCTTCACCGATGCCTTTTTATAAACAACCTCGGGAAGGTGGTCCGAGGCGAGGTCTGTACGTCCACGTGGCCAGAGCAGCTTGAGTCTGGGTGACAGCGAAGATGGCAACAGCAGGAAAGTGAAACAACCTGCAAGTTGACTTAACACCCGCTTGTGTTTTGGTTGTGATGCCGACAAAGTACGAGTGTTCCGTGCGCTGACAGTGTGTTTTGCTTTTCGTATCAGTTTGTCATGTCGGCTGACTTAAGCCATTAAATTTCTGCCTGACAACACTAAGAACTACCGACAATGTCAAGCCTAACGTCTTCGTCAACGCGTGCGTTACTGCTTTATTTCTCAAATGCGTTCATAGGTTATGTTTACATAAACAATAGTAATCTTAATAAAATCTATACACAACCGCTATGAGATGCTCTCCTAAACGCGGTACACACATTTTCCGACAGGATTCATAACGCTATCTTCGATATTACGAGTCTCATTATAAAAATACGGCGTTTTTATGCTATTTGCGAGGTCACCGGTTCGATTACCGGTCGCGGTGACCTTCCGCTGTAAGCAAAAGAAAAAAAAACCCGAGGACACCTAAGCGTGCCTTATAAGTTGTGAATGCGTAAGCACTAATGTCCAAATCAACGCCGCTAAGGAGCTCGGTTCGCGAACGCAAAATAAAACGTTGCTCAGAAAATTTAGCCTAGCTTAGAGCACTGCACGGGCCGATTTTTTCAGCCCAACCCGGTCCTGTTTTTACGTTGGGCTGCCCGCCCGAGCCCGACCAAAAGCTTTATGGCGAGACCCGGGCCCGGCCCGGGCGCGGAAATAATCTACTGTCACCCGCCCGGCCCGTCCCGCCACCCCTTTACCTTAGGCCCGAGCCCGGAACCGGCTCGAACCCAGCCCGTGACCGAGAAAGACATTGAGCGTCAAGCATTGCTACGTGATGTGCTAAACTGAGCTTAACTGGGAACACTAATATATTTCGCTTATAGCGTTCGCTTCGCGGACGCTGGCGGCCGCCCAGTTTTTCTCGCAGAACGTCTGTGCAGTACATTTTTTTATGTTTTAGTTGCTTTGGTGCGCCCATGATTCTTGACGGCGGTACCAAATGTAGTTCTAGGTAGGTGAACTGCTGTTTTTACCACTGTCTTCTAAAAGTAACTGGTATCTCTGCAACATGAAGCTACGTAAGAAAATATTATTGATACCGTGCCATTTTGCGCGCGCTTCTTGTTGATGGATAATGATCAGGGACAATGATCGAAGAAAACAACATTAGATTGAAATAAACCAGGTTTATTAACTGCGAGGCGCGAAGAATGACCAATGCATTTCTAGGTAATTAAATCAAAGGGTACATAGACATATATATTCACGACATATATGCAAGCCAAAAAATAACAAATATTCTAAATGCAATAATTTAAAAAGCGATAACTCCCGACCGGCATAAGCGCACGTGTTTGCAGTAACAAACAAACTCATTATTGAATACCGCCCTTAAAACTCGCAATCGCAGAAAAAATATTCATAACAGACAAAAGCATATATATATATATATATATATATATCAGTGAAGTAAAGAGTAACAGGAGCCGGCACAGAAGTAGTTCGAAAAATAGACGCACGTAGGAAAAACATAACAAGACTGTACTGATGTTTCGGCCGGGGTCCGACCAGAAAGGCCGGATAAAGGCCGAAACGTCAGTAAAGTCTTGTTATGTTTTTCCTACGTGCTTCTATTTTTTGAACTATATATATATATATATATATATATATAATATACAGGGTGTTTCAGCGAACAATTTCAAAATTATAAAGGTTGCCTGTGGCAGATACCACAATTCTAGTTCATGCTCTTGTCTACTGGAAGAGGCGGACATTACTTGCAGAAGAAATTGAAATGCATAATCTTATAATTAACAAAAATTCACTAATTAGGTTTTTAATTAATTACCTGATGACCGCTTTTGCAATTTACAAATTGTAGCCGTAGAGTTCGCAAGGCGGATCCACTTGGAATGAGTTCTCGGCATGACACTAGTTTCGAGATACAAATTCCCAAACTTTGCGGAGAAATGCATTGGCGTTTCAGTTAATTTCTTAACAAAACGTCGCTTTATGCATTGAAGCACAAAATTAACTGGAACACCAATGCATTTCTCCGCGAAGTTCGGGAATTAATTTCTCAAAACGGCTGTTTTCCTGAGAATTAATTCCAAGTGGATCCGTTTTCCGAACCCCATGGCTACAATTTGTAAATTGCAATATGGGCCATCAGATAATTAGTTAAAAACATAATTAGTGAATTTTTATTAATTAGTCGATTTTGGATGTCAATTTTTTGTGCAAGTAATGTCCGCCTCTTCGAGTAGACCAGCTGATTAACTAGAATCGGGCTATCTGCCACAGGCACGCTTTAAGAATTTTTGAAAGTGTTCGCTGAAACACTCTGTATATATATATATATATATATATATATATATATATATGCAAGTGTTATTTCTATACTGCACGACGCCGAATAATCGTTTTTATTCGCATGTAACGCATAACAGCACTATTGAAGTCTCAAAGGTGAGTGACCAATGCAAGTGAGGACTGTACTTCCTTATTCTGAATGATTGCGCTGCCAGAGCGTCATCCTGTTCAAACAGAGCAATATACGACGGAAAAAGAAAAGGGAAGTACACAGGAGTAGCACTGCTAGCTTCCAGCTGCACCGGCGACACAGGTTTTTCATAGTCGAGACGCCCGAGGATAACTCTCTGCACGTTATATGCACACCACCAGAAAGTCCGAGCCCGGCCCAGGCCCCGGGCCCCGGTCAAAAAGGACATGCCGTGACCGAGCCCGGCCCGAGCCCGTGAAAAAACTGCCCTGCCGGGCCCGGCCCGGCCTACGGGCCAGGCCGGGCCCGGGCTTTCGGGTAAGCCCAAGCCCGTGCAGTGCTCTAGCCCACCTTGACTAGTGGGGCAAGGCTAAAGAAACAACGGAGCTAATCGGCAACTACCACTACCAAGTCATCGCCAGCATTTTCCCGAATTCATTATTTATCGAATATCGATTAGGTATTGATCACCTATCCGATTGGCTATCGCAAGGTATTGGCCACGTATTTGAGCTAGGCTTAAACACCTTCGCTAGTTCACAGGGCTATGCGCCATTGCGCTTTTTACCCTTTCTGCACTACCGCCAGGATCGGCCCACATTTTCTATTCCCTCTGCACGGACTAACGGTCGGCTTAAACAGCTCCCCTGTTAAAACACATATACAGTTGCGTCGTTGCCTTTCAGAAATGCTTCGCATTGACTTAGATAATCAGCGAGGATGGTACCTGTTATAATTTTTTTCATTATCCCTGAATCCTCCACTCCTCACTGAACCAGTGGGAGACTGATCTCACCAGCATACATCGAGATGAGCTATCTATGTCAGCTGGTGAACAAGGAGAGGCAGGGGGCCAGGTCACATGGCTTCTTCGACTGAGGAGACCAACCGCAAGAAAGGCGACACAAATACTTCGTCTGCCCGTAATAAAGTTCGATTACCCCATCATCCGTTTTTATTCACCTTTCGGCAAAAAGTGTTCACGAAGTGGCTCCCTTAGCGCTGCAAGGCACGTGCTCCGAAAGGACGCTCGGTGAGCATGATGCGGCCGGCACGCGACACGCACTTGGCCTAGCAACAATGGGCAGTGCAGGACACCATCAAATCTGTTGCGTGAGCGAGAAGCCAAAGGGGAGACCAGTTGCGGCGGAAAGCATGAAGAAGATTCTGCAGCAGTTGGCGTCCTTGCCGGCGCCAGCTGCTGCTGCTGCGCGCCCGTGTTTGCCTAACGTGCACACGGGCGGCAGCAGAATTTCCAAAGCTAAAAATAGATTGAGAAGAAAAAATTTGCAATGGCTTAGCTCGGCTATGCCAGGATGTACGTAGCGCGAGTCGTCCGTGCCTACCGGCACGTTTCCAACGGGTCACTTAATGCCAAACTGACCATTTCTAAAGTTCATTAGACGACTGATCGGAGCGAAGGGAACCCGTGGCGAAAGTAAACGTTCGGCCACATCGTTCAGAACCGGTAGACCTGGTGGCATGGGCGGGTAACTATACCCATTGGTAACGCTACAGAGTGAAATCTACTGGTTAACGAGAAAGTTCTTGCACGTTGTACAAACCCACACCACGGTTTCGCCCCACTCAGGCGGCACCGCTAAACTCAACGTTTCACGCAAGGCACTACTTACCAGCGTCAAGTCTTTCATGTGCCACGGTCTTTCACACACGTCGCACACATATCCAAACGGATTCTTTACGAAGTCTGTCTCGAAGGTACGAGTCGCAGTGGCGCTTTCGCTAAGTTTCACCGTATAGTCAGTCCATCGGCGAGCCTTGACGGCATCGACGGCGTGTTGTTGGTGCTGCTGAGATGGCCGGGCACGTCGATCAGCTTCCTGGCGACGCCGCTTTGCTAGACGTTCCTCCTTTTTCTCCGGTGTCTCGGCAGCACGTTTACCCTTCTTCTGCTCGTTTTTCCTACGCTCAACCGCTAATTGCCAGGCAACTACTTCGGCATCCGATGAGTTAAGCTTCTCCGCTCTTCTGCGCCGCTGAACAGCAATTTCGCTCGCCTTAAGCAAACGCCCCGCTATATGTATACCCCTACTGATACCTCTGCGCATGCGCACAGAATGAGATCAAGCGGCTCCGGCGCAGCGTCCGAATTGGCTACTGCGCAACTTAGGTGCACAGCTGGGCACGCGCCGGCGCCAGTGCGTCTCCCGCGGCTATGACGTCAATCCTCTGGAAAACGCAGACCAGCGAGGGGCGCGTAGCGGCGGCGGCTCCGGCGCACCAGCTGTGCGCCGTGTGACGTCCCTACTTCTCGCGCATGCGCAGCACGGCTCTCCAGGAGTCACGCGAAACTGCTCAACGTCAGCCAGTGCAGCTCACGCTACAAAAGATCCGATGAGACGTAAGCACATTGCATGAGTTGTGAGTGCGAAAATATTAATGTACAAGTGAACGCCGTTGAGCGGTCGTTAAATTTTTGTGCTCCGAGTGAATATTTTCGACTTTTGCGATTAAATTGGTGCGGGTTATTTAGCAGGTTAGCAGGTTGGCTGTACGTTAGCAGGTTCGCTGTAGACAAGAATGATTGTGATGATATTGCTGAGAAATCAAGGACGCCGCATGTCACCGACGTCCTGCGCGACGAGAGATCGAGGTAGCAGCAGCGGCCACAAACGGGCATCGACGCGACGCCCGCTGCGTCGCGTCTTCTTATCTGCTCCTTAGAGGCGCGCGGGTGACGTGGCGTCGTGGCGATTTACTGTGCACCTCACGCAACAGCGGGCACGCTAGCGGGGAAGCAAGTGTTCCCTTTCGCCCACTCAGCTCCGTCGAGGTCCGAGCCAGCATGCGCAAGCCAGCGTCTCGAGCGCGCGAGGCCCGCGTGTGACGTCTTGTCGTTGCCAATGAAAATTTAGGTGTCGTTTGTCTGTTACAGATGCCGGCGGCTTTTTCGCTCAATGGTCCATTAGAAGCTTTTGCACAAAAAAGCCTACAAGGACTAGAAGAGCTTATCAGATGACAAAAGTCATCAAGTGATGGTTGCGAAGCACGACGAGAGTGAGTGAAAACGTTCATACTTCGCCTAACTAAAATTCAGCTAAACGTGAGCAGATGTACGAATGTTTTAACGTAGTTTCTTCGAGTGTACGGTTGACTTTCGCCAAAAAATCTCGCTTAAGGCATGTGCTACTCTCGACTTGATGCGCACTCCTGGAGTATAAAGGTAAACATTTCCTCCCCAAGAAATATATAGTGTGAAATTCAAATAGAAAGTGATTCATTTAGTGAAAGAATTTACCGATAGCCATAACTAAAGTTTTTTTTTTCAAACGTAGCTAAATGGCTTTACGCACTTTAAGCTAGAGCTAGAGGGAAATGGCCTTCAATTTACTTCTTAGATGCCAGTAAATTGGAAAATCCTGTTTGTAGAAATTATTCTGCAGTTTCATCGCGATCATGATTGCTGAGCACATCATCTCAGATCCAAAAAAACTCGATTCTTTATTCATTTTGCCGCCTCTCAAATTTACTAATAAGAGCAATTACAATTTCGTACCTGTTGCCTTCACCATAGTAATCCTGCACTAGCATCATTTATGAGATGCTCTGCGCGTTGTTTACGTGTTCGAGAGAGCCTGGATTTTCTAAAGAGGTATTGGTTCGGTGTGCGAAAAGTTGGTTTAACAAGTGAAAAAGCGGAATAAAGCTACCCCGAGTTATGAAAGGAAGGATAATATGAAAGACAGATTGACTGTCGTTCTGCAAGTACATAATTTCCCTCATAGTTTCGAGAAACTAAAAGCGAGATATGTTGTAAATGTGCTTTTTTTTACTCAAGCCACCGGTTACAGCAAGTTTGCACATTAGTGGACATGCGCGCCTCGAAACCATTCGTAGGAAGGTCGCTTAAGCGAATACTTAACGCTATATGCGGTTGAAGTAGTTTACGGAATACCATTGTCATGCGACAAAGTGTTCATCAGACAAACTGGACGGTGTGTTAGAGAGACCAGCAAGGAATTTTTGACGCCACTTTCTTTCTAATGTAATGTAAAACTTACATCTGAGAGTGCACAATTCTACAGTGATAACGCGCAAAACGTTGTGGAACATATTTTCTCACAATGCTTTTTTTCGTGAAGTTTCGATGGTGAAGTTTTGATGGTGTAAACAAAAAGCTAAAAACGTTCCATAAACGGTGATAAGTGAGCAGGCATATGTGGGAAGTGTTAGGATATGCCATGTATGTACATATGGCAGATAGCGCGCTACTACCATTTTACGGCTCCTTTAGTAAATGGCATTTTGTATCTCCCAGGGAAACCATAAAACTCCGGGTACTCAATCGCAAACTCGCACGCGTACACAAGTAATACCCAGCGCGCCATGCAACGGCCGATTGTGCAGTGCCACGATGCTGCTCGTCCAGTGACCGTGGCTATTGCAATGAGGCACGCCAAGGCTCGACTCAGTTCTGCTGTTCCACTGGCTAGCGCCGCTTATTAGCGTGAAGTTCTTACAGCGAAGGTATAATTTTTACAGTGAAACCTGCAGTTTTAGGGGATTTTTGGTGTGCGCGTGCGTGACCTTTGCTCCCATAAAAACATTCACCGACGATTACGACACTCCCTAATGCGAAATTTGAGCGCAGCTCTATGCGTGTTTTCATTTCGCGACATCCTGGCTCGTGCGGACCATCTGTCTCGTGCGGCACGTTGCAAACGGTGTGGCGCGACTGCCTCGCTAATCTGCATGGAGATCGCGAGAGGCATCGCATGGGTGACGCGTCGGCGCGATTCACAGGAGCCGCCGCCGACAGACATCCCAGACGACGCGCGCTACTCTGGCGCCATCTCGTAGCCATCGTCGCCGCACTACGCGTTTCTTCTCAGGTTTCGTACTGTGCTTGCTGCGTCAAGCAGGGCGAGCGCCCGGCCTTTCGCTCCTCCTAGAATCTTACCACCGCCAGTTGTCCTGCAATGTGATTTGTGGAAACAATCGAAACAGACGTTACCGAAAAGCATACGCGCCTGCTTTACTCACTTCATTTCAGCGGAGAGGTGGCCTGCGTCTTCCCTGGCGCGACAGACGAATCTGTTCCACCAATAACGCCCCTGCACCGCGGGCTTAATGGGAGGTCAGGGATCACTAAGCAAATTCGCGAGCTCCTCCCACGCTCCCTTTTTCCTATTTGCCCCGACATATTTGATTGGCGCCCTCTCGCGTGTGGTGTCAAATCCGCTGCCGCGCCGCGCCGCACGCTCGCTACGTGAAGGCAACTGGAAGCTGCCGGCCGTCCTGCTCTGCTTGAGTTTTATTGCGATAGCAATTATATGGACCCTCCAAAGCAGATTTCTGCCGTCGGCGTCGCCGTCGCCATCACCGTGAGGTTCCGTATGACGTCAATGGTGATGAAATCGTCGCCGTGCGCCGCCGAACGCTGCATGTGCGAGGGACGCGCGCTTTCGCGGGGAGTGAACCCACGGCGGAGAACAAACGCGCGTTCTGCGCCGTGCTCCCTTAAGGGCTGCAGAGGTATGCGTCTCTTTCGTCCTTTACAATCACCATATATGTAGAGCAAACGCGCCTTCTTCCGACACGCGAAAGGCCGTGGGAGGAAGGGAAGGGAGGCGACGTTTAGCTGTGGCACCAAGTGCCTATTTATATCAGAGGCTCCGGCAACAGTCACCAACGCCGCATGTATTTTGTGCGAACGCGCGAAAAATTCACCGACGGCGTCGACAACAGTTCTGCGTGTTGCCGGTACTGCTGCATGTCCAAGTTTATACAGCTGATAAAGATACTATCCTTACTCCGTATAGCTCTCTACAAATTGCTATCGCAAATGATGCCTCGCCTTTCAGGTGAAACTGCGACAACTTTTTTTGAAAAGCGAGTCTGCAGGTTTTTCGACCAGTATGTACGGAGTGTTCCAGGACAAGATTCCATGCGAAATCGAGCAGAGTAGTCGTCACCACGCTCAGTGTGGATTGCTCCTGGCGTCGTCTGCTAGTCATCAGTGTGTATACGTGCGTGTACGCGCATTGGCTTCTCGCCATTGCTGTTCCGTTTTCATGGCGCACTCACAATGATTTTTCGGCCCTTTCTTGACAATGAACTGCGGGATTTGTCCGTCAGCTGCGGCGCCTGTGCTGTAATAACGTTTTTGCCCGTTCAGAGCGTGCTGCGTGTTCGGTCGCCTACTCTATTTGCCTCAGACATTCCGATGTTGTTGCTGCCCAACGCGTTAAGCATATCATGTAAGAAGTTTGATACCATTCTCAAGAAACTAGGTGGTCATGTAATGTCATGATACCATTCTCAAGAAACGGTAATGCATGTACTGCTTTAGTGACATTGCAGCAAAAGATGGTCTGGAACGTCTGATGTGAGGGCGGATAAAATTAGCGAAAAAAACAAAATTACGTAGTCTTGTGCTGCAGTATTGACCTTCGCATAATTTTTAATTAAAATTAATTACTTCCACCGTGACACTGCTCACCCCTGCATGTTAGTCGGCTCAGCGTAAGCCTTTCTTTCCTTGCTACTACCATGGGTAGCGTGCACATTCCCCGGGCTAGATTCGTCTAGCGATGATAATAATGCTATCGCGTAACAAAAACAGGCGACAGCCTTTTTTCAGATCACCGTTTGCAATATATTTAGCTCTGTAAGCTGGTGATGCCTATTCAAAACTAAAATAAGAAAATTGATAAGTAAAGGTTTGCTAGGAAGTATGGAGCTCTAAACAGAGAAAGAAAGAGAAGAGGAGTGGGTGGAGACAGACGTATAAAGGCGATATGTTTACAAGCATTTCTGCATTTTTAAATAATATTTTTATTATTACGCCGATAGAACAATGTTTTCCGAGTGGCATTCGGTAGTACGTCCGTGAAACGGAAATAGTATTATGCTAACCTAAACAAACCTTTTTTTTCTGCATTACAAAGTGGTAATGAGATTTATTTGCAAGAAAATAGTGCTAAGCATGGTTGGAAATTGGGAACCATAGCGCGTGATGCCCCAATAATGTTCCAGGTAAACCGGTTCTCAGTAAAATGACAAGACTTTTGGTGTCAGAAAAAGTTTAACATTTAGAACCCCGAGTTAATGGAATTACAAACAAAATTTGAAATTCGCATTCATGCCGCTTTGTCAATGCAAAATTTTGCGCATGAGCCCTGCGATCATGCTTCATTTTCTAAGCTGTGAGGATTCTCATTTACTGCCTCGGCATGATGTTTTTTGACTGAGTCACGAGATCGTGTCCCTGCCTGCGAGAGATAGGGTTATATGAAAAATAAACATATATGTGCAAAATAAATTCTCAGATTCTACGCCGCCAAACCCACCACATGATTATCAGGCAGGTAGCGTAGGACTCGGGATTAATTTTGACCACCTGGGGTTATATATATATATATAGCGAGCACCTAAGGTTTAATGCATACGAGCGTGTTTGCAATTCGCTCCCATTTAAATGCAGCCACCACGGAGGAGATTGAATCAGCGACCTCGAGCTAAGCAGCGCAACCCCAGCGCCAGTGGACGGTTATATGGAAGATACATTTATCACACAAGGTTTGTTGTCCTCATAGCGCTGGCAATAATAAAACTAACACTAGAAAAAAATACAGATGGTAATTGGAGAGCGCCGTGCTATGCGAGCACGTAGTCAGAGCGCTAGCAAACGGATGAAAATGAAGCTCGGGAGCGCATAGCAGACGACAAAGGCGATTGATTGATTGAGTGAAAACTTTATTATTCCGCCGAGCCTGGGTGCCCGCCTCTTAACCTACAGGTAGGTAGGGGGGGAGGACGAAGGAGTCCCCGCTCGTTGAGGACGGTGAGTCTTCACGGCCTCAACGGCCAGGCGGATAGCTCGACTCTGGTCGTCTTCAGCCTCGCTCTGGAGCAAGGCCTCCCAGGCTTCTCTGCTGTCAATGTTTTCCTTGGCCTCTGGGGAGCCAGCATACCCCAATGTTACATGGTCTAGCGTACCTTTCTCCTTACAAATTCCGCAGAGGGCGTCGTTATACAGTTAAACCTGGATATAACGAAATTGACAAATTCCCCAAAAACTTTGTTATAAAGAGGATTTCGTTATATGCATGTTCGGCACGAAAATTCGAAAAAGAAACGCTTACCGTATTTACTCGATTCTAACGCGCCCTCAATTGTAACGCGCACCCGTCTTTCGTTTTCGTCGAAGCAGTGCTCATCCTTGGAATGTCACACCATCTACCGGATGCGTGGACGCGTGTCGTTTCGCACAAGCGCGAGGCATCGGAAACGAAGAGCGAGCGTCACGATGACGTCGTAGCGTCGTATAGTGTTACAGTAGAACCTCGCTGTTACGTTCCCGGGGGCTGCGTTTTCCCGGCTGTTACGTCGTTTTCGACCGGTTCCGGTACAGCTCTCACAGAACCCAATGCATTTTAACCCCGCTGTTGCGTCGCAACTGTGGGACCGTTACCGCATCATACGTTGCGAACTGCCACCCCGCGCAGGCCAGAGCGGCCATTTTGACTTTTCATGTCACTTGGCTTGGTGGCTTGACGATGGCATTGGCCGCCGAAAGTGCCGGGGGCGACAACTATGACGTATTTTCGGTTTCCGCCACTAAAAGTATGGCCCTTGAGATCCGTATTTGCTATATAAAGATGGTGTCTATGACGCGTAATGGCCCTAAAATTGGTTTTGGCTCATAGATACTCCGTATAATTAGAGTACGGCCGCGCTAGCGGCACAAAACGCGCGCGTCATGCCGCGAGCGGCAAGTTGCCGCGCGTCAGCGCCTTGCCGCGAGGCCACAGTGGCACGCGCGTCTCGCCGCGCGGCAGCGCGATAAGTTCTCCCGCGCTCTCCGACCGCGCGAGCAACACCGCGAGCGCTCGTTGTTTCATGCGAGAGACGACGATCGTCGACTGAAAACCCGGCGCGGACCAGCGGCGGTCCGGTTGTGATGGCTCCGTGACATCACCCTCGTCGCTCTTGATTGGTTCTTCATCTCGCGGCACGCGGCGTTTGCCGCAGAAATGGGTCTCGAACCCATTTCTGCGGCATTTGCCGCAAGACCCCCGATTCCTGCCGCTTTTGCCGCGCGCGGCATGACGCGTTTTTGCCGTTAGCGTGGCCGTAAGTCCAAGGGCGATAACGCAGTCGCCGCGCGCCGTATGCTGTATGTGCGAGTGAAAACGTGCGAGGGGAGCCAACGACCGCGTCTAAATCTCGCGCACGCAAGAAAAGCTGAAATCCCTATATAAGAAAAGTACCGCCACCTACTCTTTCCTCCGCCGCCTCCTCTCCTAAAGCGCTTGCTTTTTTCTTTACTTTTTGCTTGCGAAAGCCAAGTCGACGGTGGCGCACCTAGAAAGTCCACGTTGAAGCTTTCAGGCCAGGCGCGCGCCGCCGCCGCCGCCGGCGACTGCGGCTGCGCAGAGGACTTTAAACATGGCTCTGAGGCGGAAAAAAAAAGAAAATGTAAAGAAGTGAATAGCGCGCGCTATCATCGTCCAATCGGAGATACGGGAGAGAGAGAAGCGGCGTTTATCAAAGGATGGCGGTACTTTTCTTATATAGAGACTGTAAGCACATGCGGTGCATTGTTGCGCCTACACTTTCCCTGAATCGATTACGTTAAAATACAACAAATAAAGTAAGAAACACTTTATTTCTTGAAGTATTTGTTTTTCGTTTGGAATGCTATAAATGTTTGATGACAAACAGAGACCGAGCGAATTATTAAATTTTGCACTTTTTTTGGCGCGAGTGGCGACAGTGAGGCGAAAGCTTACAAGCGGACACATTGTAGAGGGTCGCACGCACGAGGGAGTTCATACGGTGAGCAGACGCCAGGGGCGCTGCAGTGCTATGCTTGATAGGGTGCCTTGATGCTCGCGCGCATCGAGGCACTCTAATCCTTCATAAAGTCAGTCATGACAATGATCTTTCCATTCCCTGACTATTAGGGGAATGGCAACGCAGCGCTACGGCATGGTTGTTCACCGCAGGTGCTTCACTGAGGCGCTTTAGATATAGCTTTACCAAGTGAAACGACGGGAGCAACGGTTGTCACTGCAAAATGGCTGTGCGGTATTCTAGGGTCCGTAGTGGCGCAGCACAGGGAAAATGCGCCCGTTTATCTGCGTGCGGGAAGCCTCCGCGATGCATTGCAAAGAAGAGCGCGCTGCCCAGTGACACAATTCATCGCTTGTCATCGCTTGCCCAGTGAAGGTGCCTCCATTCGCATGTATACGCAGAGTTTGAGTGTGTTGTTCTCTCCAATGTGCTTGCCGATTGCCTCTGCTGCTGAGCTAACAGCGATCGCAGATGGATATAGTAACGACAGCACAGCAATCGCATTTTGGCGGGTGATGGCTCCTGTGTGCAGTTAGGAAATTAAACCTCGAACGCAGGAAGGGGTTGCAACTATTTAGTGTGCCGTGCTTGTGATGAAGGAATGCCATCGCACTGGGTTTAAAAAATCGAGCGTTTCTCGGCGCTGACCGTGTTTGCGACACTTCGGATCCGATACATCACCGATGACAGAGCAGCCATATCAAACAACAGCTGCGATACCTTGACGTTGGAAAACACTACGCACTGCTCAGCATCGTCATCCACCACGGCTCATCGACGCCTTGCAAAGAGCTACAGTGTCGTTCCGATAATTATTTTCTGTGCGCTACGTCGCTACAATGCAGACAATGAACCATGTTGTGGGGCCATCACAGCCTAAGAAGATAGATGCATAAGCCAGTGAAAGTCGCCGCTTTGTTTTTGATAGTAGTTCTCAGTACATCACCGATGACAGTGTGCTGTGCGTATTTTCTGTCGGCGGTCAAGATTGTTGATGCCTCTCAATTCCGCACCACGTCGCTGTTACCGGAAAATAAGTTGGGCGTGGACCAACCGTGACGGGCGCGCGCACAAGAGTTACATGCCTCGCGCGGGGCGTGATGTATGGTTTTGATTGACACGCGAACTCGGGCCAAACTCGTACATCGCGAAACCCCCCTCGAGTTGAACTCGGGAACATGGTGGCGGCAGCATCAGCCTGTGTAATCGCATCCAGCGGCAGCAAGCGTCAATATGACCGTCTGGACCCGTTCACCTACATGTCCGACGTAGAGTTTCAGCGTCATTTTTGCCTTTCCAAAATGTGAGTGCGCTGGCTATGTGACGAGTTAGGCGAAGGCCGTCGTCTGCGGAGATAGGGTGGTGGGCAAATGATGCTTTCCCAGCACAAACTGGTGTGATTAGGCTGCGGAGGAATAGTTCGTGCGATCGCCTCGGCTCTCTCCTGTTTCAAGCAAGCTCGTCCACCGCGCCCCAGCCCCAGGCCAGGTCCGGCGTCGTCATCGGAGTACTGGAGCACCTGCGAGCACCTGGGGTTCAACCCGGACCAACCAACCTGCGCAGGCGAAGTAGTGACATTATATTGGAAGATTCAAAATGGACGCCGGGCTGCCTTCCGGTGCAACAGGTGACGAAATCAGTTTTCGCAGGTACACGGTACCACTGCACCGCACGGGCAGAGAGGCGAAGGAAGTTACTGCGCCAACATGGACCGCCTCGGCCGTCCGAACGACCACCTCTCCAGGCGGCAGATGATTTGGCTCACGTACTGCGTGAGCAAAAGCGTAGACATATGGATGTTGAAAGAGACCGTAGACTTGTTTCCTCTATCGGAGCACGCCATCGCCGACTGGAGGAGCTACCCCCGTAAGGTCGCGAGGGACGAGCTGCTGGCGCGAGCTCCACTCGGTGGCCCCGGGAAGACAGCGCAAATTGACGAGTGCCTTCTTCTGACGAGTGACAACGTTCCGCCGAGCCGCCAAAATTACGGTGGTGTTAAAGATGGTGGCCCATGGGTCTTCGGCAAGGTCTGCGCGACTTGAGAGGTACTGCTACTTTTCAAGGTCGACCCAGGAAAGGCGGCGACGCTACGCGCCATTATTGCAGCCAATGTTCAGCCGGGGACCATTATTCATAGTGACGAATTGGCCGCATACAACTGTATCCCAAATTTAGTGGATGCTAACGGGGCTATGCCTCAATCTGCATGGGGAGACAGTTAACCACAGCGTGCACTTTGTGGAAACCAACACGGGCTTTCACACGCAAAAAATAGAAAGTTATTGTCAAAAAGTGAAGCGCCACCTCGTCAGCAGTGGGTACAGAGTAACTGCACTGATGCTGGAGTCCCACCTGGGATGAATGTGGTGGCACTCAACGGCCACGTGTGCTGCAAAGACCATTTCTTGCGTTTGTTAGAAGCCACGGATCGCTCGGGCTACCCAGTATACAGACTCTTTCCTGCGGTTGTTAGAAGCCATCTCTCGGCGCTAGCCAGTATGAAGGTGCATCACAATGTAAAAGAAAATAAAGCGTAGTCTTTTTATCCTTGCATGAGTGTTTTCCGACATTCCTGAGTGCTTAAACGGTAAGCGTGCGGCAAACCACTTCTGCGCTAGCCGACGCTCCCTTCGTCTCGCAGCCTTACTTTAGCGCGAGCAACGAGTGATCTGTTGAAAGCCCAGTGTAAAAATGAGGCGCCCACAAATCTGTGCTCGGAAATGGGAGCTCAAGCACGTAGCAAGCCGCGCCAATCCAATCCAGAGGAAGAAAGAGGAGGGCGAGCGTGCCCTCGTGGTATAACGCGAAATGATTAAACTACAAATTAGTCTAATACACATTCAGTGTACAACTTGTAAACTTTAAAACACCTATACCCTACGGTAATGTGATTAATATCATTGAACTAAATGCATTTATTTGATAACTTGCTTGTGCCTATAATGCACTCGGTGGAACGACTATGCACCGACCGTATGATCACGTGAGCCCCAGTTTACTGACCGCCCATATGGTAACGCCCAAGGGATGATGGCCACCCAGAGTGAATCTAGATAAACAAATGAAACTGGTGGTGTGCCGACAGACAAACTTTGTCTTGTTACCATTAGTTCTTTCATCTTGGGGCGTCGCCAGAGCTCGTGAAGATACCGAGTTTCGCCAAACTCGGGGCATCCTGCATAGCACCCCTGGTAGCGAATTCCAAGTGTCAATTGTTTGAGGCGAAAAGGTATACTTAAAAGTATTAGTGCGCGCAAAAAGAGGGTGTAATGTTAAGCGCATGATATCTCCTACTAGAAGAGAATTTTGCAAAGGTAACATATTCATTACTAGACAGGCGATAAGACGAATGAATAATACCGTGAAAAAAATTTTAAACAATGAACGTGTCATTGTTCGGCGAGAGATGTTAGGTTGAGTGAGGACAATACTGACGACGGTGAGAACTGGTGGTCATAACGTCGGTAGATAAATCTAATGGCTTTCCTTCGGACGGCCTCAACTCTGTCTATTTCATACTGCTTGTAGGGATTCTAAAGATACTACCATAATCAAGTATAGGGCCAACAATGGTTTTATATAACAGTAATTTAGTGTCGCGCGGAGAATTAGACAGCGTACGACTTAAATAACCGAGTTTTTGTAGAGCTTTAGCCGTAATGGAATCAATGTGCTTTGACCAGGACAGGTTAGTGGTGAAAATGAGACCAGGGTATTTATATTCAGAAACGCATTGAAATAAATTATCATTAAATTCGTATCTAAAAAACGGGCTAGCTTTATTAGAGCAGGACATAATGATAGTCTTAGGGAAGTTAATATTCATTTGCCATGTTTCATACCATTTGGAAAATCTGACGAACGATTCAGTAAGGCGAACATGATCAAAAGGAGATGAAATGATGTTATGCAATACGCAGTCGTCTGCATACATTCGCACTTTAGATGATATCTCACGTGGTAAATCAGTAATATATAGTATGAGAAGAAGAGCACCGAGGATCGATTCATGAGGGACGCCTGATGACACATCCATCACCGAGGAATTGATCGAGTTAAAGCTTACGAATTGAGAGTGGTGAGACAAAAAACTCTCTATCCAGATCACTAATTGAGGGTTGTTAAGAATGGCATTTAGTTTGGACAGTAGTTTTGATTCAAGTACGGTATCAAAAGCTTTGAAAAAATCTATGAATATAGCGTCAATTTGAAATCCCTTATCCAGGTTAGAAGCTCTGTCATGCGTGAACTCGACAAGTTGTGTTATTGTGCTAAATCTGCGTCTGAATCCATGCTGTACATTAGAGAGAATGTTATTTGATTCAAGAAATTCCATATTGTGTTTGTATAATATATGATCTAGTATGTTGCATAAATATGGTGTTAAAGATATTGGCCGGTAGTTAGAATGTTGTTGCTTACTACCTGACTTATGTAAGGGAAGCACCTTAGCCATCTTCCATGATGAAGGTAGTATGCCGGAAGTTAGTGATTTATTGAAGGTACGAGTAAGGTAACGTGAAGTCCATGAGGCATACCGAACTAGAAAAAAATTCGGGATTCCATCAGGCCCTTCGCTTTTCTTTGTATCAAGATTTAGTATGAAGTTTAAGACACCTTCTGTGCTAACTGAGATATCATTAATGGGGCAAGTTGGATGATTGTTTGAAAAAGGAGGAACAATGCGATTATCGCAGGTAAAAACGGACTTAAAGTATGTGTTGAAGGCGTTGGAGATTAATAATGAATCACTAGTCGTTTCCTTGTTCACACATAAAGATGTAAAAGAGCTGTCACGAGAAATAATGGAACCCCAGAACTTATGCGGGTTACTTTTCAACAGAAGCGGCCGCTGCACGCTGTAAAAAAAGTATTTAGCTGATTTGGTTTTTGTACGAAGCTCCTCCTTCGCCTTAGCAAACCTAGCAATGTGTAGGGAATTATGGGAGTTCTTCAATCGTTTAAGCTTGCGAACACGACGTGAAAGATGTAGTATATCTCCGTTGATCGAAGGGATTTTAGTATTTTTTTTCTTTATATATAGTTATGTCCACTGCCCCTGCAGTGGACATAAATATAGGATTATGATGATGATGATGATAATATGGCCATATTTGGACATATAAGGGCACAAATAAGGCCATATAATGTTATATGGCTCCAGATGAGGCCTTGTACTGACATATAAGGGTCCAGATAAAGCCTTATACTCTCATATATGACTTCAAGTAAGGCTTTATAACGCCATATAAGGGTACCAATGGGCCTTATACGGTCATATATGATTTCAGGTAAGCGGCTTGCTTGTTATATAAGGATTTATTAGTATGCCTAAATTTGAATGCGTCGTAATTCGTATATTTGCTGTCATATTTGCATTGCCGAATAATAGCGCTCAGAAGACCACATGGATCCATATAAGACCGAATTAAGGCCTTTACGAGCATAGCCAGCTAGCACTCATGCCGTCTAAATTTTGTACATTATGGAAAATGTACATATATTAGTGCCATAGAAATCAGGCCATGTATATATATATATATATATATATATATATATATATATGGATCGTGGATCGCCGTAATAAAACAACAGAAATAGAACCAATGCCTAAAAACAACGTTGAAGTAAGGTGTCAAACCAACAGAGCCCCGTTCCGTCCATACAAAGGCTGTTAAGAAGAAATAAAAAAAAGTAAATATTGCACTCATAGTACCTATGCTGCTGCTAGGTTTTCTGGGGAAATTATTTCAGTAGGATATTCCTGGGAGGTACCGAACTCATTAAAATGCGTTTTTGAGGCTGCAAGAAAGGTGGTTCAGGCCCCCTTTAAAACATTGTCTGGATCGAACTCGCTCAGACACGATTATATTGTCACGCGCTAAGGCAAGATCAATCAACAGTGCTAGCAGCCAGACCCGAAGAATGCCAGACACGAAAAGACGGTTCTCCAGCTGGCGCGGGATCTTCGACTTCGTCGTCTTCTTCGCCGTTCTTGCTGGGCACGCAATGCTGATCGTTTGCTGGCTCAAAACACCAGGTGGCATTATTCCCCCTCCCAATGAAGCATCGAATCGATGCTCAACCACAAGACGTACACGGAAAGTACATAAATTAGGTAAGACACACAAAAAAAAATGGAAACGCGCTAGCCCACATACGGACATGAACACGAGGCGAAAAATGCGTTCTGTGGTCGGGAACAAAAAAACAATCGCTTCGCAGTTCTTCGGAGGTCATCGCGACTACAGCAAAAAAAGAAAAAAAAAGTTTGTTCACCACTACACTGTATGAACATCACTGTGTGAAATACGGCTTGAGGCGGACGACATGTACAATCTCTGGGCGTGGTAATCGGCGCTTGGGTGATGACAGGTATCCGTCTGGAATCACTTCATAGTTCACGTCACTGACACGCCTTAATACTCTGTACGGTCCGAAGTACTTGCTCAGGAGTTTCTCGCTGAGGCCTCGCCGTCTAATGGGGGTCCAAACCCAAACTTGGTCACCGGGCTCATAGGTAACTTGTCGATGGTGGAGATTGTACCTTATTGCATCTGTACACTGCTGCTGTCTTATGTGCACACGGGCCAGTTGACGTGCTTCCTCGGCGCGCTGAATGTACTCCTCGACGTCAGGGGCTAACTGGTCGGGCTGATCGATGTCGTCATACGGAATCATGGCGTCGAGCATAGTTTGAACATCTCGACCATAAACGAGGCGAAACGGCGTGAATCGTGTAGTTTCCTGCGTGGCAGTGTTGTACGCAAACGTTACGTACGGCAGGATTTCGTCACACGTTTTGTGCTGCACATCCACGTACATAGAGATCATGTCTGCCAGTGTTCTGTTTAGTCTTTCTGTCAAGCCGTTAGTCTGAGGGTGGTATGCAGTGGCCTTTCGATGACTCGTGTAACTCAACTTAAAGATGTCGTCCAGAAGCTTCGCCGTAAACGCCGTCCCTCGGTCAGTGATGATGAATGACGGTGCGCCATGCCGAAGCACAATGTGATGCATAAAAAACTGGGCAACCTCAGATGCTGTCCCGCGTGGTAGTGCCTTCGTCTCAGCGTAACGCGTCAAGTAATCGGTTGCGACAATGATCCATTTATTGCCGGAGGAAGACAAGGGAAATGGACCAAGAAGGTCCATTCCAACTTGATCAAACGGCGTACGCGGGGGGTCGATGGGTTGTAGAAGGCCTGCAGGCTTGAAGGGTGGTGACTTGCGGCGCTGGCATTCACGACATCCTTTCACGTAGCGTTTGACGCAAGCAGTCAGTCTAGGCCAGTAGTACAGTTGTCGTACCCTGTCCAGAGTCCTTGAGTAGCCCAAGTGACCAGATGGCGGCTCGTCGTGGCAGGCTAATAGGATGTCGTCGCGAAGGTCTTGAGGCCCTACTAGAAGATGTGGTTTGTCGCCGGCACCTGTGTTTCTTTTGTATAAGATGCCCTCTCGTAGGCAAAATGACGACAACCGACGCGAAATAGGGCGAGGAATGGACGCGATGTCGCCTTCTAAGTGATCGATGATGGGCCTTAACTCAGCGTCCGATCGCTGTTTAGCGAGCAGATCCGGACGGCTGAGGGCTCCCAGGAAGGCGCTGTCATCTTCCTCGTCAGGATTCCGGGATTCAACAGGTGCTCGTGAGAGCGTGTCAGCATCTTCATGTTTTCTGCCAGACTTGTATACGATGGTGATGTTAAATTCCTGGAGTCGCAGACTCCAACGTGCCAATCGTCCAGAAGGGTCTCGGAGGTTGGCCAACCAGCACAAAGCGTGATGATCGGTCACAACTTTAAATGGCCGCCCGTAGAGATACGGCCTAAACTTTGTAGTAGCCCAAATGACCGCGAGGCACTCCTTCTCTGTGGTGGAATAATTGGACTCGGCGCGTGACAGAGTGCGGCTCGCGTAAGCTATAACTCGTTCAGTCCCGTCTTGCCTTTGCACCAGGATAGCGCCGAGACCAATATTGCTGGCGTCAGTGCGTACTTCTGTGTCAGCGTCCTCATCGAAATGACCGAGCACGGGAGGAGAAGACAATCGACGTTGTAGCTCGGCAAAGGCGGTCTGTTGTTCATCAGTCCAGAGGAATGGCGAGTCGTCACGCGTAAGGCGAAATAGCGGCTCTGCAATCTTCGAAAAATTTTCAATGAAGCGTCGATAATATGCGCACAAGCCCAAAAATCGTCTGACACTTTTCTTGTCGGTTGGAGCTGGAAAAGCAGCTACGGCAGCAGTCTTCTCGGGATCGGGCCGAACACCTGCCGCGCTCACGACGTGACCGAGAAACTTCAGTTCCTCGTAACCGAAATGGCATTTCTCTGGCTTGAGGGTAAGGTCAGCCGATCGAATGGCTTCGAGTACGTTCCGAAGGCGTCGAAGGTGCTCGTCAAAAGTTTCCGAAAAGACAACGACATCATTGAGATAGACGAGGCAGCTTTTCCATTTGAGGTCAGCGAGAACGGTATCCATCATTCGCTGGAATGTGGCTGGAGCGGAACAGAGGCCGAAAGGAAGTACTCTAAATTCGTAAAGGCCGTCCGGAGTCACAAAGGCAGTTTTCTCGCGGTCCCGCTCATCTACTTCAATTTGCCAGTAGCCACTTTTCAGATCGATAGAGGAGAAATACTTCGCGCGCCTCAGCCTGTCCAGAGAATCGTCGACACGAGGCAACGGGTATACGTCTTTCTTTGTGACGTTGTTTAGCTTCCGGTAGTCCACACAAAACCGAAGCGTGCCATCTTTCTTTTTAACAAGCACGACAGGCGACGACCAGGGACTGCATGAAGGCTGTATTACGCCGTCTTGAAGCATTTCCTTCACCTGCGTTTGAATGGCATGTCGTTCGGTCGGGGATACACGATAAGGCTGCTGCCGTATGGGGTGCGTGTCGTCATAGGTGATGATACGGTGTTTAGTAATCGACGTTTGACGTATCTTCGACGACCGTGCAAAGCAAGAGTGGAATTCGAGCAACAGGTCACGCAGGGGTTGTTTGTTGTCTTCAGAAAGCGTTGCACTAATGTCGACGTTGCTTAGAGGTGCTTTAGTAGTGACGATTGCCTGGGAAGCAAAACATTCAGTGACGTCGGCGATCGGGTCGGCGTAGGCGATGACAGTACCAGGGAAAAGGTGGCGGTGTTCGTAGCCGAAGTTCGTGACAAGAACGTCACAGTGACCATCATGGAGATCAATAAGGCTTCTTGCTACGCAAACACCTTGAGAAAGCAGGAGAGAGTGATTGCTTTCTGCGACCGCTTCACCGTGTAAGAGTCTGTCACATGCCACTTGAACCACGATACTTGCACGCGGTGGTAACGTGACAGCGTCGTCGATGACACGAAGAGGTGCTCGAGCGTGGATGGTGTTGGTCGTCGCAGCGGCGCTCTTTGTCGAGAAAGTGACGAGGCGTTGTCGAATGTCGATGATAGCTCCGTGCTCCCTGAGAAAGTCCATGCCGATGATTAGGTCACGAGAACACTGAGGGAGAATGCTCAAGCTGGCAACAAACGTAGAGCCGCGAATCTGTATTCGTGCCGTGCACATGCCGAGTGGTGTGACGATGTGCCCGCCAGCTGTACGAACTGGCGTTTGATTCCAAGGCGTCGTCACTTTCTTCAGAAGGGTGGCCAGTTTTTCGCTGATTATCGAATAATCTGCTCCAGTGTCCACTAAAGCAGTCACGTCACGACCGTCGAGCAATACAGGAATGTCCAAGGAAATTCGTCGTCTGTAATCAGCAGGTACTGTCGTCGTCGATGTATCGTCGGGTCGCGTACGGGTCAGCAGGGGTCCTTGAGTACGTCCAGACAGAGCGGCCTCGCCCCCGAAGGCCGCTGTGGTTAGTTTTCCCGGCGCGGACTGGGCGACCGACCCTGCACCACGCTCGAATACGTACGGCGAGTCGGAGAAAATCGCCGCGGCGAAGGGGAGCGTGACTGGTGTCGAGCTGATGAGGATCCGCGCTGCTGGGCAACGTATTCTTCAATCGCAGGAGGACGCTGGCCGAACCTAGGTCGCGGCGAGTTTGCCGAGAATCCGCGTAATCCGAGCTCGCGATAAGAGCACTGTCGGTAGACATGCCCAGCTTCACCACAGTGAAAGCAAAGCGGACGGCGATCAGGTGCCCGCCACACGTCTGATTTCCTTGGGGCCTGTCGGTGGTCGTGGTAATAAGAGGTCGCTTGGTCGGACTGTAGTATGGCCGGAGACGCGGTCCGAAGCGGGAAGGAAGGTGGGGCAGGTTGCCGCAAAGCTTGCGAATATGACATACGGGTGCTGTCAGTTCTTAGCGGTTGAGCGTCTGTGCTTAAGGGTGGTGCTCTTAACGCATGATGCACTTCGTCACGGACAACGCTGGACAAAGAGCTGAGCGTCGGCTGTGAGGGTACCGACAGTTTCTGCAGTTCTTCGCGGATAACGGACCGGATGAGCTCTCGAAAGAAATCGACGTGGCCCCCGAGAGCTCCGAAGAAGTCCGTAGGTGAGGCAGCGTTCACTTGGCGTTCGTATGGTGGTGCCCGCTGCCGAAGAGTCTGTTCCATGGTGACGGCCTCGGAAAGAAATTCTGACACAGTCTTTGGAGGACTGCGCACGAGACCGCCGAACAGCTGCTCTTTCACTCCGCGCATCAGGTACCGCACCTTCTTTTCTTCCGACATGCTGGGGTCGGCTCGTCGAAAGAGACGTGTCATGTCCTCGACGTACATTGCGACACCTTCATTCGGCATTTGTATACGGGACTGGAGATCACGCTCAGCTCGTTCTCGGCGATCAGGGCTCGCATACGTCTCAAAAAGACGGCGTTTGAATTCTTCCCAAGAAGTTAGGGCATCTGCACGGTTCTCATACCAAACACGTGCGCCATCGTTAAGGCTGAAATATACGTTTTTCAGTTTGTCTGCATCGTTCCACTTGTTGTACGAGGCAACACGTTCATAGTGCACTAGCCAATCCTCAACATCCTCATGCATGGCACCGTGGAAAGGATTCGGCGTTCGCGGACTAAGTAGCGTGCAATGAATCGGCGTAGTGCCTTCCATACCGGTTGGGGTGGTCGGAGCTGCCATTGTCTCTGGGAGGAGTCCAAACTCAGGGGCTTGTCCACGGATCCTTCTGCTGGCGCGGTGTACAGGCGTAAACACCGGTACAGGACTGGAGCTCCTGCTGCTCGGAGGGGTTTGGTGCATAGATTAGATTACCCAGCACCTCCACCAGTTTGTCACGCGCTAAGGCAAGATCAATCAACAGTGCTAGCAGCCAGACCCGAAGAATGCCAGACACGAAAAGACGGTTCTCCAGCTGGCGCGGGATCTTCGACTTCGTCGTCTTCTTCGCCGTTCTTGCTGGGCACGCAATGCTGATCGTTTGCTGGCTCAAAACACCAGGTGGCAATATTATGTTATGAATATATATATTATGTGTGCTGATTTTATTTTCCATTTTACAGCATACACGAGGGCCTTCTCAGTAAAGAAGAGTGCGGATTTTAATGAGAAGGAAACAAATAAATAATAAATAAATTCCATTCTATAACGCACACTATATGAACAGTCGATAGCACGCAGTGCAATACTTGAGCGCCTTCTTAAACCTGTACGGTCTAGTATGGGTTATTAACACCACGCCTGCCGGACCGCTTGACCTTATTGACGAACTCAGTGTAGCTACTGAACGTAACAAATGCATTGCTTTGCACGGCATCTATAGGCAAAACACCTTGATCAAAATGAACGTGCGTGCGCCGAGCATGTATGTAATAATGGGATGAAATGAATTTTATGGCCTAAACACACACAATGAACTCATTGTTTTGCACATTGGCTCCCACCCACAGCCTATGAATATGCCTACTTTTTGAGAAAGAACATGCACATATATTTTTGCGATCATATATACCGGCCTATGTAAAGCAGCCCGGGAACAGTAACGCCAGAGTTAGGAAACCTACTAAACTAATTCCTATGCGTTATATTAGCAACCGCACAAGCATAAACTAAAACGTTTGCTAAAACAATCAATAATGTGACACAAGGACAGGCGGCGCAGGCAAGTCTTTCATGTCGTTTTCTTCCGACACCAGCTCGTGCCCTCCTTCTTCCACCTTGTTTCCAGCGTTGTAACGTATGGCCCTCCGACGTGGAAGCACCATCCCGGACATGAGGGGTCTGAGCGGTAACGATAAAGGTATAGGCATGCTGGAGTGATCAATGTGTTGAGCTGGATGGCCCTGAGGGTGCGTACTTGGGCAGTGGAAGACTGGTAGCGTTTAAGGCGGCCAACATGCACGACGTCAAGGGGAGGCTAGGCATAGCAAGCTTGAGTGGCGACCGGGGAGATTTCATATGTTACAGCTGTCACCTAGCGGAGGACCAGGTAAGGACCACCGTAGCGCGACATTACCTTTCTGATAGGCCAACGCGGTGGCTACGAGGCCATAGAAGGAAGAGGTCCCCGGGAAGGAAATGAGCGTCATGGTGGCGACTGTCATAGGTGCTCTTCTGCTTGTTCTGGGAAATAGAAAGGCGACGATGGGCGACTTGAAGTGCCTGTTCGGCTGGGGCAATGACGTCTCGGGCGTATTCCGACGTAGAATCCTGAGCGATCGGCAGGACGGTGTCGAAAGGCAATATGGGGTCGCGGCGGTTCAATAGATAAAATGGTGAGTAACCCGCTATATCGTAATGCGAGGAATGGTACGCGAATGTGACGAAGGGGAGAGAATTGTCCCTGTTACGGTGGTCATCGGAAACGTACATTGATAGCATGTCTGTGGTGGTGCGATTAAGGCAAGCCGCTCAGTACGGCCATTCGTCTGCTTGTCTGCGGATGGTAGGCACCAGTGAGCTTGTGCTTGGTGGCGCAGTAACGCAGTAGTTCGTCCACAACTCGAGAGAGAAAATACCGGCCGCGGTCTGTAAGAAGTTGACGAGGAGTGCCGTGATGAAGGATGATGTCGTGCAAAAGGAACTCAGCGACGTCGGTGTCGCAGGATGTCGGAAGAGCTTTGGTAATCACGTACCGAGTTGCATAGTCGGTAGCGGCAGCAATCCACTTGTTGCCGCAAGCAGATATAGGGAAAGGTCCAAGCAGGCCTAACCCAACGCGAATGAACGGTTCTGAAGGCGCGTCGATAGGTTGAAGGCGACGAGCAGGGAGCAGAGGGGGCTTTTCGCGGCGCTGACATAACTCGCAAGAAGCGACGTAGTGGCTGACGGATCGCTGTAGGTCAGGCCAAAATAAACGGCGTCGGACACGATCGTACATGCGAGAGACGCCAAGGCGACTAGTAGTGGGTACATCGTGCAACTGAGAGAGAATGGTGGCACGCAGATGGAGGGGAACAACAAACAGCAGCTTGGGACCATTCAGGTGCATGCCGCGCCGATACATCGTGCCGTCCTGGAGGAGAAACCTTCGAAGGGAGGGGTCGGTTATCGCACACGCGAGCTTGTCCATGACGTCACGTATGTAGGTGCCACGGCGCTGCTCGGTGGCGAGCTCAGCGAATGCAGAGAGCGAGAGCACAGAAGCAGGAGTGTCGGTCGCAAAAATATTCCGAGGGTTGACAGGATGGCGTGACAGACAGTCGGCATCTTGGTGTAAACGACCCGACTTGCAGGCCACGGTGTACGGGTGTTCCTGAAGTCGACCGGGGCGTCCTGTAGGGTCCTTTAGGGAAGAGAGCCAGCACAGCTCGTGGTGGTCTGTAGTGACTGTAAATGGCCGGCCGTACAAGTAAGGACGAAATTTCGTGACAGCCCAGACAGGGTGTCTGGGAATCCCCAACCAAATGCTCAGCAGCGAACGCCATAGCCACTGGGCTACACGGCGTGTACAGCTTGTAAAGAGAACCATGGACGCGCTAATATTTCTCGCACCCTTACAAGCTTTAACACACTGAGCAGAGCTTGTGAAGACATCGCACAGGCACCACTACGCTGCCCGTAAAGTGTCGCACCAGTAAGATTATATCACTTACAGGTTTTAGCACTGATATTCTGCTGCACTTATATTTATTATTCTGTGGTCATTTAGGTTAAGAACCATACGCAGTAAATGACCTGTTTCTTGTCACGTGTCAAAAATCCGAGCATTTTTAATGTGTTTTTTACTCAGCGCTGTTGGCCATTTTGGCAGTACCATCTTTCGGTCACGCCGACTACGCCGGACTTTCGCTTAATGGGGCTTATAATGCTTTCGCATTGATAAATAAAAGGATTATTATTATTGTCCCTGTGGTTAGAACTTTTTAACTGCGTCGCCTCGACTCCCATTGCGTAGTAAAGGGCTTCGTGGATCTGCATGGCTTGCTCTCTTCGACGGAGCTGCCAGAGAGTTTCACTTCCCTCTGCTTCTACGCCAAGGACATGTCACGCGAAGAAAACCCGAGCCTAGCGATGCAGGTGACCGTTCTCTTGTGGCAAAAAAAATTGCGGTGGTCCGCAAATTGCAGGTAAGAATCTTGGTGAACAAAGTCAATTCACATGGTCTTGAAGGCGAGGCTGAAATACGGTTCCAAGCCAATGAGCAGCGACATCAATTATGATCGTGCGATTGAACCCCGACTACATCTCGCGGGGCAAAACACTAGCTGTTAAAAATTATACATCTAATACGTCTCCAATGAAAACATTTGAAAACATACAGACAATTCCATTAGAATAGGAAAATGTGAAGTCACAGGCTGCTTTCTGCCATCCACGAATAATTATGAATACGAAACTGCAGGTTTTCTGAAGTTTGCTTGTGGTGATGCGTGCTGATATATGCCAAGATTGCATTACCGTATTTAACACTCTAATGTCATCAAAACTCTCTTTGCGTAGCCATAAGAAGTTATGGCAATATAAATATATATATATATATATATATATATATATATGATGTTAACCTTGCAACATTTGATCAGTAAATTTATTTTTTCACTATTTTTTCACTAAATGTAACGTTTTAGCTATGTCTTCACGACCCGAGAAAAACTGCATGTGGCACATATGCTTTGTTGGTGAACAGTAAAGTGTCGTTTTTGTCAACTGATTTCAATGTAATGTTGGTTTTATCTTAGCACCGAATTAACAGATGTGTTTTGGTACTAATGACGCATGGATATGCTACTTCATTCAAAATCTTGAACCCATTGCTCTGAATTCATGCAAAACTCTCAATGCTCACTCGCTTATAGCATGATATCTGTAAATATAGATGGGAGTATTCACGTTAGATTGTGACGCGATGTGGCAAATGTTTTCGCTTCATTTGTATTGTATGCTCAGTATATCCGATGTCGGCGATGTGATGTGAGCTGGCGCAGTAGAGTACTTGGTGTAACAATCCTCGAACGGTAAATGTTTTTTTTTCCGCTGCGGCGAAATGTAGATGGCGCGGCCGTGCCTCCACAAGCCGTCATTGAAGGACGTATGGGCTTCTATGGCACCTTCGCTACCATGCGTACATATTACATTGTGCAGCCCACCTGCCTTCCGGCTATACACTCAAAAGTTAATCTTACTTGTCTACTATGCCCACTTGACCAAATAGGCCATATTATTCACTGAAGCGCCGGCGCTGATTTCGACACCGTTCTAATTCTGGGATACGAAACTGGCGAGACGGCTATATTTGCTTTCTCCGCAGGTTTGCTTGTAGATATTGTAGTGCTCATCAAAGCTCATTCCGCTAATACCAGTCGTTGTTTCGTTGTAAACACTGCGTTTGACAGGTTGTAGGTTCAATTTGTATCGATTCGATGTTGAGCTCTGGGGTGCCGGCATCGCCCACTGTCTCGCCGGCTTGGGTGTGGTCAAAATAACTCTAGTTTTAAAGGGGCCCTGAACGGTTTTTAACGAAGTGGAGAAAAACATTTGAGGTGAAAATAGTCTATATCAGAAATACTTTGCCGTAAAAAGTACTTCAATGCGTTCAGCAGGAGCGGAGTTATTGGCAATCAAACACAGCCGCAGCTGTGCTCCCCCTTCCTTCTTCAATGTCTTGCACTGCGAAGGCGACAGCGGAGTTGGGCGGGGCCACAACGCTCCGCCTTCAGAACGTCACCATGGCGCGTAGTTCAAATTTCAGATTTTGGTGCCTACGCCGCGCTAAACGTAATCCAAACGCGGTTGTCCTTGGAGACACGCAATGCGCTTAACCAGTGGACTCGTGGCGGCACCCCGTGGTGGGCGCGGTATAACCGACCACAGCGAGGTATAGCAGCCGTGTATTTGAATGTGCTTTATTGCGTATAAACTATAGAGGCTAGAAGGGAACCCTTCTAGCCTCTATAGAAAAAAAGCAAACAGCAGAGAGTGAGGATCATGGCTCTGTTGAAACGAGGGCGTTTGAGAGAAAGGTGAAGTGCCCCACTTTCTTGCTGTGGTGACATTGCGAATTGCTGTGTCTGCATTGCGACGCTAAATGACTTCTGTCGCCGCAGCGGTAACACGCCATGCTCTTGGCCGCGGACGATACCCGGTGAGTAGGCAAACCCGGTTAAACTACTCGCAGCTGCCTGACCCTGTTGAAGGCATGTTGAAACTTCTTTACTGGCATTACGGAGACGCTTGCGCCAGTGTCCAACTCCATCGGAAACGGCTTCCCGGACAGTTCCACGGTGACAAGGAAGGGCGGCACAGCCGGCTCACCGCTTAGGTGCCACATGTAAAAAACGTCAACATCACGAGGAACGTAAAACATGTCGGCGTCGTCAACAGCGTTTACCTGCGCCGTATGTGTTGATCGTGGCGGCACAGACCTCAAAGCAGACGTGTTTTCCTTCGCGAATGTGTCGGCCTTTCGCGAGTTGCAGACGACTGCCAAGTGCCCCACTTTCTTGCAGTGGTGACATTGCGACTTGTTGTGTCTGCATTGCGACGCTAAATGACTTCTGTCGCCGCAGCGGTAAGACGTCATGCTCTTGGCCGCGGCCGATACCCGGTGCGTAGGCAAACCCGGTAAACTACTCGCAGCTGCCTGACCCCGTTCACCGGCATCCTTTTTAGGAGCTTCCATCGCCAGGGCAGTTTTCACTGCGTCCTCGAATGTGAGGTCGGAACTCTCTAGTAGCCGCGTCTGAACCGCTGTGTTGTTTATGCCACATACTATTCGGTCTCTCAGCACGCTGTTGCGTTCGTTTCTATAATTGCAGTGTTCAGACAAACACTTGAGAGCCGCAACAAAGTCGCTTACTGCTTCTTCGGAACGCACCATCGAATTGAAGCGAAAGCGTTGCACTACGACGGATGGGGTGGGGACGTAGTGCCTGCCAATACGGCCAGTATCTCGTCGAACGTTTTATCTTGCATGGGGCGTTTCCGGCTTTACAAGGTTGCGAAGAAGTGCATAGGTACGAGTCCCGCAGCAGCCTAAAAATATTGACGTTTACTTTGCTGGCACGACGTCGTTGGCTTCGAAGAACTCTTGGAAGCGCTCCACGTAAGCAGGCCAGGTGTTGCCTTCCCCCTCAAACGCTTCGATCCTACCGAAGGTAGGCATGGCTGTTCATGTAGTTCGGTGCATCCTTGTCGCCAGTTTGTCACATGTAGACAGAAGAAGTGGAGCCGGGACTCGATCTCACAGCGAACACGAATACAAGTCCTTTATGGGTTCATCCTAAAACTGCCCCAGCCCTGCTCTCGTCACTACGCCTTCTGCTCGCAGCAGTAGGTGGCGCTAGTAGCCGGTGGCGCTACAGCTAGTGCAGCACAACACTATCAATTGTCACAGCAGTATGAGCCCATTAGCTGTGCATCACTGCGTGCTTCGCACCTTCCCAGGTTTCACGTTAGTGGAGCTGCATTTCGTTCAATGTTTCATTCGAGCGCCGAGTTTTCTTAAACTTTTTTTATCACCCCAAATGTTGTATAAGAGGATTTCCATTTCTGCTTGGCCGAGCCTCTGCTCAGGGTATTTATTGAGCGCGGGCCCGGCCCGGCCCCATTTTTACGTTGGGCTGCCCACCCAAGCCCGACCAAAAGCTTTATGGCGAGACCCGGGCCCCACCTGGGCCCGGAAATAATCTACGTTATCCGCGCGCGTGTTTCTATTTGCGGCCAAGCCCAGTGCTCGACCGCTGGCACCGCCATGCGCCGCTCGCGCGTACCATGTTTCTAGGTGGTTTCTTTCGCCGAGGGCGCTTGAACGAAATCAAATAGTTCGCATGAATGCAAACTTTGGAAGCGTGGCTGTATGGCCTAGTGGTTACGGCGCTTGCTTCACGACCAGGCGTACGCGGGTTCTAATCCCGATTTTGCTGGAAACCTAATTTTTTTGGTATCACGCTTTTCTTTTTTTTTCCTCTCTGTTTAGCAGCGCCGTCGGTTGAATACCGGGGCCGCGGCGGAAGCCGCGGTGGCGGGCGCCGACGCGAAGCGGTGGTAGTCGGGTGTTGCGGAGCGCTGTGTAGCAACACCCCAAATAAAAAAATACTGCTCACATTAGCTAGACTGCTCCCTGCCTGATAGTGAGTTGATATTTGGATCGTCGAAACAGTGATGCGTTTATTTAGGAATGGCATCGATCCCTTAGCAGCAGCCACAGTCGTGCCGAGTCACCACCAACCCAGTGTGTTCTCCGTTCCAACGGCGGCGGCTAAGAAACATGGTACGCGCGAGCGGCGCATGTCGGCGCCAGCGGTCGAGCACTGGGCTTGGGCGCAAATAGAAATACGCTACCCACCCGGCCCGGCCCGCTACCCCTTTACCTTAGGCCCAAGCCCTGAACCGGCCCGAATCCGGCCCAAGACCGAAAAATACATTGAGCGTCAAGCATTGCTACGTGATGGGCGAAACTGCGCTTTACTGGGAATACTAATATATTTAGCATATATAGTTCGCTACGCGGACGCTGGCGGACGCCCAGTGTTTCACGCAGAACGTCTGTACAGTACATTTTTTTCAATGTTTTAGTCGCTTTGGTGCGCCCATGATTCTTGACGACCGGTACCAAATTTAGTTTTAGCCAGGTGAACTGCTGTTTCATCGCTGTCGTCTAAAAATAACTATAGTATCTCTGCAACACGAAGCTACGTTGGAAAATATTATTTATATGGTGTCATTTTACGCCCGCTTCATGTTGGTGGATATTGATCAGGGACAATGATCGAAGAGAACAACATTAGAGTGAAATAAACCAGGTTTATTAACTGCGAGGCGCGAAGAATGACCAATGCATTTCTAGGTAATTAAATCAAAGGGTACATAGACATATATATTCACAATTATACGCAAGGGAAAAAATAAAAAAAAATTCTAAATGCACTAATTGAAAAAGTGAGAACTCCCGACCGGAATAAGCGCACGTGTTTGCAGTAACAAACACACTTATTAGTGAATAGTGCACATAAAACTCTCAATCGGAGAAATAATATTCATGACAGGCAAAACCATATATATATATATATATATATATATATATATATATATAGAGAGAGAGAGAGAGAGAGAGAGAGAGGGTGTTTCAGGCTTCGTAGCTCGACAGAACCAGGGTAATTTTGTTTGCCTTCGCTTGTAAATACTCAATTTATTTTTGCTATTCGCCTAATACGATAATTTGCCTTAATTAGTCAAATTCTCAATTATTATAATTAGATGAAAAGTAGCAATGAGCAAATTGAAGAGCACCATGAGAAACTCCCGATACAGCTTTCTGTTGCTCAATACGTGCAACATAAAAATGTTTTTCGAACGTGAAAGCCCGCGAATACACGCAAAGTTCCTCTGCATGGCCAGTCGCGCGGCATTATTGCGTGTATTCGCGAGCTTGTTTATCGCTCAGAAAAACAGTTTTATGTGGCACGTATTGAGCAACAGGAAGCTGTATCGGGAGTTCTTCATGTTGCTCTACAACCTACTCATTGACACTTTTCATCTAATTATAATTATTGAGAAGTTGACTCAACGTTTCACGCATTGCACTACTTACCGGCGTCAAGTCTTTCATGTGCTATGGTCTTTCACACATGTTGCACACATATCCAAACGGATTGTTTGGATATGTGTGCATATGTGTGCATATTGAGGACGACTACCCTCTCCCCCCCCCTTCTTCCACTTTTCCTACTTTCACTCCCTGATTCCCCGCCCCTCAGATGCTGAGCCGGGCTCCCAATAAGGGCTGCAGAAACATGCATCTTTTCTATTTTCCACAACTATTACTCCTCCTCCTCCTCCTCCTCCTACTACTACTACTACTACCACTTTTCTTGTGTCGTCTTAATGGGGAGGCCGCGTTTACGAGGTTATGAGCCATTGCTTAAGGCAGTATGAGCCCATTAGCGGTACATCACTGCATGCTTCGCACCTCCTCAGGTTTCACGTTAGTGGAGCTGCATTTGGCTCAATGTGTCATTCGAGCGCCGTGTTTTTTTTTAAATTTCAATCGCCCCAAATGTTGTATAAGAGGATTTCCATTTCTATTTGGCCGAGCCTCTGCTGAGGGTATGTGCCTAATTTTTAGACGGCTCCGAAGGAGAAAGAAAGAAAGAAGAACCGATCGGCAGCGCATGCACCTAGAATTCATTTATCATCTCATTATTAAACAAGAAAATTCCATTTAGTTATCCTTCATTTTTCTTCCCACTGCCGCCAATCCAATCCCGCGTAGTGGGTTGTGCTATTTCTATAGGCACCAAACCAAACCAAACCAGAGGCGCGCGGAGCGTGCAACGAACGGCTGGTCTGAGAATGGACCGTTGCCCAGCTCGTCGCCCCGGCGAGAACCAGCAAACAAGGTCTACGAGCAGCAGGCCACCGGTCCGACCGACCAGCTACTGCAGCTGCGACGCTCTCCCACCTCCGGGCGATTTTGAAGCGTTCTTAAAAGAGCATCGGAGCTTCTACGACGCCGCACGCGAATACCTCAATGTCGTCGTCACGGCGTCGGGTGCCGATGACGCAAAGAACCACCGCCATAACTGCTTCGAAGCGCGCACCAGCGCAGAGTGTCCGGAATGGGCATCGAGCGTGACTGTTGAACCCGCTGCCTTGAAGACCGACCTCAACAAAAAGCGGGCCATCGGAATGCGTCGCGTCGTCACGAAGGACGAACGAGAAGCCGTCGACGGTTCCACCGCCGTAGCCCGAGAAAATGGCATCGAGGTACCGCCTCCTTTATGGACGACGACAAATACCTTCGCTGTCCATGAGGTCTTTCCTCACTACGTGTCACATTCAATAGCAATTCGCAAGAGGAGAAGCGCAGCAAAGGGCCACTCATCCACGGATGAGGTTGGCAGAAAGGAGGAGCCATCGAAGCCCAAGACCGCACGCCTGCAGGTTGGGGTGTCCAGGTCCGTTGGAGCACCGCACCTTGGCGAGATGCGAGGCAAACCACAGATGCGCCCCGCAACGACTTGGAAGTACAAAAAGAGTGACTTCAGAAAGCCCAACTGTGCACGACACGGCGACATCACGACAGACGCGCGGGCGGTTGACGCGATGAAGGTGCCCTGTAAGAACAATACCTTGGCCCTAGCGAAGGTAACCTCCAGAATGAGGGCTCGGGAGCGTCACCAGAGGTGCTTTAAAGCAATACCCGGCACGGGCCGGCCACGATTTCGTTCGACCGCGACGAAGACCCGTGCGAAAACGGCCCTGGCAAACGACAACCTTGGCCAGCTTGCCATTGGAACAGGGCGTGCCAGAGCGATGACCTTAGAGACAGCCGCAGGTACCGCGTCACGTTCTTCCGCCGTCCGAGCCGCCAACACGTACGACGCGGCAGAGCGTGTTGTTCTGCGACGAGTACTTGAAAGGGCGATGAACTTTGCCTCCTTTTTTCTGTTCCGGCGTCTTCACCGCCTCTTCACCGATGCCTTATTTATAAACAACCTCGGCAAGGTGGTCCAAGGCGAGGTCTGTACGTCCACGGGGCCAGAGCAGCTTGAGTCTGGGTGAGAACGAAGATGGCAACAGCAGGAAAGTGAAAGAACCTGCAAGTTCACTTAACACCCGCTTGTGTTTTGGTTGTGATGCCGACAAAGTACGAGTGTTCCGTGCGCTGACAGTGTGTTTTGCTTTTCGTGACAGTTTGTCATTCCGGCTAACTAAAGCCATTGAACTTCTGCCTGAGAACACTATGAACTACCGACAATGTCAAACCTAACGTATTCGTCAACGCGTGTGTTTCTTTCTAGTTTCTCAAATGCGTTCATAGGTGATGTTTACATAAACAATAGTAAGCGTAATAAAATCTAAGCACAACCGCTAAGAGAGGCTCTCCTAAACGCGGTACACACATTTTTCGACAGGATTCATAACGCTATCTTAGATATTACGTGGCTCATAATAAAAATACGGCGTTTTTATACTATATGCGAGGTCACCGGTTCGTTTACCGGTCACGGTGACCTTCCGCTGTAAGCAAAAGAAAAAAAAAACCGAGGACACCTAAGCACGCCTTATATGTTGTGAATGCGAAAGCACTAATGTCCAAATAAACGCCGCTGAGGGGATCGGTTCGCGAACGCAAAATAAAACGTTGCTCAGAAAAATTAGCATAGCTTAGAGCACTGCACGGGCCGATTTTTTTCAGCCCGGCCCGGGCCCGTTTTTACTTTGGGCTGCCCGCCCGAGCCCGACCAAAAGCTTTATGGCGAGACCCGGGCCAGGCCCTGGCCCGGAAATAATCTACGTCACCCGCCCGGCCCGGCCCGCCACCCCTTTACCTTAGGCCCCAGCCCGGAACTGGCCCAAACCCGGCCCGTGACCGAAAAAGACATTGAGCGTAAAGCATTGCTACATGATGTGCGAAACTGCGCTTTACTGGGAACACTAATGTACTTCGCATATATAGTTCGCTATGCGGACCCTGGCGGTCGCCCAATTTTTCTCGCAGAACGTCTGCGCAGTACATTTTTTTTATGTTTTAGTTGCTTTGGTGCGCCCATGATTCTTGACGGCCGGTACCAAATGTAGTTCTAGCTAGGTGAACTGCTGTTTTTACCACTGTCTTCTAAAAGTAACTGGTATCTCTGCAACATGAAGCTACGTAAGAAAATATTATTGATACCGTGCCTTTTTGCGCGTGCTTCTTGTTGATGGATATTGATCGGGGACAATGATCGAAGAAAACAACATTAGATTGAAATAAACCAGGTTTATTAACTGCGAGGCGCGAAGAATGACCAATGCATTTCTAGGTAATTAAATCAAAGGGTACATAGACATATATATTCACGATAGATATGCAAGCCAAAAAATAAAAAAAAATATTCTAAATTCAATAATTTAAAAAGTGATAATTCCCGACCGGCATAAGCGCACGTGTTTGCAGTAACAAACACATTCATTATTGAATACCACCCATAAAACCCTCAACCGCAGAAAAAAATTGTTTATAACAGACAAAAGCATATATATATATATATATAATAATGTATATATATACACCGGGTGTTTCATCCAATTTGGGCCAAACTTTGAAATTATGCAAACGCTTCGTAGCTTGACAGAATCAAGGTAATTTCGTTTGCCTTCGCTTGTAGATACTCAATTTATTTTTTTGCAATTCGCCTAATTAGACAATTTGTCTTAATTTATTATTCAACTTCTCAATTATTATAATTCGATCAAAATGCCAATGAGAAAATTGTAGAGCGCCATGAGAAACTCCCGATACAGCTTTCTGTTGCTCAAAACGTGCAACATAAAAATGTTTTTCGAATGTTAAAGAAGCCATCGAATACATGCAAAGTGCCTCTAATGGCCAGTCGCGCGGCATTATTGCGTGTATTCGCGAGCTTGTTTCACGCTCAGAAAAACAGTTTTGTGTGGCACGTATTGAGCAACAGAAAGCTGTATCGGGAGTTCCTTATGTTGCTCTACAACTTTCTCATTGACACTTTTCATCTAATTATAATAATTGAGAAGTTGATTAATGAATGGAAACAAGTTATCTAATTAGGCGGATTGCAAAAAATGACCTGAGTAACTACAAGCGACGGCACACAATATTACCTTGGTTCTGTCGAGCTACGAAGCATCTGCATATCTTTAAAGTTCGGCCCAAGTTAACTGAAACACCCTGTACACACACACACACACACACACATATATATATATATATATATATATATATATATATATATATATGCAAGTGTTATTGATATACTCTACGACGCGTAATAGTCGTTTCCGTTCGAATGTAACGCATAACAGCACAATTGAAGTCTCAAAGGTGAGTGACCGATCCAAGTGAGGACTGTACGTCGTTATTCCGAATGATTGTGCTGCCAGAGCGTCATCCTGTTCAAACAGCGCAATATACGACGGAAGAAGAAAAGGGAAGTACACAGGAGTAGCACTGCTAGCTTCCAGCTGCACCAGGGCCACAGGTTTTTCACAGTCGAGACGCCCTATGATAACTCTCTGCACGTTATATGCACACCACCAGAAAGTCCGAGCCCGGCCCGGGCCCCGGTCAAAATGGACATGCCGTGACCGAGACCGGCCAGAGCCCGTGAAAAAACTGCCCTACCGGGCCCGGCCCGGCCTACGGGCCAGGCTGGGCCCGGGCTTTCGGGTAAGCCCAAGCCCGTGCAGTGCACTAGCCTAGCTTGACTAGTGGGGCAAGGCTAAAGAAACAACGGAGCTAATCGGCAACTAGCACTACCAAGTCATCCCCAGCATTTTCCTGAATTCGTTATTGATCGAATATCGATTAGGTATTGATTAGCTATCGATTGGCTATTGCAAGGTATTGGCCACGTATTTGGGCTAGGCTTAAACACCTTCGCTAGTTCACAGGGGTATGCGCCATTGCGCTTTTACCCTCTCTGCACTACCGCCAGGATCGGCCCACATTTTCTATTCCCTCTGCACGGACTAACGGTCGGCTTAAACAGCTCCGCTGTTAAAACACATATACAGTTGCGCCGTTGCCTTTCACAGATGCTTCGCATTGACTTAGATAATCAGCGAGGATGGTACCTGTTCTAATTTTTTCATTATCCCTGAATCCTCCACTCCACACTGCACCAGTGGGAGACTGATCTCACCAGCCTACATCGAGATGAGCTATCTATGTCAACTGGTGAACAAGGAGAGGCAGGGGGCCAGGTCACATGGCTTGTTGGACTGAGGAGACTAAACGCAGGAAAGGCGACCCAAATACTTCGTCTGCCCATAATAAAGTTCTATTACCCCTCCCCCCCCCATCATCCGTTTTTCTTTAACTATCTGCAAAAAGTGCTCACGAAGGGGCTCGCTTAAGCGCTGCAATGCACGTGCTCCGAAAGGCACTCGCTGAGCAAGATGAGGCCGGCACGCGACACGCACTTGGCCTAGAAACAATGGGCAGTGCAGGACACCATCAAATCTGTTGCGTGAGCGAGAAGCCAAAGGGGAGACCAGTTGCGGCGGAAAGCATGAAGAAGATTCTGCAGCAGTTGGCGTCCTTGCCGGCGCCAGTGCTGCTGCTGCGCGCCCGTGTTTGCCAACGTGCACACGGGCGGTAGCAAAATTTCCAAAAGCTAAAAATAGATTGACAACAAAAAGATTCGATAGTACGTAAGCACATCACGTGAGTTCTGAATGCGAAAACATTAATATACTATTGAACGCCGTTGAGCGGTCCTTAAATTTTTATTCTGCGAGTAATGTTTTCGAGTTTTGCGATTGAATTGGTGCAGTTTATTTTTTGGTACACTTTCTACGTTAGCACGTTCGCTGAAGACAAGAATCATTTTGATGATATTGTTGAGAAATCAAAGACGCCGCATGCCACCGACGTCCTGCGCGACGAGAGATCGAGGAAGCAGCAGCGGCCACCAACGGGGCATCGCCCCGACGCCCCGCAGCGTCGCGTCTCTTTATCTGCTCCTTCGAGGCGCGCGAATGACGTGGCGTCGTGGCGATTTCCTTTCCCCCTCACGCAACAGCGGGGGCACTAGCGGGGCAGCAAGTGTTCCCTTTCGCCCACTCTGCTCCGTCGAGGTCCGAGCGAGCAAGCGCAAGCCAGCGTCCCTAGCGCGCGAGGCGCGCGTGGGATGTCGCGTCGTTGAAAATGAAAATTTAGGTGCCGTTTACCTGCTACAGACGCCGCCTGATTTTTCTCTTGATGGTCAATTACAAGCTTTAGCACAAAAAAGTCTACAAGGACTCGGAGAGCTAATCAGGTGGCGAAAGTCGTCAAGTGATGGTTGGGAAGCATGACCAGAGTGATTGAAAACGCTCATACTTCGCCTAACTAAAACTCACCTAAACGTTAGCAGATGTACCAATGTTTTAACGTAGTGTCTTCGAGTGTACGGTTGATTTTTGCCAAAAAATCTCGCTTAAGGCATGTGCTACCCTCGACTTGATGCACACTCCTGGATTCAGAAGGTTAACATTTCCTCCCCGGGAGATATATAGTGTGAAATTCAAATAGAAAGTGATTCATTGAATGAAATAATTTACCGACAGCCATAACTAATGTTTTTTTCCCCAACGCAGCTAAATGGCTTTACGCACTTTACACTAGAGGAAAAGGGCCTTCAATTTACTCCTGAGATGCCAGTAAATTGGAAAAACCTGTTTGAAGAAATTATACTTTTGTTTCCCCGCGATCATGATTGCTGAGCATATAATCTCAGATCCAAAAAACCCTATCTTTGTATTCAATTGAGGCCTCTCAAGATTACTAATAAGAGCAATTACTTTTTCGTTCCTGTTTCCTTCACTAAACAAATCCTGCACTCGCCACATTTCGGAAATGCCCTCCGCGTTGTTTACGTGTTCGAGACAGCCTTCATTTTCTGAAGGACTTATTGGTTCTGTGTGCGAAAAGTTGGTTTAACATATGAAAAAGCGGAATAAAGTTACCCCGAGTTATGAAAGGAAGGATAATATGAAAGACAGGTTGACTGTCGTTCTGCAAGTACATAATTTCCCTCATAGTTTCTAGAAACTAGAAGCGATATATGTTGTAAATGTGCTTTTTTCCTTCAAGCGAAAGGTTAACCTACGTTATTATAACACGGCATGGACATGGCACTCAGCCCGGCAGTCGTTGCCTCAAACGACTCCAGGAGCACCTTGCAACGCCTTCTGCTCAACCGACGCACGCGTGGCAAGTCGTAGTCCCCCGACACAGCTGCCAGAGAGGGGACTGACAAGGAGGGAGCGATCCCTCTTGCTACGCCTACGGATTGGCTGTTGCTGGACAGCCGCCCGGACCTTCCGCCTGGGCAGACCTGACTGAACAGCCTGCACACAGTGCGCTGCCGACGAAACACTGGAGCTCCTCCTATGTTTCTGTCCCGCACTCAACCAACAATGAACCACCATGGTGGCTCAACTACGGCCCATGGGCCTGCCTTCAGCCTCAAGCACGGACCTGCTGTACGCTACCCGCAGTCCCAGCAGGATATTCAAGGTCGTACTCTGCTACCTTGCTGATTCAATGCTGGCTGACCGACCCTAAGGGCAATGCTGGCTGACCGACCCCATTCCCCGCCCCTCAGATGCTGAGCCGGGCTTCCTATAAGGGCTGCAGAACCATGCATCGTTTGTCTTTTCCACAACCACTACTACTACTACTACTACTACTGCTACTACTACTACTACTACTACTGCTACTACTACTACTACTACTTCTCTTCTATCATGCTAATGGGGAGGCCGCGTTTACGAGGTTCTGAGCAATTGGTTAAGGCAGTATGAGCCCATTACCGGTGCATCACTGCATTCTTCGCACCTCCCTAGGTTTCACGTTAGTTGAGCTGCATTTCGCTCAATGTGTCATTCGAGCGCCGAGTTTCTTAAAACTTTTTTATCGCCCCAAATGTTGTACAAGAAGATTTGCATTTCTCCTTGGCAGAGCCTCTACTGAGGGTATGTGCCTTATCTTTAGACGGCTCGGAAGAAGAAAAAAAGAAAGAAGAATCGATCGGCAGCGCATGCACCAGAGGCGCGCGGAGCCCGCAACGAACGGCTGCTCAGAGAATGGACCGTTGCCCAGCTCGTCGCCCCGTCGAGAACCAGCAAACAAGGTCTACGAGCAGCAGGCCACCGGTCCGATCAACCAGCAACTGCAGCCGCGACGCTCTCCCGCCTCCGGGCGATTTTGAAGCGTCCTTAGAGGAGCACCGGAGCTTCTACCTCGCCTCATGCAAATACCTCCATGTCGTCGTCACGGCGTCGGGAGCCGATGACGCAAAGACCCGCCACCGTAACTGCTTCGAAGCGCGCACCAGCACAAAGTGGCCGGAATGGGCATCGAGTGTGACGGCCGAACCCGCTGCCTTAAAGACCGACCTCAACAAAAAGCGGGCCATCGGAATACGTGGCGTCGTCACGAAGGACCAACGACAAGCCGGCGACGGTTCCAACGCCGTAGGCCGAGAAAAGCACGTCGAGGTTCCGCCTCCGGTATGGACGACGTCGAATACCTCAGCTGTTCACGAGGTCTTTCCTCACTACGTGTCACATTCAATAGCAATTCGCAAGAGGAGAAGCGCAGAAAAGGGTCACTCGTCCACGGATGAGGTTGGCAGAAAGGAGGAGCCATCGAAGCCCAAGACCGCACGCCTGCAGGTTGGGGTGTCCAGGTCTGCTGGAGCGCCGGACCTTGGCGAGATGCGCGGCAAACCACAGATGCGCCCCGCAACGACTTCGAAGTACGATAAGATTGACTTCAGAAAGCCCAACTGTGCACGACATGGCGACATCATGACAGACGCGCGGGCGGTTGGCGCGATGAAGGTGCCCTGTACGAACAACACCTCGGCCCTCGCGAAGGTAACCTCCAGAATTACGGCTTGGGAGCGTCAACAGAGGTACGGACAGACCACGATTTCGTTCGACCACGACGAAGACCCATGCGAAAACGGCCCCGCCTAACGACACCCTTGGCCAGCTTGCGAGTGGAAAAGGTCGTGCCGGAGCGATGGCCTTAGTGCCAGCCGCAGGTACCGCGTCACGTTCTTCCGCCGTCCAAGCCGCCAACACGTACGACGCGGCAGAACGTGTTCTTCTGCGACGAGTACTTGACAGGGCGATGAACTTTGGCTCCATTTTTCTGTTCCGGCGTCTTCACCGCCTCTTCACCGATGCCTTATTTATAAACAACCTCAGCAAGGTGGTCCGAGGCGAGGTCTGTACGTCCACGTGGCCAGAGCAGCTTGAGTCTTGGTGAGAACGAAGATGGCAACAGCAGGAAAGTGAAAGAACCTGCAAGTTCACTTAACACCCGCTTGTTTTTTGGTTGTGATGCCGACAAAGTACGAGTGTTCCGTGCGCTGACAGTGTGTTTTGCTTTTCGTGACAGTTTGTCATTCCGGCTAACTTAAGCCATTGAACTTCTGCCTGAAAACACTGAGAACTACCGACAATGTCAAGCCTAACGTATTCGTCAACGCGTGTTTCTTTCTAGTTTCTCAAATGCGTTCATAGGTGATGTTTACATAAACAATAGTAAGCGTAATAAAATCTAAGCACAACCGCTAAAAGATGCTCTCCTAAACGCGGTACACACATTTTTCGACAGGATTCATAACGCTCTCTTCGATATTACGTGGCTCATAATAAAAATACGGCGTTCTTATACTATTTGCGAGGTCACCGGTTCGTTTACCGGTCGCGGTGACCTTCCGCTGTAAGCAAAAGAAAAAAAAACCCAGGACACCTAAGCGCGCCTTATATGTTGTGAATGCGAAAGCACTAATGTTCAAACAAACGCCGCTTAGGGGCTCGGTTCGCGAACGCAAAATAAAACTCTGCTCAGAAAAATTAGCATAGCTTAGAGCACTGCACGGCCGATTTTTTCAGCCCGGCCCGGTCCTGTTTTTACGTTGGGCTGCCCGCCCGAGCCCCACCAAAAACATTATGGCGAGACCCGGGCCCAGCCCGGGCCCAGAAATAATCTACGTAACCCACCCGGCCCGTCCCGCCACCCCTTTACCTTAGGCCCGAGCCCGGAACCGGCTCGAACCCAGCCCGTGACCGAGAAAGACATTGAGCCTCAAGAATTGCTACGTGATGTGCGAAACTGCGCTTTACTGGGAACACTAATATATTTCGCTTATATAGTTCGCTACGCGGACGCTGGCGGCCGCCCAGTTTTTCTCGCAGAACGTCTGTGCAGTACATTTTTTTTATGTTTTAGTTGCTTTGGTGCACCCATGATTCTTGACGGCGGTACCAAATGTAGTTCTAGCTAGGTGAACTGCTGTTTTTACCACTGTCTTCTAAAAGTAACTGGTATCTCTGCAACATGAAGCTACGTAAGAAGATATTATTGATATCGTGTCATTTTACGCGCGCTTCTTCTTGGTGGATATCGATCAGGGACAATGACCGAAGAAAACAACATCAGAGTGAAATAAACCATGTTTATTAACTGCGAGGCGCGAAGAATGACGAATGTATTTCTAGGTAAATAAATGAAAGAGTACATAGACATATATATTCACGATATATATGCAAGGGAAAAAGCAACCAATATTCGAAATGCAATAATTGAAAAAGTGAGAACTCCCCACCGGAATAAGCTCACGTGCTTGCATAACAAACACACTTATAAGTGAATACTGCACATAAAACGCTCAATCGCACAAAAAAATATTCATAACAGACAAAAGCATATATATATATATATATATATATATATATATATACACATATATGTCAGTGAAGTAAAGAGTAACAGGAGCCGGCACAGAAGTAGTTCGAAAAATAGAAGCACGTAGGAAAAACATAACAAGACTTTACTGACGTTTCGGCCGGGGTCCGACCAGAAAGGCCGGATCCCGGCCGAAACGTCAGTAAAGTCTTGTGATGTTTTTTTACGTGCTTCTATTTTTGAACTATATATATATATATATATATATATATATATATATATATATATATATACAGGGTGTTTCAGCGAACACTTTCAAAATTATTAAAGTTGCCTGTGGCAGATAGCACAATTCTACTTCATGCTCTTGTCTACTGGAATAGGCGGACATTACTTGCAGAAGAAATTAAAATTCATAATCTAACAATTAACAAAAATTCACTAATTAGGTTTTTAAGTAATTACCTGATGACCGCTTTTGCAATTTACATATTGTAGCCGTAGAGTTCGCAACGCGATCCACTTGGAATGAATTTTTGGCATGAAACTAGTTTCGAGATACAAATTCTCAAACTTTGCGGAGAAATGCATTGGCGTTTCAGTTAGTTTCTTAACAAAACGTCGCTTTATGCATTGAAGCACAAAATTAACTGGGACACCAATGCATTTCTCCGCAAAGTTCGGGAATTAATTTCTAAAAACTGCTGTCATCCTGAGAATTAATTCCAAGTGGATCCGTTTTCCGAACCCCATGGCTACAATTCCTAAATTGAAATATGGGCCATCAGGTAATTAGTAAAAAGTTAATTATAGAATTTTTGTTGATTAGTCAATAATGTATTTCATTTTTTTTGTGCAAGTAATGTCCGCCTCTTCGAGTAGACCAGCTCATTAACTAGAATTGGGCTATCTGCCACAGGCAACCTTAAATAAATTTTGAAAGTGTTAGCTGAAACACCCTGTTTATATACATACAGGGTGTTTCAGCTAATTTGGGCCAAACTTTGAAAATATACAAACGCTTCGTTGCTCGAGAGAACCAAGGTAATTTTGTTTGCCTTCGCTGGTAGATACTCAATTCATTTTTTGCAATTTGCCTAATTAGATAATTTGTCTTGATTAATTTTTGAACTTCTCAATTATTATAATTAAATGATGAGTGTCGATGAGCAAATTGTAGAGCACCATCAGATACTCCCGATAGAGGTTTCTGTTGCTCAATACGTGCAACATAAAAATGTTTCACGTTCGAAAAACATTTTTATGTTGCACGTATTGAGCAACAGAAACCGCTAAACTTTCTACTCAGGACATCATGATTCAGCAGAAACACCAAATTATCGATGGCGATAAAAGCTCCAGGCTGGACACCAGAGCCATCTTGGGGCTATACCTAACTAAGGCTTTCGATAACGTCACGCATGAGGCCATACTGACCCAACTGGCACAACTCCAGGTTGGACACTGAACATATAACTACGTCAAGGATTTCCTGACAGGTCGCACTGCCACCATCACCATCGGAGGGCTGCAGTCGCAAATTATTCACCTTGGCAGCAAAGGTACGCCGCAAGGATCGGTTCTGTCCCCGTTTCTGTTTAACGTGGCCTTGCTCGGATTACCGCCTGCATTAGCTAGCATCCCCAACCTCAAGCATAGCCTCTACGCGGACGACATCACCCTGTGGGTCACCGGGGGCAGCGACGGGGACTTCCAAGACACGCTGCAGCAAGCCATCAACGAGGTTGTTGCATACGTAGAACCACACGGCCTTGGTTGCTCCCCACAGAAATCGGAGCTCCTTCTATACAGGCCTACGTGGGGAGGTCGACGCCCAGACCCTCATCCCCCCGAGATACAACTCCACGTGCATTAGCAACTCATACCTACAGTGCCTAGCATCCGTATCCTTGGCTTACGCATCCAACAAAACGGCAGAAACACGAAGATGCTCAAGCAATTAGATAGTAATGTACACCAAACAACTCGCCTCATAGCACGCATCGCAAATCGACATCACGGCATGAAAGAAAACAACCTCATTCGTCTGGTAACCACCTACGCCCTTAGCAGGATCACCTACGTCGCCCCGTACCTTCACCTCAATGCGACTTACAAGCTCAAACTCAACACCATGATTAAGAGGGCCTATAAGCAAGCCCTACAGCTTCCAATTTCCACATCTAACGAGAAACTGGATGCCCTCGGCCTTCACAATACCATAGACTAGCTTATTGAAGCTCAGCGTATACGCCAATATGAACGACTCGCCAACTCCACCACGGGCAGACACATTCTGCGCACCCTAGGCATAACCTACACCACCCAATTCGGACCAAAAGTACCCGTCCCTCCAAACATTCGCGCTCAGTTAGTTATATCGCCCATACCTCGTAATATGCACCCAGAACACAATCAGGAGCGACGTGCAGACAGAGCTAAACATCTACAAAAGCGCTACGACCACGCCGCAGATGTAGCCATGGCGGTCGCCGTGGAATACCCCCACCAGAACGCCATGGCGGTCGCCGTAGTTGCTGGCTCGCAGTACCGCCTCGCCGCGGCCGTATCAATACTCACCACTCAACCCGAAGAAGGAGAGGAAACGGCCATCGCGTTGGCTTATGCCTCTACCAATGCACACTACATCATCAGCGATTCAAAAACGGCCATTCGCAACTACACAACAGGACTCATAGCACCCCAAGCACAGAAAATACTCTCCGACACTCCCGCCTCAAGGCAACGGCGCGTACAGATCATCTGGGCCCCTGGTCATTTGGGTCTGGCTGGAAACGAAGCCGCCCACGATGCCGCCCGAGCTCTCGCACACCAGGCGCATCACCCGTCTCCTGCATCTTTAAGTCCTGATGAGCCCTTAGTTCTGCACCGCGGACACGCGCGCGACCACATGGTCACATTCAGAGAAATCCTCCTCCACTACTGCAGAGAGCGATTACGCTACCCACCAGCACACAAAACACTGAATAAATCTCAATCCACCACTTGGCGACTACTTCAGACGCGAACTTTCCCAAACCCCGTGCTATACCACCGAATTTACCCCGATGCATACTCCCCACTCTGCAAAGCCTGCGAGGCCCGCGATGACCTCGATCACATCATCTGGGCATGCCCGAAAGCTACGCCCACCAACACTCACCGCACTAACACTACACACATCATAACTACGGCCGAGCAGTGGGAGACTTTGCTGCTCAGCTTGGACCCAGAAGAGCAGCTCTGGGCCGTCCGGATGGCCGAAGACGCCGCCAGAAAACAAGGGCTGGCCGCCGTCTGAGGAAGGGGAGGCCTGGGGGTTAGTCTCCCAACCCCCGCCGCCCCCAGACCCCATCATGGACAAAATAAAGTTTTATCTCTCTCTCTCGAACGTGAAAGCCCGCGAATACACGCAAAGTGCCTCTGCATGGCCAGTCGCGCGGCATTATTGCGTGTATTCGCGAGCTTGTTTATCGCTCAGAAAAACATTTTTATGTGGCACGTGTTGAGCAACAGAAAGCTGTATCGGTAGTTCTTCATGTTGCTCTACAACTTTCTCATTGACAATTTTCATCTGATTATAATAATTGAGTAGTTGATTAAATAATTAAAACAAATTACCTAATTAGGCGGATTGCAAAAAATAACCTAAGTATCTACAAGCGATGGCAAACACTACCTTGGTTCTGTCGAGCTACGAAGCATCTGCATATCTCTCAAGTTTGGCCCAAGTTAACCGAAATACCCTGTATATATTGTTGCACGCACGCGTGAGTGAGAAGAACGATGACCGGTGAACGTGCTTGCGGTCCCGGGTTGAAAGAGAAGAGGACGACGTTGAGTTGATCAACCAGCTGACCGCTCTTGCGCTCACCTTCGCGACCTACAATAAACGGCCCCCTTCATCCGTAAGGGTGATAAACGGTCTCCTTCGCGCGTAACAGAGTGGTGGAAGTGCTGGGTACGCGCTCACAACAACGGAACCGTCACTGCTGCAGCTTCGTCGAAGCCGTCGACTTGCCGGCCTCCCGCCATCTGCCGTGACCGTCTTCGACATGCCTGAAGAAGGAGCCGCTCCGAGGGCAGCGCCTAGCAGTCCACTGCAATACTACCGAGTTCCACCCACATTCGGAGGAAAAGCGGGAGAAGATGCCGACGAGTGGCTCGTCCATTACAAACGGGTGAGCAAGTCCAACGGGTGGGATTCAACCGCTCAGCTCACCAACGTGGTGTTCTCCCTGACCGACACCGCACTCGTGTGGTACGAGAACCACGAGGACAGGCTTACGACGTGGGAACTTTTTGTTGAAGAGCTCAAGGCGTGTTTTGGGGACTCAGTCGCCAAAAAGAAGCGTGCTGAGCAGACACTGTCGCAACGGGCACAACTACCAGGTGAGACATGCACCACGTACATTGAAGAAGTTTTAAAGCTGTGCAAGGTGGTCAGTGCCCACATGTCCGAAGAAGATAAAGTAGGACATTTGCTGAAGGGAGTGGCTGAGGACGTGTACAATTTCCTCATCGGTAAAGAAAGCCTAAGTTCCGTGTCCGACGTAATTCGGCATTGCAGAACCTTTGAAACGCTGAAGATGCGTCGGATTACGCCAAAGTTTGGTCGGTTGGCAAACGTTACGACGGTTGCCAGTGTGGACACGAGCCCTTGCCTCGACCTTCCTTCGACCATCCGACAGATTGTCCGCGAGGAACTTTCCCGCCGCGAAGAGATGTCGCGTCCAACAGCTAACCACCATGACATGTACACGTCGCGTGAGGCTATGACTGCGCCACATTTGGCCCCTTGGCAACCAATGGTTAGCGCAGCGGCCGTAGAGTACAGTGCGGCCCCACAGTCTCGGATGACAACACGCTCTCCGACTCCGCGCTATGACCGACGCGCTCAGCACACGCCTTCTCGACGCCCGATGTATCGTCATGACACACGCCATGAACCAGCCCACTACACGAGGGAAAATGACAATGTTCGGTTCATCGACGAACAATCAAGGTTTCGACCTCCCCCGGTATGTTACTCTTGCGGTGTCCTGGGTCATATCTCTCGGTTTTGCAACCAGCGTATGACCACGTGGTATGGCCAGCCCTCAGAGTTTTCACGGCCCTCCGAACGGCCCCATGGTGTCCCGTGGCCAGCACACACATCGTCTGGCGACGAGTATTGGCCGCGCAGCTCCCGGAATCGCTCCCCGGCATCTGACAGGAGTTTGACGCCCCCACCGCGTCCTCGTGCTTCCCGTTCTCCCTCACCACTGCGTCGCACCACGTCCCCTTCGTCACCGGAAAACTAGCTAGCGCGGCCGATGGAGGTGAGGTCGCTGGAGATGTGCTACTGACAGAAATACCTCCTGTGTTGATGCTCAAAAACAAAGTGCGCGTTTTTGTGGATAATGTGCCTGTGATGGCTCTGGTGGACACAGGCGCAACAATTTCTGTTATGAGTATCTCTTTTAAAGACGTGTTAGGGCGAAAAGTTATGTTCAGATGGGACGAAGCTTCAAGGTTCTGTGGAGTGAGTGGCGAGCCGTTGCGACCTATTGGTGTGTGTAGTGCTGACGTGGATTTGGGAGGCCATGTTATTACGACAGAGTTTGTGATTATTCCTCGGTCGACCCATGATGTTATTCTTGGCATGGACTTCTTGCGGGAGTGTGGTGCCACTGTTGACTGCCGCACAGGGAAGGTATTCATAAGTGGTAGGATGACGTCAGCCCTCCTGGAAAACCCTGTAGATCACGAAACAACACTGTGTGTTTGTGGCGATACGGTCGTACCTGCATCATCTACCGTTTGTGTTCCCGTTGTCTGTTGCGGCGCCGATTCTGACAGTTTCGATGCTACCGTAGAACCGATGCACATGAACTGTCTGAAGAAGAATGTGTTGGTTCCACATTGTGTGGTGTCGATCGAAGGCGGACGCGCTGGCTTGTGGATCGTAAACTGTTCTGCGGAGCCCGTGATACTACCAGATGGCTTGAAATTAGCCTTCGTCCGGGAACACGCGTATTTATCTGTGGCTGAACTTACAGAAGTACCGCAAAATCCTGATGGCCACAGTTCGGAAACGGCCCTTTTGTCCATGATAAATAAATCTCTCAGCACGAGTAAACGCCGAACGTTAGTGGGTGTGCTTTCGAAGCACGTCTCGGTATTCGACTTTGCGCGGAAGGACAGAATACCTGTAATCCCCGCGTCACGAACCCGCCATACCATCAACACGGGTTCAGCAAATCCGATTAGACAAAAGCCATATCGCGTTTCAACTTCAGAGTGCCAGATTATCAACGACCAAGTGCATGAAATGATGAAAAAAAGGAGTCATACAAGAGTCAGCGAGTTCGTGGGCAGCTCCAGTGATTCTTGTTAAAAAGAAAGATGGATCTTGGAGATTTTGCGTCGACTATCGCCGATTGAATGCTGTAACAAAAAAGGACGTGTACCCACTCCCACGTATTGATGACGCAATCGACTGCCTTCATTCTGCCTCTTACTTTTCCTCAGTAGACTTACGATCCGGCTATTGGCAAATTCCGATGCACCCTGAAGACAAGGAAAAGACTGCCTTTGTAACGTCTGACGGGCTCTTTGAATTTAATGTGATGCCATTTGGACTGTGCAACGCTCCGGCAACTTTCGAGAGATTTATGGACACTATTCTGCGCGGGTTGAAGTGGAAAATCTGCATGTGCTACCTCGACGACGTCGTCATCTTTGGCCGCACCTTCAGCGAACACAACTCGCGTCTGGATATCGTCCTGAACTGCATCAGAAACGCTGGCCTAGTTTTAAACTCAAAGAAATGCCACTTTGGAGACCGCCAAACCCTTGTGCTTGGGCACCTCGTCGATAAAGATGGCATCCGCCCTGATCCCCAGAAGACAGCCGCCGTTGAAGCGTTTAGTGCACCACGCTCTGTCAAGGAGCTCCGCAGTTTTCTGGGGCTTTGTTCCTACTTCCGCCGCTTTATCCCTAAGTTTGCCGACGTCGCGTATCCGCTGACATGTCTACTACGAAAGGACATCCCCTTTGAGTGGACTCCGGAGTGCGATTCTTCTTTTCGTCAGTTGAAGTTTCTGCTGACGTCACGACCTGTTCTTCAACACTTCAGTCCTTCAGCTCCGACGGAACTCCATACGGATGCCAGTGGCATAGGTATTGGCGCCGTCCTAGTTCAACGCCACGGTGACTGCGAAAACGTGATCGCATATGCAAGTCGCTCATTAAGTAGGCCCGAGCAGAATTACACTGTTACAGAACAAGAATGCCTCGCGGTGATATTTGCGGTTCAACGGTTTCGTTCTTACCTGTATGGACGCCCCTTCACAGTTGTCACCGACCACCACTCATTGTGTTGGCTTGTAAATCTTCGTGACCCTTGCGGCCGCCTTGCACGCTGGGCGCTCCGACTACAAGAATATAGCTTCAGCGTCTCTTATAAGAGTGGTCGACGACACGCTGACGCGGACTGCCTCTCGCGTATGCCACTTAGCACTACGGACTGTGACGCCGACGACTTCGATCACCTTGTGGCTTCTGTATCGCCGAGTTTTCCAGACCTCGACTGTTTCAAAGCCGAACAACGAAAAGACGCTAAATTAACACCTCTCTTCACCGCTACGACCGCCTCTACTACAGCAAACAATTTCTGTGTACGTGATGGACTCCTATATAAGAAGAACTTTTCCAGCACTGGCGCACGTTTTCTTCTAGTGGTGCCGGAGAGTCTTCGCATGGCGATTCTGAGTGCTATGCACGATGACCTTACGTCTGGCCATTTAGGCTCGGCGAGGACGCTCTACCGGATTCAGGAACGTTTTTATTGGCCTGGGATGCGACAGTCTGTTGAGACGTATGTGGCCAGCTGCATGCAGTGTCAGCGCCACAAACGTCCATCTAATGCTCCAGCTGGTCTCCTGCAGCCGATCCCACTTCCAAGCACGCCTTTCCAACAAGTGGGCATTGACTTCGTGGGACCTTTTCCGAAATCAGCCAAGGGAAATCGGTGGATAATTGTTTGCGTCGACTACCTCACACGCTACTGCGAGACGGCGGCCGTGCCCTCAGCAACTGCCACTGACGTTGAAACGTTCCTGCTGCAGTATGTCATCCTGCGACATGGTCCGCCTCGCGTAATCATCAGCGACCGTGGACGACAATTCACATCAGATGTCGTGGAGGAGCTGCTTCGTTTGTGTGAATGCAACTTGCGTCACTCGACACCATACCATCCACAAACGAATGGCCTTACGGAGCGCACCAACCGAACAATTATAAACATGCTCTCTATGTATGTTTCATCCGACCACAAGAACTGGGATGACGTACTGCCTTTTATCACGTACGCGTTCAACACCGCCAAGCACGAGACTACCGGCTATAGCCCTTTCTTCCTGCTGTACGCACGGCCATCCCGGTACACGATCGACACTATTTTCCCTTTCTGTACTCACGAAAATCTCACTGTCGCCGAGACCCTCTGCCTTGCCGAAGAGGCGCGCCGTATTGCTCGTTTACGCACTTTGGCATCGCAGGACAGATCAAAAGCACGCTACGACATTCGCCACCGTCCAGTGACCTATCGCCCTGGTGATTTAGTGTGGCTGTGGACTCCTGTACGGAAACGCGGGTTAAGCCAAAAGCTTTTGGCCACCTACGATGGACCATTTGTTATTCTTAACAGACTCACAGAAGTCACTTATACCATAGCTCGCCTCACAGCGAGTGGTAGAAGAGCTGCCAAGACCCAAGTGGTCCATGTCGCCCGCTTGAAATTGTTCACGTCAAGGCAACTGGATTGACTCGCCCGGCGGGCTTCGTCTGCGACGAGAGGAATGTTGCACGCACGCGTGAGTGAGAAGAACGATGACCGGTGAACGTGCTTGCGGTCCCGGGTTGAAAGAGAAGAGGACGACGTTGAGTTGATCAACCAGCTGACCGCTCTTGCGCTCACCTTCGCGACCTACAATAAACGGCCCCCTTCATCCGTAAGGGTGATAAACGGTGTCCTTCGCGCGTAACAATATATATATATATATTTAATTATGCAAGAGCTATTTATATACTGCACGAAGCCGAATAATCGTTTCCATTCGCATGTAACGCATAACAGCACTATTGAAGTCTCAAAGGTCAGTGACCAATGCAAGTGAGGACTGTACTTCGTTATTCTGAATGATTGTGCTGCCAGAGAGTCATCCTGTTCAAACAGCGCAATATACGACGGAAGAAGAAAAGGGAAGTACACAGGAGTAGCACTGCTAGCTTCCAGCTGCACCGGGGCCACAGGTTTTTCACAGTCGAGACGCCCGAGGATAACCCTCTGGACGTTATATGCACACCACCAGAATGTCCGAGCCCGGCCCGGGCACCGGTCAAAATGGACATGCCGTGACCGAGACCGGCCAGAGCCCGTGAAAAAACTGCCCTACCGGGCCCGGCCCGGCCTACGGGCCAGGCCGGGCCCGGGCTTTCGGGTAAGCCCAAGCCCGTGCAGTGCTCTAGCCTAGCTTGACTAGTGGGGCAAGGCTAAAGAAACAACGGAGCTAATCGGCAACTAGCACTACCAAGTAAGTCATCGCCAGCATTTTCCCGAATTCATTATTGATCGAATATCGATTAGGTATTGATTAGCTATCGATTGGCTATCGCAAGGTATTGGCCAAGTATTTGCGCTAGGCTTAAACACCTTCGCTAGTTCACAGGGCTATGCGCAATTGCGCTTTTACCCTCTCTGCACTACCGCCAGGATCGGCCCACATTTTCTATTCCCTCTGCACGGACTGACGGTCGGCTTAAAGAGCTCCGCTGTTAAAGCACATATAGAGTTGCGTCGTTGCCTTTCAGAAATGCTTCGCATTGACTTAGATAATCAGCGAGGATGGTACCTGTTATAATTTTTTCATTATCCCAGAATCCTCCACTCCACACTGCTCCAGTGGGAGACTGATCTCACCAGCCTACATCGAGATGAGCTATCTATGTCAGCTGGTGAACAAGGAGAGGCAGGGGGCCAGGTCACATGGCTTCTTGGACTGAGGAGACTCAACGCAAGAAAGGCGACCCAAATACTTCGTCTGCCCGTAATAAAGTTCGATTACCCCATCATCCGTTTTTCTTTACCTTTCCGCAAAAAGTCTTCACGAAGTGGCTCGCTTAGCGCTGCAAGGCACGTGCTCCGAAAGGCGCTCGCTGAGCATGATGCGGCCGGCACGCGACACGCACTTGGCCTAGAAACAATGGGCAGTGCTGGACACCATCAAATCTGTTGCGTGAGCGAGAAGCCAAAAGGAAGACCAGATGCGGCGCAAAGCATGAAGAAGATTCTGCAGCAGTTGGCGTCCTTGCCGGCGCCAGCTGCTGCTGCTGCGCGCCCGTGTTTGCCAACGTGCACACGGGCGGCAGCAGAATTTCTAAACTAAAAATAGATTGACAACAAAAAATTTGCAGTGGCTTAGCTCGGCTATGCCAGGATATACGTAGCGTGAGTCGTCCGTGTCTTCCGGCACGTTCACCACGAGTCCCTTAATGCCAAACTGACCATTTCTCCAATTCATTAGACGACTGATGGGAACGAAGGGAACCCGTGGAGAAAGTAAACGTTCGGCCACATCGTTCAGAAACGGTAGACCTGGTGGCATGGGTGGGTAACTATACCCATTGGTAACGCTAAAGAGTGGAATCTTCCGCTTAACGAGAAAGTTCTTGCACGTTGTACAAATCCACACCACGGTTTCACCCCACTCAGGCGGCACCGCTAAACTCAACGTTTCACGCAAGGCACTACTTACCAGCGTCAAGTCTTTCATGTGCCACGGTCTTTCACACACGTCGCACACATATCAAAACGGATTGTTTACGAAGTCCGTCTCGAAGGTACGAGTCGCAGTGGCGCTTTCGCTAAGTTTCACCGTATAGTCAGTCCATCGGCGAGCCTTGACGGCATCGACGGCGTCCTGTTGATGGTGCTGCTGAGATGGCCGGGCACGTCGATCAGCCTCCTGGCGACGCCGCTTTGCTAGACGTTCCTCCTTTTTCTCCGGTGTCTCGGCAGCACGTTTAGCATTCTTCTGTTCGTTTTTCCTACGCTCAACCGCTAATTGCCAGGCAACTACTTCGGGATCCGATGAGTTAAGCTTCTCCGCTCTTCTGCGCCGCTGAACAGCAATTTCGCTCACCTTCTCCATGGCTATATCACAGTAGCAAACGCCTCGCTATATGTATACCCCTACTGATACCTCTGCGCATGCGCACGAAATGAGATCAAGTGGCTCCGGCGCAGCGTCAGTCTTGGCGACTGCGCAATGGAGGTGCAGAGCTGGGCACGTGCCGGCGCCAGTGCGTCTCCGGCGGCTATGACGTCAATTCTCTGGAAAACGCAGACGGGCGGAGGCGGGCGGAGGCGCGCGGCGGCGGCGGCTCCGGCGCACCAGCTGTGCGCCGTGTGACGTCACTGCTTCTCGCGCATGCGCAGCACGGCTCTCCAGGAATCACGCGAAACTGCTCAACGTCGGCCAGTGTAGCTCACGCTACAAAAGATCCGATGAGACGCATGAGTTTTGAGTGCGAAAATATTAATGTACAATGGAACGCCGTTGAGCAGTCCTTAAATTTTTGTGCTGCGAGTAATATTTTCGAGTTTTGCAATTAAATTGGTGCGGGTTATTTTTTTTGAACTTTCTACCTTAGCACGTTCGCTGTAGACAAGAATGATTGTGATGATATTGCTGAGAAATCAAGGACGCCGCATGCCACCGACGTCATGCGCGACGAGAGATCGAGATAGCAGCAGCGGCCACAAACGGGCATCGACGCGACGACCGCAGCGTCCGTCTCCTTATCTGCTCCTTCGAGGCGCGCGGGTGGCGTCGCGTCGTGGCGATTTCCTGTGCCCCTCACGCAACAGCGGGCGCGCTAGCGGGGAAGCAAGTGTTCCCTTTCGCCCACTCTGCTCCGTCGAGGTCCGAGCCAGCAAGGGCAAGCCAGCGTCACGAGCGCGCGAGGGGCGCTTGTGACGTCGCGTCGTTGCCAATAAAAGTTTAGGTGCCGTTTATCAGCTACAGACGCCGCCGGCTTTTTCTTTCAATGGTCCATTAGAAGCTTTTGCACAAAAAAGCCTACAAGGACTAGAAGAGCTAATCAGATGGCGAAAGTCATCAAGTGATGGTTGAGAAGCACGACGAGAGTGATTGAAAACGTTCATACTTCGTCTAACTAAGATTCAGCTAAACGTGAGCAGATGTACCAATGTTTTAACGTAGTTTCTTCGAGTGTACGGTTGACTTTCGTCAAAAAAATCGTGCTTAAGGCATGTGCTACTCTCGACTTGATGCGCTCTCCTGGATTATAAAGGTAAACATTTCCTCCCCAAGAGATATATTGTGAAATTCAAATAGAAAGTGATTCATGAGTGAAAAAATTGACCGATAGCTATAACTAAAGTCTTTTTTTTTCAAACGTAGCTAAATGGGTTTACGCACTTTAAGCTAGAGCTAGAGGGAAAGAGCCTTCAATTTACTCCTGAGATGCCAGTGAATTGTAAAATCCTGTTTGTAGAAATTATTCTGCAGTTTCATCGCGATCATGATTGCTGAGTATATCATCTCAGACCCAAAACACTCTATCCTTTGTTCATTTGCGGCCTCTCAAGTTTACTAATAAGAGCAATTACTTTTTCGTACCTGTTGCCTTTACTATAGAAATCCTGCACTCGCCACATTTAAGAGATGCTCTCCGCGTTGTTTACGTGTTCGAGAGAGCCTGGATTTTCTAAAGGAGTTGTTGGTTCGGTGTGCGAAAAGTTGGTTTAACAAGTGAAAAAGCGGAATAAAGCTACCCCGAGTTGGCAAAGGAAGGATAATATGAAAGACAGATTGACTGTCGTTCTGCACGTAGATAATTTCCCTCGTAGTTTCGTGAAACTAAAAGCGAGATATGTTGTAAATGTGCTTTTTTTACTCAAGCGACAGGTTACAGCAAGTTTGCACATTAGTGGACATGCGCGCCTCGAAACCGTTCGTTGGAAGGTCGCTTTAGCGAATACTTAACGCTATATGCTGTTGAAGTAGTTTGTCATAGCATTGTCATGCTACAAAGTGTTCATCTGACAAACAGGACGGTGTGTTAGAGAGACCAGGAACCAATTTCTGACGCCACTTTATTTCTGATGTAATGTAAAACTTACATGTGAGAGTGCACAAATCTACAGTGATAACGCGCAAAACCTTGTGGAACATATTTTCTCACAATTCTTTTTTTCGTGAAGTTTTGATGGTGTTTACAAGTAAACAAAAAGCTAAAAACGTTCTATAAACGGTGATAGGTGAGCAGGCATATGTGGGAAGTGTTAGGATATGCCATGTATGTACGTATGGCAAATAGCGCGCTAGCACCATTTTACGGCTCCTTTAGTCGATGGCATATTGAATCTCTCAGGGAAACCATAGAACTCCGGGTACTCACTCGCAAACTCGCACGCTTACACAAGGACTCACCAGCGCGCCATGCAACGACCGCTTGTGCAGTGCCTCAATGCTGGTCGTCCAGTGACCGTGGCTGTTGCAATGAGGCACGACAAGGCTCGGCTCAGTTCTGCTGTTCCACTGGCTAGCGCCGCTTATTAGCATGAACTTTTTAGGGCGAAGGTGTAGTTTTTACAATGAGTTTTACAATGAGTTTCGGCGCGCGAACGCGAGGCAATAAGGCAACAAGTCGACGAAATGCTACGCGACGACATCATCCAGCTGTCCAAGAGTCCGTGGGCGTCCCCTTTGGTGTTAGTGAAGAAGAAGGATGGAACCCTCCGTTTCTGCGTCGATTATCGTCGCTTCAACAAAATCACGAAGAAGCCAGAAAAGTGCCGCTTCGCATATGAGGAGCTCTTGTTTTTGGGCCACGTCATCAACAAGTCTGGAGTGCGCCCCGACCCTCAGAAAACTGCGGCCATCTCCAACTTTCCTCCGCCCGCTGACAAGAAGGCAGTGCGCAGATTTCTTGGACTGTGCGCCTATTACAGGCGCTTCGTCAAGAGTTTTTCACGGATCGCTGAGCCACTGACGTATCTCACGAAGGCCGACGTCGAGTTCAAGTGGGAGACGCCGCAAGTCGAAGCATTTGAAGAACTGAAGCGACGCCTGCAATCGCCGCCAATACTTACGCATTTCGACGAAAATGCCGATACCGAAGTCCACACCGACGCAAGCAGCGTAGGACTCGGCGCCGTGCTTGTGCAGAGGACTGACGGACTAGAAAGGGTTGTAAGTTACGCTAGCCGGTCGCTATCGAAGGCGGAAGCAAATTATTCCACAACAGAAAAGGAGTGCCTCGCCATCATCTGGGCTACATCAAAGTTTCGCCCCTACCTCTATGGCAGGCCCTTTAAAGTTGTAAGCGACCACCACGCCTTGTGTTGGCTAGCTAACTTGAAGGATCCTTCAGGTCGCCTCGCACGATGGAGCCTGAGACTTCAAGCATTCGACATCACCGTCGTTTACAAATGCGGGCGAAAGCACGCTGACGCCGATTGTTTGTCTCACGCCCCCGTCGAACCGCCGCCACAAGACGACCAGGATGACGACACTTTCTTGGGACCCATCAGTGCCGACGAATTCGCCGAACAACAGCGAGCCGACCCGGAACTGATGATGTGTGGTGTTTAATGGCGCAAGGGCCATATATGGCCAAAGAGCGCCATGACAAGTGGTAATGTAATTGATGAGCTGTTATGACGCGGGCAATGAGTTTCTCATGGTAGATGTGACATGGCTGTAAAGGGGCCTAAAAACTGTCGCTGTAAATGGCGTAAAACATATAGGTAGTAAAATAATGATAGTGACTGAAGTGGCGTATGCTATGAGTTGAAAGGTGGAAGAAGGTTGTGATAACATGTATTTAAAAATGAAAAAGTGATGGTTGACAACTAGTAGCACAACAGCCTCACCAGGTACCTTGAGTACAAGGGGCCCAAGGCATGTGCTATAAACAAATATTGACATCGCAACAGCGGTCTCTCGCAGGAGTCCGTGCTACGAATTTCTTGGGCAGAATACGTTGAGCATACGAACGTCATTTAAAAAGGCTAAAACGGACTTCATGTCAAATAGCGGTTCTCTGCCTAGAAACAGGGCTAGGTGAAGTGGTATACACTGCCTATATGCTAAAGGGAAGTGTCTTTTCCTCTCGGCTTGTGCTTCGCTACATTCCAGGAAGACATGCTGAACGCTGAGGGTGTCCCCACATCTACTACACATTGGAGGGTCACCGCCAGTCAGCAAAAAACTGTGTGTACCATAAGTGTGTCCTATTCTGAGACGACAGAATAGGACATCACTTCGTCTTGAGTTGGTCAGTGATGGCCAATACCCTAAATGTGGCTTAACCACGTGGAGCTTATTAAGAATTTCAGCGTCCCACTGATGTTGCCAGTACGTTCTCAGTTTTTTCCGCAAATATGGCTTTAGGTCAACAAATGGAACAGCTATGGACATGTTGCAAGATTTTGTATCTAAGGAAGTTGCCATTCGGTCTGCTAGCACGTTACCTTCAATACCTCTGTGTCCAGGCACCCAGCATAGCGTTACATGTTGGCCAGAGGCATAAATAGTACATAGGAGGGAGAAAAGTTCTGCAATTACTGGATTTTTGTGTTTGCAGCATGACATCAATGTTTTAACGACGCTTAATGAGTCTGTGTATATGACCGCCCTATGTAGCTTTAACTGCTTGATGTGTTTCGCAGCGGACCATACTGCATACGCCTCTGCTGTAAAGATGCTTGTGTGAGGGTGGAGAACATCGGACTCCGAATAGGTTGGGCCGACGGCTGCATAAGATACGCCGGCATGCGATTTAGACGCATCTGTATAATATTCTGGACACGAGTACTTAAATTGTAACTCTAGAAAATGCATACGAATGTGGGCCTCTGGAGCGTGCTTCGTTACTTCCACAAATGACGTGTCGCAGTCAATGATGTGCCACAACCACGGTGGTAACGGCTTAGCAGGAGCCATTAGGCGATTTTCAAGAAACGGAACGTCCATATCTTCGCTGATCCTCTTCACACGGAGCGAGAATGGCTCTCTTGCTGCAGGCTTGTTATGAAAAAGTGTTGCAGAGGTCATATCGTTGATGGTATTATAACAAGGATGGTCTTTATCAGTGTGTACTTTCAGAAAGTAATTAAAAGTATAATATGATCGTTGTAGATCAAGGGACCATTCGTTCGATTCTACATAGAGGCTTTGAATAGGGCTTGTCCTGAAGGCACCGGTGGCGAGGCGGATACCAAGATGATGCACAGGGTCCAGCATCTTCAAAGCACTGTGGGTAGCAGAGTTATACACTACTGCGCCGTAGTCTAACCGCGATCGTACTAGGCTCCTATAGAGGTTCATGAGGCATTTTCTGTCGCTACCCCATGTTGTGTGTGACAGTATTTTCAGGATGTTCATTGTTTTCAGGCACTTAGCTTTAAGATACTTGATATGAGGAATGAAGGTTAGTTTTGTGTCGAGTATAATGCCTAAAAATTTGTGTTCCGTGTTGATTGGTATGTGCTGTCCATGCAGCATAACATCTGGATCCTGTATTAGGCCTCTCTTTCTAGAAAAAAGTATACAGGAGCTTTTGAGAGGGTTTAGCCTAAAACCAATTTCATTTGCCCAATTTGACACTTTGTTCAGTCCGAGCTGAACCTGACGCTCGCATATTGCAAGGTTACAAGACTTAAATCCTATCTGCACATCATCGACATATATTGAATAAAACATAGAGGATGGAATGACTTTGTGAAGGGAATTCATTTTCACAATGAAAAGGGTGCAACTAAGCACGCCCCCTTGTGGCACACCAGTCTCTTGAGTGAAACTTCTGGACAGGGCATTGCCCACTCTTACGCGGAACGTGCGGTTAGACAAGTAGTTCTCTATCATGTTTATCATGTTGCCGCGTACACCCATTGCAGATAGGTCTCGGAGGATTCCGAATCGCCATGTTGTGTCATAGGCTTTCTCCAAGTCGAGAAATACAGAGAGAAAGAATTGTTTGTGTATATAAGCGTCTCTGATGTTTGCCTCAATGCGAATGAGGTGGTCTATTGTTGACCTACCTTCCCTGAAACCACATTGCATCGGGTCAAGTAGACGGTTGCTTTCCAGGAAATATATAAGACGCCGGTTCACCATTTTTTCATATAACTTGCACATACAGCTTGTCAGTGCTATTGGCCTATAGCTACTGGCTAGTGCGGGGTCCTTGCCTTGTTTATAAATTGGGATGATAATGGCTTCCTTCCATGAGGATGGAATATGTCCAGATATCCACATGGTATTATAAAGAGACAGAAGCGTGTTAAGTGTTTCTGAGTGCAGGTTCTTAATCATTTCATATATTATGCGGTCACCACCTGGTGCGGAGTTGGTGCAAGAACTGAGAGAGGCCTTGAGTTCAGCGAGACTAAACGGACTGTTGTAAGGTTCATCTGTTGTGCTTTTTCGTTCGAGGCGTTCCCGCTCTGCGCGTTCCTTGAACTTTAGAAAAGTTGGCCCATAGTGTGATGTACTAGAAATACTTTGAAAATGTTCGCCCAGGAAATCTGCTTGCTCTTTCATGCTGTTGCCTTGAGTGTTTACTAAGGGAAGTGGTTGTGTTTGCCGGCCATTTAATTTGTTCACCCTGTTCCAAACCTTATTCTCATCCTTGTAAGAGTTGATGCTACATATGTATTTTTCCCAACTGTCTCGCTTAGCACGTCGACGTGTTCTCCTGCCCTGTGATTTTGCCTGCTTGAAATTAACGAGATTCTCCGCAGTTGGAGAGTGACGAAGCAGGCGCCAAGCCTTATTTTGTTTTTTTCTTGCCTCTCTACATTCGTCGTTCCACCAGGGTATACGACGCTTATTAGCAAGTCCGTTAGTTTGTTTTATGCATTTTTCAGCGGCGTCAATTATAAAACCTGTCAAATATGCCACAGCATCGTCTATATTAAAAGAAACTAAAGCATCCCACTCCAAGTACGTAATCTTTTTAAACAGTTCCCAGTTAGACGAGTCGGTTTTCCATCGAGGAATCGAGGAACCTCCCCGCAGGGGCGCCTGCGTAAGCAGGCGTTTGGTGGGTTGCGACACCACGGACCCGAGCACATGGGGGTCGGACCCTCCCACGCTTAACCGTGCGTGGCTTAGCCGTGTCCGGGGAAAAGGGGATCCTGGGGGTTGAGCCAATGCTGAGTGCTTGGACCTTTATGGCCCCTCGGTGGAGGCAACACACCTCTTTGGCCTCCGCTTCACGTAGACGGCACCCCCGGACTGACCCACCCGGGGGAAAACGGTAGTTGCCTTTTCCTGTCTCTCTCTCTCCAATCTTCGCCTATCCCTCTCACCTTCAATCTTTCCTGTCTTCTTCTCTCTTCCATTTACTTCCAACATTCCTGGCAGCAAGGGTTAACCTTGTGTGTTATGATCTACCTTGATTATAACATATGCGGTTATAGTAACAATGTACAGTTGGCATGGCAGTGCTTGCTTCATAACAATCTCTGCCGTGTCCCCTCGTTGGGCTCGGTGGTGGGTGACTGGCATTGATACCGAACAAACAACTCATTCCATGGGACCCTCGAAACCCTTCTCACCTGATCGTCCCCCAAAAAGGGGGCGCACCGATGCAACCTTTGAATTCTTTTTGAAGAAACGAGACACATTCCCAAAGTATCATGTGATTCACTGTGAAAGCACTGATAAAAAAGCAACAAACATTTCACCCTTCTTGGTGTCAAAATGTCTCACGGAGGTAATTGGAAGTGGCTACAAAGCCACCAAGATGGCAACTGGGGACCTTCTCATTGAAGTAAAAGACAAGATGCAGTGCGAGAAACTAACAAACCTGGTGGCATTTGGCGATAAAACCATATCTGTTAGTCCACACCGAACAATGAACACCGTCAAGGGTGTGGTTTCAGACGACGACCTCATGGATTTGACTGATGAAGAACTCCTGAATGGATGGAAAGAAGAAAATGTTATAAATGTACAACGCATAAAAATCAGGCGCGATAACAAAGAACTACCAACCAAACACATAGTACTTACTTTTGGCTCTAGCACACTCCCGGATGCAATCGAAACAGGCTACCTCAAACTGCGTGTTAGACCCTACATCCCAAATCCACGACGCTGCTACAAGTGTCAGAGGTTTGGTCATGCCTCTCAAAGCTGCCGAGGACGACTAACTTGTGCGAAATGTGCTACAAAAGATCACTCTGCTGATGACTGTACTGCTGAGGCCCATTGCGCGAACTGCGATGGCAGCCACCCTGCATATTCCAGATCTTGCGTAGCCTGGAAGAAAGAAAAGGAGATCATTACTATCAAAGTCAAAGAAAATATCAGTTTCCGGGAAGCACGACAGCGTCTTTCACCTGCATTTTCGATGAAAACTTCTTTTGCCGAAGTGGTGCAACAGGGGGCAGCACCCGACGGACCCCGGCGGTCGCCCAAGGCACGCGCAGCGTATTGAGGCGACTTCCACCCGCCCCCATGGTGGGAGCAGCTGAGGCTGCCCTGCCTCCCTCGAAATCGGCCACACCAGAGGCCTCTACTAGCGCTGGCAGCAGCCATCGCAGCTCAGAGGCTAAGGAGGTTCCATCGGCCTCCGGGCTGGTGAGGCCACAGCCTTCGTCCCTCGAGGCGAAGGCTACACGACGTACACATCGCTCGTTAGAGCGAGTGTCCAGCGCTTCACAAGAGGCTATGGACACTACCCCAAGCAAGGTGGTGCAACCAGCACCTAAAGAGCGGCCAAATTCTTTGGACCGCTCTAGAAAAGACAAAACCAAAATTACAGGGCCGCAAACGGCTCTGTAATCTAAGGCAACACTTCCTTTTTGTCCACACAGCACCAATTTACTTTCATTATGGATACACAAATCATTCAATGGAACGTCAGAGGCCTTATTAGGAACCTCGACGATGTCCAAGAACTTCTTTACCAACACAATCCAAAAGTGCTGTGTGTACAGGAAACGCACTTAAAATCGAAACATACAAATTTTCTCCGACAGTATGTTACGTTTCGTAAAGATCGCGATGATGCTTTCGCATCATCAGGCGGTGTTGCCATTGTAATTCACAAAAGCATAGCATGTCAACGTTTGCAGCTACAAACGCCTCTTGAAGCAGTGGCAGTTCGACTTGTCCTTCTGAACAAACTCATCACCATTTGCTCGCTTTACATACCCCCACATTACCACTTACACAAACATGAATTTCAGTCCTTTATAGACGAATTGCCAGAACCTTATCTTGTTCTTGGCGATTTCAATGCACACAGCAGTCTGTGGGGCGACTCTCGTATCGATGCGCGAGGCCGTCTTGTTGAACAATTTCTTTTTTCCTCTGGTGCGTGTCTCCTGAATAAGAAGGAACCTACATTTTACTGTATCGCAAATAGAACCTTTTCTTCTATTGATCTTAGCATAGCTTCCCCGTCTCTATTTTCAGAACTTGAATGGGAAGTTATAAAAAACCCTTACGGGAGCGACCATTTCCCAGTACTGCTGAGAGCAACAAGACAATATGAGTCACCACCACATGCCCCCCGGTGGAAGGTTGATGCAGCGGTCTGGGATAAATTCCAAACTCTTACCAGTAAATTCTCGTGGGCTGACATTTCATCGCTCGGAATTGATGGTGCCGTCGAGTATTTTACTAAATTCATAATTGATGCAGCCTCTAAGTGTATTCCCCAAACAAGTGGACTTTCTAGCAAACGTCGTTTTCCGTGGTGGAATGAACAATGCCGGAATGCACGTAGGCAGCAGAACAAAGCATGGAGGCAGCTTCGCGATTATCCTACTGCTGAAAACCTTGTAAATTTCAAGAAAATCAAGTCCCAAGGTAGGAGAACACGCAGACAAGCCAGGAGAGACAGCTGGAAAACATTTTTATCAAGTATCAACTCGTACACGGATGAGGCCAAGGTTTGGAGCAGGGTCAATAGAGTAAGAGGACGACAAACACATCCACCTCCCCTGGTACACACGCAGGGAGACAGCCTTGAGGACCAAGCGAACCATCTGGGTGCACATTTTCAACATGTGTCCAGTTCCTCACACTATTCACCAGCATTTATAAGATATAAAACAGCTATAGAAAAACAAAAAATAGACCGAAAGAGCACTGGGAACGAGCCATATAACCTACCTTTCTCCCTAGCAGAGCTGCATGCATCACTCACCTGTTGCAAGCAATCTGCCCCAGGCCCTGACCGTATACTATATGACATGTTGAAAAACCTACCCTCTGAAACGAAGAAAACCCTTCTCTGTCTCTATAATTCTATATGGACCTCCGGCGAGATCCCCTCTGCCTGGAAAGAGGCCATAGTGATCCCCATCCTGAAGCAGGGCAAGGATCCATCGTCCGTATCGAGTTACAGGCCCATAGCTCTAACAAGCTGCCTCTGCAAGGTTTTCGAGAAGATGATAAACCGCCGTCTGATACATTTCCTAGAATCAAACAAGCTCCTTGACCCATACCAGTGCGGTTTTCGCGAAGGTCGATCCACCACTGACCATCTGATACGTATTGAGGCACAGATACGTGAAGCTTTTGTTCACAAACAATTCTTTTTATCTGTGTTCCTAGACATGGAAAAGGCCTACGACACCACATGGCGGTTTGGTATATTGAGAGACCTTTCCCACTTTGGTATACGTGGTAATATGTTAAATGTCATTGAAAGTTACCTGCTGAATCGCACATTCCGTGTTCGGGTTGGCAGCGCTTTATCACGACCTTTTGTGCAGGAAACTGGAGTCCCACAGGGTGGGGTGCTCAGTTGCACTCTCTTCATTATAAAAATGAATTACTTGCGCCTATACATCCCACGCAACATGTTTTATTCAACGTACGTCGATGATGTACAGATTGGATTTAAATCATGCAACCTTGCAATCTGTGAGCGGCAGGTTCAGCTTGGTCTCAACAGGGTGGCTAAATGGGCAGACGAGAATGGGTTCTGCCTAAATCCACAAAAGAGCACCTGCGTCCTTTTTTCTCGAAAGAGAGGACTGTACCCTGACCCCGACATTGACCTGCAAGGACAGAGTCTACCTGTAAAAACGGAACACAAATTCTTAGGCATAATTCTTGACACAAAGCTAACATTCATACCACACCTAAAACATCTAAAAAACAAATGCATGAAAACAATGAATATTTTAAAAGTGTTGTCACGCACTACATGGGGTAGTGACAGAAAGTGTCTGTTAAATTTGTATAAAAGCCTCATACGAACACGCCTAGACTACGGGGCCATAATTTATCAGTCAGCCACCCCAACCGCGTTGAAGATGCTGGACCCCATCCACCATCTAGGTATTCGATTGTCTACAGGTGCCTTTAGGACAAGCCCTGTGGAAAGCCTTTACGTGGAATCCAATGAGTGGTCCCTCCACTTGCAGAGGACCTACACAGCTTTCATGTATTTTCTTAGAGTGAATGCAAACAGTGAACATCCCTCATATTCCACCGTAAATGATTTGTCCAGCTCCCACCTCTTTCATAACCGACCTGCAGTAAGAAAGCCCTTCTCGTTGCGTGTGAGAAGTCTGGCTGAGGAAATGGATGTCCCACTCTTTGAACATCGTCTAATGACACCCACTATACAGGTCTCACCGTGGCAGTGGCAGATTGTCGACTGTGATTTGTCATTTTTACATGTTACGAAGCACGCCCCGGTTGCACACATTCGAATGCATTTCCTCGAACTGCAGCATAAATACTCCTGTCCGGAATTTTACACCGATGCATCAAAGTCTCATGCTGGCGTCTCTTATGCAGCGGTTGGCCCATCATTTTCAGATGCCGACGCCCTGCACCCACAAACGAGCATTTTTACAGCAGAGGCTTATGCAATACTGTCGGCTCTTAAACATATCAAGGACTCTAAAATACCCAAAGCAATCATTTACACAGACTCGCTGAGCGTAGTAAAAGCTTTAAAATCTCTTAAAAGGCACAAAAATCCCGTAATAGTATCGCTTTATTCATTCATATGTAGTATTTATGCGTCTGGGCAGCATGTTGTGGTGTGCTGGGTGCCAGGACACCGAGACATCGAGGGAAATGTACTGGCAGACCAGCTTGCCACATCCATCGAGGCAAAAGCTGGCAACACATCTATGCCCGTCACTGTTCATGATATGAAGCCATATCTACGCAAGAGACTTCGGGTCCATTGGCAGAGTTTGTGGGACGGCCAGACTCATAACAAGCTCCATTTAATTAAGCCCCATTTAGGAAACTGGCCATCAACCACGAAATCTAGAAGAAATGATGTCCTATTCTGTAGGCTCAGAATAGGACACACTTACAGCACGCATAATTACCTGCTGTCTGGAGGCGAACCACCAACCTGTACTAGATGCGGGGAAGCACTTACTGTACTTCACATCCTAGTACAGTGTCCATTAATAGAACCTGAAAGAAAAAAGCACTTTGTTCAAGCCTATAAAGAGAATATACCCCTTCACCCAGCTATGTTTTTACATAATGACCCGATATTTCCGCACGATTCAGTTTTAGCCTTTTTAAACGACCTCGACATTTTGCAAGTTTTTCGCCCGAGAGATTCGTAGTGGCATCCTCTTTCAGAGGACGCCGCTGCGACAGCATATTTGAAATGCACTCTCCTCCAGGCCCTTGCTTCTAAGGGTCCCTGTGAGGCAGTAGTGCCTTGTATCCCTCGCAACTTTTTTATACTATATTATATTCATTGCGCCTCTATCACGTCATTGTCATGATCTTAGTATTTTGTCTTTTACGCACCTTTAGTGCGCAGGATTTTAGGCCCCTTTACAGCCACCCTACACCTATCCACTGTCACTGATCATACCATTGCTCACTCAGTACACCACGTCTTGGCGCTCTTTGGCCATAGCTGGCCCTTGCGCCACAAAACAACATATATCATCATCATCGAGGAACCTGTGGAGGGCAGCTAGCTTGTTTTGTTATATTTAAAACAATAGGGAAGTGGTCACTTCCGTAAGGGTTCCTTATGACCTTCCAGTCAAGGTATGGCATCAGAGTTGGAGAGGCTATGGTTAGGTCTATTGATGAGTATGAATTATGTGTGGCGCTATAGAAGGTGGGTTATTTTTTATTCAGCAGAACCGCACCAGAACATAAAAGAAAGTCTTCTACAGTACGCCCTTTTGCATCGCAGCGCGAGTCCCCCAAAGCATATTATGGGCATTCAGGTCACCTGTTATTATGAATGGCTCGGGGAGCTGATTGACAAGCGTATGAAGTTCCGTAAGCGTCAAACGATGTTCGGGTGGTACGTACAGTGAACAGACTGTCACCAACCTGTCAAACAGTATTGCCCTAACAGCTACTGCCTCTAGATTTGTTTGAAGGTGGAGGTGTTGGCAAGCAACTGACCTCTGAGCTATAATGGCCACGCCGCCAGACGCGGTGTGGCCGTCATCGCGATCTTTGCGAAATAATGTATAGTGTGTGAGAAGATTTGTATTAGATGTCTTTAAGTGTGTTTCCTGAACACAGAACAGCCTAGGATTAAATTCTTGTATTATTTCTTTGATGTCGTCTAAGTTGTTTATAATGCCACGGGCATTCCAATGAATAATTTGTACCGCCATCTTGTTGAAGAGAGTGTTGTTCTGTGTTCAGTTGTGTAGTGTCTTAAGTAACAGGACCGTCGTTTGGCCCCGTTATGGGTTTTTTGTTGGTTTTAGCGCGCTCGAGAGAGCCACGCCGGTTTTTGGGCACCAATGGTGCCGGTGTTGTGTCCATTGCCTCCTGGGAGGCACTGGATGCCCGCACGTGCGGGCTGCTAGTTCGTCTTTCAGACCTCGCCTGGTGGGGCGTGGTCTTGAGACCCGACGTCCCTGAGGTAGCCGGTCTCTCTGTCTGGGTGGGTGGAGCAGACTTGACTGCAGCCACCGCAGGGGCGGAGGGCGCCACAGCCAACGGCTCACTATGCGCGAGCCGGGCAGGTGGCGGAGGCCGGTTCGACGCTGCCCCCTGACGCGTCGCCTTGGCATAGGTTTTGCTGTGGAATGGTGAGCACCTTTGACGTGCTTCCTTGAAAGAGATATTCTCACGCACTTTTAGAGTGATAATTTCCTTTTCTTTTTTCCAGTTAGGACAAGATCGGGAGTAAGCTGGATGCTCACCGTCACAGTTTACACAGTGAGGTGTCGCTTCACAGTTATCTGAGGAATGACCTTGGGTTCCACATTTCGCACATGTGAGTTTACCACGGCAGCTTTGCGAGCCGTGGCCAAATCGTTGACATTGGAAACATCTTCTGGGATTAGGTATGTATGGCCTGACAGCTATCTTTGTGTATCCAGTTTCTATAGTTTGTGGCAGATCACAAGTGGCAAAGGTCAGAATAAGGTGTTTTGTAGGAATTTCTTTATTGTCTCGTCTGATAGTGATACGCTGTACATTGGTTACGTTTTGCTCTTTCCAGCCTATCCAATAGTTCGGTTTCGGACAAGTCGATGAGATCTGCATCAGACACTACACCGCGTGCTGTAATCATAGAACGATGAGGTGAAACGGTGACAGGAATGTCTCCGAATGCCACAAGTTTGTTGAGTTTATTGTGCTGCTCTTTATTGCGGATCTCAAGCAGAAGGTCCCCGCTCGCCATTTTGGTGACTTTATAACCTGTGCCAAGGGCGTCAGTCAAGCCTTTCGCAACAAGAAAAGGGGATACGGTTCTAGCTGGCTTTCCAGTTTTTTCGCTGTGCACTACTTGGAATCGGGGGAAGATTTCTTTTGGTTTGAAGAGGTTAAATAGTTCATCGGTGCGTCCCCTCTTGTGAGAGTGACGATCAAGTAAACGGGGAAATGCAGGTGTTCCCATAATTGTTTGGTATATTTCGGCGGCAATGGCGGCCACCCACCACGGAGCCCAACTAGGGGACGCTGCAGCACTTAACGTGTAAGGCTGCAGGCGCCAGCCGTGCATTGCTGCTATAACCCAATATAAGATACCCAAGAGAGGGCACATACACAAGGTTAACCCAAGCCGCCTGTGAAAATTTGGAAGTGACGGAAGAGAAGAGATGATAGGAGAGCAAAAGAAAGGAGATAGGAAAGCAAAAGGTTGGAGAGGGGGACAGGAAAAGGCGACCACCGATTTCCCCCGGGTGGGTCAGTCCGTGGGTGCCGTCTACGTGAAGCAGAGGCCAAAGAGGTGTGTTGCCTCCGCCGAGGGGCCGTAAAGGTCCAAACGCCCGGCATCGGCTCAACCCCCAGGATCCCCTTTTCCCCGGACACGGCTAAGCCGCGCAAGGATAGGCGCGGGAGGGTCCAACCCCCATGTGCTCGGGTCCGTGGTGTCGCAACACACCAAACGCCTGCTGACGCAGACGCCCCTGCGGGGGGACCCGGAACTAAGGAGCCTTGTAGACTACCGGGAAGGCAAGACCATCATTGTGCCGAAGGCGTTCAGGCGAGGATTGGCGTCGTTCTTCTTGCAAAACGACATTCTCCTAAAGAAGAACTTCTCGCCTCTCCGAGCCAACTACCTCCTCGTGGTACCCTCAGCATTGCGTCCAGAGGTTCTGCAAGCTCTCCATGACGACCCAACGGCTGGACATCTCGGTTTTTCCCGCACTCTCGCGAGGATACAAGAAAAATACTACTGGCCTCACCTCTCTGCTGACGTCGCCCATTACGTAAGGACATGCCGAGACTGTCAGCGACGCAAAACACCGCCGACAAGGCCAGCCGGGCTTCTACAGCCGATCGAGCCACCTCGCCGACCGTTCCAGCAGATCGGGATGGACTTACTGGGGCCTTTTCCGACGTCGACGTCCGGCAATAAATGGATCGTCGTAGCTACGGACTGCCTCACCCGCTACGCCGAAACAAAAGCCTTGCCCAAAGGCAGTGCCGCCGAGGTAGCCCGATTCTTCGTTGAGAACATACGGTGCCCCAGAAGTCGTCATCACCGACAGAGGTACGGCCTTCACGGCTGAACTAACTCAAGCCATCCTGCGCTACAGCCAGACAAGCCATCGCCGGACCACCGCCTACCACCCGCAAACGAATGGCCTCACCGAGCGCCTAAATAAGACCATCGCCGGCATGCTGGCAATGTACGTCGACGTCGAACACAAGACGTGGGATGCCATCCTTCCGTACGTGACCTTCACATACAACACGGCCATGCAAGAAACGACGCACATGGCGCCGTTCAACCTGGTCTACGGAAGGAAACCGGCAACGACGCTTGACGCCATGCTACCGGATGTCTCCGACGCAGAAAATCTCGACGTTGCCACCTATTTACAGCGTGCCGAAGAAGGTCGACAGCTCGCCCGCCTGCGCATCAAGAACCAGCAGAGAACCGACAGCCGACACTACAATCTTCGACGAAGCTACGTCGAGTACCAGCCCGGAGACCGTGTTTGGGTCTGGACTCCGATACGCCGACGAGGACTTAGCGAGAAACTCTTACGTCGCTATTTCGGACCATATAAGATCATCCGACGTATTGGCGCACTGGACTATGAGGTCGTGCCAGACGGCATTTCGCAATCACAGCGGCGCCGCGCACAACCCGAAGTCATCCATGTGGTGCGTCTTAAGCCTTTCTACGCCCGCTGACGAACTTAGGTACTTTGTTACTTTATTTTTTTTCTTTATTACGCGTGGTTTTGTTTTCGCTTTCACATTTGTTTGTAGCATCGGGACGATGCTTTTTAAGGGGAGGGTATTGACACGTATACATGTTTATCTTTCACCGGTGGCCGCTTTCCACCGGCTAACAAATGTTAAACGTTATCGCTCGGCGCAGGACGCGCCTGTATCGGAAGTTTCTAGAACGTTATCGATGCTTCTTTCCATTGCCTGTTTTCACCAACGCTTATGTTATCTGATTGCATGACTGACACGAATTGTCTAGAACTTTCTGGAAGACACGCGGGCATCAGGGATTAATCTAGAACCTTCGATGACTCAGGTATAAAAGCCGACGCGTTTCGCCGCTGATCAGATTTTCGACGACCGCCGACTGTGTTCGCCGCTATCGTTGTGCTTTGAGTGTAGCTTGCTTTTGTGGGCACAGGTTCGCCCAATAAACAACCAGTTTCCTCATACACAGTTTTACGACTGCTGTCTTTACCGTCACTACTACGTGACAATATTCTCTCTGCGCTGGTAGTGGCACGGCCACTAGGTAGGTAGTCGGAATATTCTTCACCCCGTTTTTATAGGTGCAAGACTGCGGGCCGCTCCCGTGTTGGGACGGGAAGGCCAAGCCTCACCGCCGCATCGTGGGCCTTCTGGACAACCCGGAGTTGATCAATCCATTCGTTGCTCTTTTTACATATAAAAAAGGTGCATTCTGCTGTGTCAGGTCACCGCTAGTTGGCGAGCGCGTCTCGGCTGAGTTGACAGTTGCGGCCGCTGTTTCTCGTGGGCTCGAAAAAAAATAGTTTCCTGGGCTGCCGTTCTTTTTTTTTTTCATGTACGGCGAATAACCGGGAAACACAGTCGGGACCGCAGTCGGAAGCACAAGCCCAACGTCGGTGTTCTTTTTACAGTCATTCTCAGTAAGACGTAATGAACATACCAGCGACCTGTCGCTTGGCTCTCACTTGCGTCCTTTCCCTGACGGCCCTTGGCGAGAAATATTCTTCAGCCACGCTTCCCGACGCTGTAGACCGCAGGTGAATTCGTGGTACATCACAGTAGCGTGTCTTCTCGCGTTCAAGTGGCACGGTGGCACGCAGCAGCTTCGCGGCACCACTTCGCTAGAAAAAACAGTCTGCCACACACGCGCACACCAGAGAACCGTACTCAAGCACAAAAAACATGAGGCAAGCTGCTCACACACACGATCACACAAAAAAGCACACGAGAATGCACACGAAAAAGCACATAACACGCATAAATTCGGAGGCAACCACACTGAAGCCCGAACCGGCGTCCGCCTTGCGTACCGTAGCAGTGGCGCACTCACCAAAAACAGCGGCCGCAACTGTCAACTTAGCCGAGACACGCTCGCCCATTGACGGCGACGTGACGCAGCAGGCCGCACCTTTTTTTTTTTTAATCCAGCGGCCGTGCTACTGCAAACAATACGCGCTAGGTTTTCTTCGAGTAACGCAATTGCTCTTTTTTTAATGTTGGTTCATGATAGTAGTTGGGCACCCTGTGCTGCAGTACATACATACTTTAGCGACATGCTCCCACCACGCGCCAAACGCCGGGTCTGCGAACAATGGGCGCTGCAGCACAGGAAAATCAGGTATAATAATTCGTTCATACCTTATACCAATATCTGGCCGTGGCATTCGGTCCTCCGTAGTAGGTCTCTCTTGCTTCATTAACACATCGAATGTGTTAATGAAGCACGCCGCTTTCGATAACAAGGACGTGTACGCTTAGCCCTATAACTTCGTGCCCTGTTTGTGCACGCGACTGCGAACACTTGAGCACTTGCTGTTAGATTGCAAAACTTACAGCAATTGTTGCTCTGCGCTGCTGAGCAAGTCCCAGCAACATAGTTTTTCTCGAACTGGGCTCAACAATTTATTTTTTCCGAAAGACCGTGCTCCAAGCCTATCGATGCTTACAAAGCTGCACTAGAATTATTCGCAACTATACGCGACTAGACTCTCGTCTCTGCCTGTAATCTTGCCGTACGTAACGTACTTACGCTTTCTGCTTCTCTTTCCGTTATTTTATCTTCTGTCATCTTCAAGCGGTTGGGCATGCCTTTCTTTTTCTGGGCCGTGTTTATAGGTTATGTTTACGTAAATATTAGTAATAGTATTAAAGTCTAAGCACAACCGCTAAGAGACGCTCTCCAATAGGCGGTGCACGCATTTTTCGACAGAATTCGGAAAGGTATCTTGGACATTATGTTACTCATAATTAAAAAACGGCGTTCTATACTGAGTCCGAGGTCACTGGTTCGATTAAAGGTCGCGGTGACCTTCCGCGTCAAGCAAAAGAAAAAAAAATCCGATGACACCAAAGCGCTTCTTATAAGTTGTGAATAGAGATGGGCAAAACGGCTCACTTCAGTGTGCGGCTCGGAACGGCTCAACTCACTGAAATGAACCGGTTCATTTGAACGGCTCACAGGTTCACTTAAATGTCTCACCTGTGGTATGCATATTCTATAGTTATTTGTCTTTGAAAAAAAACTTTATATGCAGAATTGAATAGCCGTGTTCTTGGTATTTTCGCTATGTTTAGATATTTTTTTACATATTTTAAAAGCATGAATTTTATTTGTAATGAAACTTTCTTTTCTCATATTGAGGATAAAATGCTTATAAGACTGTAACAGGCAGAATGCGGCGCACCTTTCTCAGAAAAAAAAGTTACTTCATCGTCATTACAGGAGCTTTTCAGTTTTTGTGGTACTTTAAATTCAACTTTGGTCAAAATAAGAACACAAAATTATTGTACTTTATCTTTCAACTTTTTTTCATTTCTTCACATACGCACGCTCACTATAATATGAGTGAGCTGTAACGCCATGCAAAATGAGTGTCGAAATCACTTCTTGAAGTACAATACAAAAATCATACTAGAGACAGTGTTGCCAGGTCCGACGAGGCGGCGTAGCCAAAAGCTCGAAAAGTTGTAGCCCAAATGTAGCCAAACAGAATAAAAGTGCAAAATATTTCGTAGCCAAATGTAGCCATCTTTATTTGCAATTTTATTTGTCTATGCATTTTCACATTCGATTACGGCAATCCTTTTTTGCGCAACCCGTTAATGCCACCGTGACGGTCGGCCCTTTACATCAACAACAGCGACATCATGCTTGCACAGAACACTTTTTGGTTGGCCCCGGAAGCTCTTATGTTCCAGCGAATTGCTGCAGAGGGCGAAATCAGTGCATTTATTTTATGACAGATAGTACTAAGTTATTATTTTTAGTTATTTACAGTAATATTAACTACGAACTCTGCGTTTTAGCTGTCGTGAACACAAAATAATGTTCAGCGTCATCGATCTCTCACGTTATTTCTGCCTACGGCGTAGAAATTGAGCTGTCGAGCGATCTGCAACGGCGACTTGCTTACGGGTTCCTTTTTGATGAGCTAAAACAATTCTTTCGCGCTATGATATCTCGTGTTATTTGTCACATTGTCCTTTCTTATTTTCTCATTTTTCTGTTTTTGTTTTTCAATTAGCTTGGCTCGGATTAGCTGGGACACACATTTTATACATAGTGTCAATTGACATCAACCTGGCCGCCATCTTAGGTCTCTAGCATGCCAAGAGCATGCGTTAAGAAAAGGGACAGACAACAGATGCCACTCACTGTCTGAATCGGTGTAAGCGGAGCTTTAAGAGATTACTGCGCAAACCGGAACACTAGTGTACGAAGCGCACAGTCGTTTTCAGCGACGAGCACGTCCCGAACTAACTCGCTCGAAATGGTAAATGCCGCGACGGCACCCAAAGAGCAATGGCAAACAACACATTGATAACAGTGGTAATGCTGTGAAAACCTTACTGTCAAAAAGCAAACCATGTTGATGACTAATAAAGTTTTAGAATAGGGGCCCCTAAAGTTTGGGGCCCCGAAGAGCTTTCCGGGTGTTAGCGTTGGGGCATGCAGGATTGAAGAGTTTTGGAATAGGCGTGTTGCGATTGCGAATAGCATGTTGCTTTTGCAGCGTCACTACAGCGTCAAAGAAAAGCTGTTACGTGCTCCAGCAGCCGCCAAATCCTTGGGCCATTTTCAGTGATTCCAAAGCAGCCCTACAAACTCTACAGTTTTCCCTACGACAAGCGTTACACGAGCAGCTGGTGCACGAAATTAGGCACGCTCATCATCACGCGCTCGAAGAAGGACATGACATTGCATTTCAATGGTTGCCAAGCCATTGCGGAATTGTCGGCAACGACAGCGCAGACGAAGCAGCACGCTCGGCTCATCACAAACATCCGCTGGATCCTATACCACTCTCAAGAACGGATGCTGCGCGGCAACTTCAATCGATTGCTCGCCACATCACACTTCTGCGATGGAATTCACCGGGTTTCATCAACTCACGTTTGCATTCTCTTGACCCCAACTTGCGACTTCGCCTACCACCTGGACTCTCCCGTCGTGAAACAACTTTACTGTGTCGCATGTGGTTGGGTGTCGCATTTACCAACGCCTATTCGTTCCTAATAGGGATGACCAACAGTGCGGTGTGGAATTTGTGCGGGTGCGACGAGACTCTTGAGCACCTTCTGTGTCACTGTCCATCTTTTGACACTCAACGACGTATTCTCCAAGCTAAACTCAACCTGTTAGATAACAGAAAGCTCTCGGAAGAAAAGATTGTTGGGCCATCGCCTATGCATTCTTGCATGCGAAAGGCCACAAAAGCCCTTCTGCAGTTCGTGAAGAGTACTGGATTGTGCGAACGCTTGTGACAGCGGAGATTCTTCTGTGACTGTCTCTGCGAATGACTCACTCTATTTTTTTTCTTTTCGTTTCTCTTCTTATCTGTTCTTCTCCTTTCCCCTCCCCAAGTGTAGGGTAGCCAACCGGGCACGTCCTTGGTTAACCTCCCTACCTTTCATTCTTTCTTTCTCTCTCTCTCTCTGTTATAAATATTAAAATAAAATATACCAGTTTATGATAAGAAAAGTTATTTAGACTTTTGTGTTTCCGCTTTTTTATTACAATTTAGAACTTATTCTATTAGCAGCATGCAACTTGTTGCGCTTAGTATTGAGTAACCAACTTTACGCACCTTCACCCAGCCAAGACAATCCGTGATAGGCCTACGAGTCAAGAAATCGACAATTGAATTCGGAATAAGCAGCGTATAATGAATCAATCTTCAATACACATGTTACTTGAGAGAAAGCGATAACCGCAATCACTTCTAGCTTACGAACTTCACGCATTATCATGAATCGAGCCCAGTTTTCTGCTAGGTTAGAGCCGTCGCTTCGATGGGCGCCACCATGCTTGTTTACAAAAGCTTTTGGGGCAGCTTTTGGGGCTCCCGCTAAATTGATGAAATAGCGTGCCCGACGCAATATTCAAGCACAGTTTGCGTCTTGCGCATGCGCAGTGGCTTCGACGCTATTCCTTTGGGGCCGCAAAACGTTTGAGGCCCCTTTTCTAAAACTCTAATAATTGCTGGGGTTTTATGTGCCAAAACCACGATATGATTGGGAGGCATGAGGCAGTGGGGGATTCCGGATTAATTTTGGCCACCTCGGGTGCTTTAACGTACACATAAATCTAAGTACACGGGTGTTCCAGCATTTAGCCTTGATAGAAATGCGGCTGCCGTGGCCGGGAATCAAACCCACGTCCTCGAGCCAGCAGCGAGACACCTCACAAGCTCAGCTAACACGGTGGGTGAAGTTCATGTGACGTGGTGCACTGATGTGATGGTGGCAAACATGTTTCGATATTAGCGGAATGAGTATCGGCATCCGTGACGTTACGGGCAAACCATCTAGAAGTAAAAGCACCAGAACCCACCTTTGGTCTTGCTCCCGTTCTCCTTTTACACGTTCTCGCATACTTGGCCCCCTTCCCCATGTAAGGATTCTCCTCTCTGAGGAGGATCCGATCTCACGTCCAACCTATCGAAATGAATCTCGAATCTAAGCACGAAGAAAAATTCATCTAGCTGGAAAAGGAAAATGGCAGTAAAGCTTCGCGCGAGATACGTGGACTAGGTCGAAAGCTGTGCCCGGCGCGATACTTCACCCAGAATTAAGACATGGCCATGAACACACTGGGGCGTGTCCTCCACCCGTGCTTCCCTTCTTTTATGTCGGTGCCACGATCGCTCGATGGCCCCGACCCTATGTTATTGCTCTCCCTTCCTAAGCATAGCCATGTCAGTACAGTGTGAAAACACCACTACTCCCAGGTTCATTGCAATGCCCTGGGACCGTGTGTCTAACGGTGAAGCAGGGTGTAAATTTCAGTGCATCAAAGATCAAAGCCACCGGCTCAGACAACGGCGCAGAGAGGGAAGGAAAGGCGGGGTCATTTCGCGCATGCACACACGCTCAGCCACGCGGCCGGCACCGCCAGCTATAACGCAGCCTTCGAGATTTGCTTCTACCCGATCAGAGCCACCTCTGGAGCGTGGATTAGGGCGCCACTTATAGCCCAAACACAGCCAAGTCGCAGATTTCCAGTAGCCCAAATATAGCCGCATAGCCAACTCGTCCAAGTCGACGCCAAAACATTTTTCCCGTAGCCCAATTTGGCTATACATAGCCAAACCTGGCAACACTGACTAGAGATCCACAAAACTACCGCACGTACTTTTCTTTTTTTTTCTCTTGAACGCACGCGCGATACTGGCGATTATTCCATCATGCGCCAGGACAAAAAAAAAAGAAAACGATGAAATGAAGTTCAATTACAACACAACAGATCATTCGCCTCGTTTTATATACGTGCTAATGATACACGCTCAGAAAATGCAATGATCTGGATGCCATGGGCGGCATTTTCATCACTTCACCAATTAGCCCAAATGAACAGCAGGACGTAAACTGTACGTTCATCTGTTGTCTTTAAAGACACGGAAGACCATCTTCGAAGCGTTGTTGCACCAGCGCACAATGTGCGATCGGTGAGAAACTAAAGGGACTGCTGAGCACACCACACTGCGAGCGAGTACGAGTAGCGCGAGTCTGCCCACGCCGGCCACCTTTCGTCAGTTAGAAAACGAAATCGGCTCTCTTCCGGCTCCGGCTCGCTCCTGAGCGGAACTAGAGATGGGTCGCTCAGGAGCGAGCCGGATCTTTTGAGCCGCTCTTTTGAAGAGCGAGGGAGCCGTGGTTCAATAAGTGAGCAGCGGTTCTTTCGGAGAGAGGACTTCCGCGCCATCTAATAGCAGTGCGAGAAAGCAACTGCTCTAGCCCTTCCTGGCAAGAGTCGCCTCCACCCCCTCGCCTTCGGCTGTCTTTTGAGCACCTCATTTTGAAGAACTAGTGAGTCGTGGTTCAAGTGAGCGGTGGTTCTTTCGGAGAGAGAACCGACTCCATTTCTCCAAAAGAACAGCCGCTCACTTTTACTGAACCACGGCTTACTGGCTCTTTAAAAAGAGCGGCTCAAAAGATCCGGCTCGCTCCTGAGCGACCCATCTCTAGTTGTGAATGCGAAAGCATGAACGCCCTAATATACGCCACTGAGGGGCTCGGTTCGAGATCACAAAATAAAGCGTTGCTCAAAAACACATACACAGTTGCGTCGTGGACTTTCAGAAATGCTTCACATTGAATTGTCGAGGATGGTTTCTGGTATACTTTTTTCATTACCAATGTATACTCCACTCCACACCGCACCATTGGGAGGGATGAGCTGCGTCAGCTGGTGAACAAGGAGAGGCAGGGGGCCAGATCACATGGCTTCTTGGACTGAGGAGACCAACCGCAAGAGCGGGCACACAAATACTTCGTCTGCCCGTAATAAAGTTTGATTACCATCATCCGTTTTTCTTTACCTGCCGGCAGAAACTGCTCACGAAGTGGCTCCCTTAAGCGCTCCAATGCTCGTGCTCCGAAAGGTGCTCACTGAGCATGGTGCTGCCGGCACGCGACACGCGCTGGGCCTAGCAACAATGGGCAGTGCAGGACACCATCAAATCTGTTGCGTGAGCGAGAAGCCAAAAGGGAGTGCAGAAGCGGTGGAAAGCATGAAGAAGATTCTGCAGCGGTTGGCGTCCTTGTCGACACCAGCTGCTGCTGCTGCGCGCCCGTGGTTGCCAATGTGCACACGAGCGGCAGCAAAATTTCCAAAGCCAAAAATAGATTGACAACAAAAAGATCGGGTGACACGTATGCATATCTCATGATTTTTCAGTGCGAAAATATTAATGTACAATTGAACGCCGCTGAGCAGTCGTTAAATTTTTTCGCTGCGAGTTACGTTTTCGAGTTTGACGATTAAATTGGTGCAGGTTATTTTTTGTACAGTTTCCACGTTAGCACGTTCGCTGTAGATGTGAATTATTTTGACGATATTGCTGAGAAATCAAGGATGCCACATGCCAGGGACGTCCGGCGCGACGAGAGACCGAGGGGGCAGCGGCGGCCACCAACGTTTCATCGACGCGACGCCTCGCAGCGTCGCGTCTCCGCACCTGCTCCTTTGAGGCGTGCTTGTGGCGTCACGTCGCCGCCAAGGGGAATTTAGGTGCCATTTATATGCTACGGGTGCCGCCGGATTTTTCACTCAATGGGCCATTTCCAGCTTCGCATAAAAAAAAGCGTACAAGGACTCGGAGAGCTAATCAGATGGCGAAAGCCGTCAAGTGAATGTTGCGAAGCACGACCAGAGTAATTCAAAACGCTCATACTTCCCCAAAATAAAATGCATCTAAGCCCTAGGAGATGTACCAATAACTTAACGTAGTGTCTTCGAATGTACGGTTCACTTTCGCCAAAACAATGTCACCTAAGGCATGTCTACTCTGGGCTTGAATCACACTCCTTGTTCCTGGAGGCAAAAGTTTCCTCCCCAAGACATATAGTGTGGAATTCAAATAGAAAGTCATTCATTGAATGAAAAAATTTACGATAGCCATGACTAATGAGGATTTTTTCAAAGGCAGCGAAATGGCTTCAGGCACTTTAAGCTTGTCAGAAAGGGCCTTCAATTTACTCCTGAGATGCCAGTAAATTCGAAAATCCTGTTTGTAGAAATTCTTCTGAAGTTTAACCGCAATCATGATTGCTGGGCATATCATCTAAGATAAAAATCCTATCCTATTCAATTCACGCCTCTGAAGATTACTAATGAGAACAATTACTTTTTTGTACCTGTTGCCATCACTAAAGAAATCCTGCACTCGCCACATATAGAGATGCTCTCCGCATTGTTTACGCGTTCGAGACATTCTGGATTGTCTTAAGGAGTCATTGGTTCGGTGAGCGAAATTTGTTTTAGTACGTTAAAAAGCGGAATAACGCTTCCGCGAGCTATGAAAGGAAGAATATGAAAGAAACATTCACTGTCGTTCTGTACGTACAGAATTTGACGCATAGTCTTGAGAAACTAGAGCAACACGTGTTGTAAATGTGCTTTTTTTCTCTCAAGCGACAGGTTACAACACGTTAGTGCATTAGTGGTCATGCGCGTCTCGAAATCATTCGTTAGAAGGTGGCTCTGGGAATACTTAACGCCAAGAAATTCATACCAAATGCTGTTGAAGTAGTTTGCAGAATACCATGGCCATGCAATAAAGTGTTCATCAGACATACAGGACGATGTGTTAGAGACACCGCCAACCTGCTTTTGACAACAGTTTTTTTTCTTATCTAATGGAAAGCTGCTTACTGGTGGGAGTGTCCAATTCTCCCACAGATAACGCGGAAAACATTGTGGAACATATTTTGTCGCAATTCTTTTTTCTGCAGTGTCGATGGTGTTTATAAGTGTCGTACACTAAAAACATACTGTAATCGGCGACAGGTGAGCGTGATAGTGATCCTACGCCGGCATAGGTGGGAAATGTTACGATATGTCATGTACGCATGGCATGCAGTGCTAGCACCAATCTACGGTTCCATTAGCCGATGGAATTTAGGATCTTACAGGGAAACCATTGAACTTGGGGTACTCACTCGCAAACTCGCACGCGTACAAAACGACTAATCAGCGGGCCATGCAACGACCGCTTGCGCAATGCCGCAATGCCGCCCGTCCAGCGGCCGTGACAATGCAATGTGGCACGCCACGGTGCGACTCAGTTCTGCCGTTCCACTCACTGCCGCCGCTTATTAGCGCAAACTTTCACAGCGAAGCTGTAATTTTTGCAGCGAAGCCTCTAGTTTTTCGGGATATTTCATGTCCGCGTGCGTGAGCTTTGCTTACACAACAAATTCACAGGTGGTTACGATACTCCCTAACGCGAAATATGAGCGCGGCTCTATATGTGTTTTTATTTATCGATATATTGGCTGGCACGGACAATCTCTATCGTGCGGCACGTTGCGAACGGATCCAAGTGTGGCGCGACTGCCTCGCTAATCTGGAGATCGCGAGACCCAGCGCATTGGCGACGCGTGGGCGCGATTCATACAGAAGCCGCCGCCGACAGGCCTCCCAGACGATGCGCGCTACTGTGGCGCCATCTCGTAGCCATCTTCGCCGCACTAGTCCGCACTATGCTTTTCTTCTCACGCTTTCGCCATACCCTCTGCCCTATTCCGCCTGTGATCAGGTTCTTTCAGTGAATCAATCGCTACTGAGGCACAGCCTCAGCGCATGAATGACGAAATTGTTCGTTACCATACCAAGCCATTCATTAACGAAAATACAGCGCAATGAGGAAAATGAAACTCAGCAAACTAATCAAACTTAAAAAAAATATTTTTGAAGGAAAAGATCAAAGGCAGAAAGGACCTACAGTGTTGAGGTGTGCACGGAACCTGTGGGATGGACTAGAGGCGGCGCTCGGAGTGGTGTAGCAGTGGCGGAACTAGAAGTCGAAGAAAATAGTGGTGGCTGCCAGGCGAACTGTAGGGATCCAATAATGCAGGAGGAAGTTCCGCTGTGACGTTGGGGACATGGGTAGGTAATCTTGGCACGCGTTCTTATCGCCGGACACCATTCCAAGGGCTTCACCTGCGCTACCGGTGCAAGGGCTTCATTTCTCCCAAGTTGGTCGGCACCTTACCATCAGGCGGCCATGATCGACGCTGCTATGAAGACAGGCATTGTGTAGATGGGTAACGGCTAGACGCCCTTGCATTATTCGATGCCTGGTGTTCGCCTGGGGGCGACCACTATTTTCTTCAAAGGCTTCTAGTTCCGCCACCACTACTCCACTCGGAGCGCCGCCTCCGTCGCCCCCTCTAGGCCATCCCACAGCTCCAGTGCAGACCTCAAAATTGTAGGCCCTTTCTGACTTTGATCTTTCCTTGTATAATATTTTTTTATGTTTGATTAGTTTGCTGAGTTTCGTTTTTTTCATTGCGCTGTATTTTCTTTAATGAATGGCTTGGTGTGGTAACGAACGACTTCGTCACTTCATGCGCTGAGGCTGTGCCCTCCATAGAGATTGATTCATTGAAAGAACCTCGTCACACTGCCTGATGGTTCCGCTGCACCCTCCACTCCGCTTTCCTCCTCGCGTTTTTAATCCCACGCTGCGCTTCCCGTTCGCTTTCATCTTCGCAGTGCTCGTTCGCGCTGTTACGCCGCCGACGCCGACGCTCGCCGCAGGCAACGGGCGCATAAGTTCTGCGCTCGTAAATGTGGGCCGATCACGGAGACGGTGCAAAGAAGCTGGATGCGTACAGTATGCGGCTTCTCACATGACGAAGACGTCATCGCGTGGCATCACGATTGACGTGATGACGTCATTAGGCAATATCAGGACGGTACGACGCCATTATCACGTAAATTTACGTTTGACGCGACGATGTCATCACGCGTGACCTTTGATGTGATGACGTCATCACGCGATGTTTGAGGTGATGACGTAATCACGTTTCATGACCACGGGGCGATCCCGGAGACAGTGCAACGAAACGGGAAGTGCACAGTGCGCAGCTTCTAAAAGAGGGACGTCCCCAGGTGACATCATCACTTGACGATTGCATCATAGCGTGACGTCACACTTGACGTGATGACGTCATCAGGCTATATCGTGACATCGCGAAGCCGTTATCATGAAACGTAACGCTTGACGGGATGATGTCATCACGGGACACTTGAGGTGATCACGTAAGCACGTTTCGTCAGCATGTCAAACGTGACGTCACAATTGGTCACATGGTTTATGGTACCATGGGATGTTAACGGCCGATTTTTCACTTCATGAGCCATACCTGAGTTCGTATTTTTAACATTTGTTTGCCTAGTCGGAGCCAGGGTCAAACACGAGGTCACCCAAGGTCACAGTGTTTGTCGCCGATGCGCCAGCATCCCCATGTGGCCGGTCATCATTATCAGCATAGATTTATGTCCACTGGAGGAGGAAGGCCATTTCCCTGCGATCTCCAATTACCCCTGTCCTGCGCTAGCTCATTCCAACTTGCAAATTTCCTAATTTCATCACCCCACCTCGTTTTCTGCCGTCCTCGACTGCGCTTCCGTTCTCTTGGCACCCATTCTGTAACTCTAATGGTCCACCGGTTATCTACCCTTCCCATTACATGGCCAGCAAAGCTACATTTCTTTCTCTTAATGTCAGCTAGAATATCGGCTATCCCCGTTTGCTCTCCGATCCACACCACTCTCTTCTTTTTTCTTAACGTTAGGCCTAACATTTTTCGTTCCATCGCTCTTGGTGTGGTGCGTAACTATTCTTGAGCTCCTTTGTTTTTCTTCAAAGTTTCTTCTTCATATGTTAACACCGGTAGAATGCAATGATGGTAGACATTTCTTTTCAACGGCTGTCGTAAGCTCTCAGTCAGGATTAGGCAATGCCTACCGTATGCACTCCAAACCAATTTTATTCTTCTGAAAATTTCCTTATCATGATCAGGGTTTCCTGCGAGTAATTGTCTTAGACAAACGTACTCCTTTACAGACATTAGAGCGTGACTGGCGATCGTGAATTCTTGTTCCCTTGCCAGGCTATTGAGCATTATCTAATAATTTATTTACAGATTAACTGCACTTTCATTTTCTCGGTTAAGGTCCTCAATCATTTGTTGTAATAAGTCCCCATTGTTGCTGAATACGACAATATCATCTGCAACTGAAGTTTGCTGAGATATTTGCCGTTGATTTTCACTCCTAAGCTTTCCCACTCTAAGAGCTTTAATACTTCTTCTAAGCGTGGGTGAATATATTCTAGAGGTTGTGTCTCCTCGCCTAACCCCTTTCTTGATAGGCAACTTTGTACTTTTCTTGTGGAGAACCTTCCCCAGTGCAGGGTAGCCTACCGGGCTCAGCCTAGTTAACCTCCCTGCCTTTCCCTTATGACTTCTCTCTCTCTCTCTCTTGTGGAGAACAAAGTAGCTGTGTAAACTTTGTAGATATTTCCCAAGATATTCACCTATGCCTCCTGAACTCCTTGGTTACGCAATGCATATATAACTGCTGGTATCTCTACTGAATAAAATGCCTTTTCATAACTTATGAAAGCCATATAGAGAGATATATTGTACTCCGCAGATTTTTCGATTACCTGATTGTTGCGCCTCTTCGCGGGGCCGCTAATGGCGTCGCCCTTTCTTGTTCCACGCGCCCGCTCACACACCGCCACTAACTTGGCGGATCCTCTGCTTGCTCCCCTCGCCGTTACGGGTGTGCGCGCAACACTAGGCGAGGATCGGTTGCGTTTGTTCAGCCATGTGGCGCGTAGCTTGCTGGTGAGCCCTCAAAAGTATCAAGCGGAAGAGGAGCGTAAGACTACAAATGCTCTGCGAGACTACAGAGGTATGCGATGGGTGCCGAAGTTGGAAGGCAGGAGTCGAAGCGACGGGATGACTAGATACGTTGGTGTGGAGAGTGGGCAACAAGAGAAGCGACGCGTGGCCGCAGAATTCAGAAGGCCGAAAAGTGGGTAGCCGCTGAACAGGGCGCCGAGGCCGAGCGGCGCCGATTGCAGGACCGCATTTGCGGGTCGGCGACGCGTACTTTCAAAAGTGCTTTGTCGAAGACAAGTGTGGTGCATGTGTGTAGCATCTGCGAGCCCGTTCTCGTTCCGATCGTACGTCGTCAGGGTTTCGCAGCCCGCGCATGTGGCGGTCCTTGAGCGAGTGCTTCTCCGCGAGGACTTTACTTCGTTCGGGCTTTACGTCTCGTGCAGGGGATAAATATTTCGCATTTACTTAGATAATTATCGATGATGGTTTCTGACATAAGTTTTTCAGGTCGTAACACGCATACAATAAAGCACAAACGCTTATACAAGATATAGACTGTGTTCTTACACAACACAAATCGTGCACTTAATAACCACTGACTTATCTGCAGTAATATGCAGTTATTACGAGGTCAGTATATCCGCCTATAGCACCAAGATGTCAACGTAAAAATGAGAAACATACCGTGTTTCATGACTTTCAATGCCAATATAAAATTATAATTCGTACTTCAACCGCGATAATCATATGTGGATATGACACGTCTTGTGCGGCTGTCGGTCCCTTTAACACAAGTTTATGGAAGGGCAGCGCATCAGTAAAGGCAGCTCCTTACTTGCCTGTTACTTCATATTGTTGAATCTGTAGAAAAACGTGCCAGAGTTTAGCCGGTGCGGAATTTTGTATAAAAGCTTGGGACCTTGTTAACCTCCCTACAACTGAATTATTACACCTGAACTACACCTGAACTATTGAAGGCGATTTTCATTAAGAAACCGAACGGCGCATGTGGTAGCCAGGACTCAAGAACTTTACATAACACTCAATATGCTTACATTGGTAGACCGATAGAGTCAGCCTGTCCTGCTTGAGTGTCTCTCAGGTGTGAATTTAATAAGCTTTTCGCTGCGTTGTAATTTCTCTCTTCCCTTTTTTTGCTTCTATACGGGTTTATGTTGTTTGTAGATCCCAATAAAATGGCAGTTGTTAGACAGCGCTCACGTCGCGCACTCTTTTCCTTGTTTTTCATCTTAGCGCTAAGTTTTGTTGGTTGGCAAGATTGTTTATTATTATCGGAGATAATACATTTCCAGGAAAGTTGGGCAGTATGAAGACCGGTCTTTCCTGGTCTAAAAACTTCAACAGAGACATAGCGAGAAACAAAAGGAAAGCCAGGGAGGTTAACAAGGCTTCATCTGATTTGTTACCCTAGATTGGGATGGGGGATGGGGGGGGGGGGGGGTGGAGGGAGCAGGAGACAGAAAGGAAGGAAAAAGAAAAAAACGGGTGGCATGCGCGCGCGCACACAATGGCGTTAACCGTGCACAGGCGGACGCAGAGCTCAGTCCTCTTCAAAAGGCGCAGCAGTGCTCTTGAGGCCCGTAGAGCGAACGGCGCTAGAGTCCATGGTCTCAGTATTTTTTTTCTTCTGCGAAAGCTCTGACGTCTAGTCGACTTAAAGCGGCACGCAAAGTCTGTCTTTCATTGTTGAAACAGGGCCAGTATGTGGAGTATACAGGGTGTCCCAGCTATCACGCAGCACGATTTAAAAAAAGAGGAACGGCGTTACGCGAAGCAAACCTAGTGCGTATTGTTTCCAGTGCCGGGCAGTAGCCACCAGTAATTTTTTCGTTACTGAGATGTAATTCAGTAATTGTACTTAATTATCTAACTCGAGAAGTACTGCGCTAATTATCAAAGTTCCAATGAGAACATTGTAGAGCAACATGAAAAACTCCCGATACAGCTTTCTGTTGCTCAATACGTTCTACATAAATGTATTTTTCCTGAGTGTGAAGTACGCCCGCAAATGCACGCAGTATTGCCGCGTGACTGGCCGCTCGAGGCACTTTGCGTGTATTCGCGGTCTTTTTTTCACTCGGAAAAACACTTTTATGTAGCACGTATTGAGCAACAGAAAGCTGCATCGGGAGTTTTTCATGTTGCTCTATAATTTTCTCATTGACACTTTGATAACTAGGACAGTACTTCTAGAGTTAGATAATTATTTACAATTACCTAATTAAATCTCAGTAACGAAAAAACTACTGGTGGCTACGCCACTGTACTGGATATAATACGCACTAGGTTTGGTTCGCGTAACGCCGTTCCTCTTTTTTTTTTAATCGTGCTGCGTGATAACTGGGACACCCTGTATAAAACTATTTTGTATGCTCTCGTCACCATCGCAAAGGTTGCCTGAGACACTGTCGGGGAGTGACATCACCACAAAGCCATTGGGGCCGATTTTTCTTTTGTCACGACCGCCTCGTGGTAGCAGACGAAGACGCGTGAAGCCTGTTCAGTAATGTGCTCGTTTAACATGTGGTTTCTTTGCTTCCTTCTAACTATTCATCTAGTTGCCAGTACTTAGCAAGTTAATCTGTTTTTTTTTGCGCGGTCTGACAATAATATTATTACTAAACGCTTAACAAGCCACTTCCCGACCATCCGTCGTACATCTAACCTGGCTGCGCTCGTTTAGCTGGCCTGGGAAGTCGAAGTTTTGGCCATGACGGCGGTACGCAAACGATGGAGACCATCGAAGCAGAACGGCAGCGGTAAAGCGAATCGTCTGTGGCTGCTGTCTGTTTTGAGGCTTTCGATATCGAAGTGCCGTTGGCGCTGCTGCTCACGACCCAAAACAAAAGCGCATTTCAGGCTACCTCTAGCAGCGCTTAATATTTATTACACCTCGGCGAGCAATAGTAAAGCGACCAATTGGTTATATGTTGCATAACAATAATACAGTAGCTCTGAGTAAAGGCGCAGCCGCTGTTTGATCGGGCCCCCGTCTCAAGGCGTCGCAGTGACACTCGACTCTTGTCATCCCGCGCACTGTCTATCTGGCCAATACGAAAACCGAAGGCGTTCTTAAAAGCGACGCCCAACAACACGCGACACAGTAAGGTTGCGTCGCTTCAACATAGACGAGGGAATAGTCAAAGACACGTACAATATAAGAGCGTACAGTCGTGAATTGGCACATTATTGTATATTGTCATCTTCTAAAGCACTACGAAGAGCGCAAGTTGACGACACCGTCGCGCTGCATGAGACCTTCAGAATGGCACAGGCATACGCTGTACTTGTTCGCGGGTGAGACGCGCGGCATAGCTGGTGACGATGCCGCAGCGACCCGGCAACCACTGAAATTTAAATGTTTGATCGTATTCAACAACGCGGTAGTGAGATTTTCTGATGTCGAATACCAGCTGTTCATGCGTGCAGTAAAGTACATTTGATTGAGGAGTTCGAAAGACCGAATTCTAATCACTGAAAGTGGTCCACCGGTTAGGTGTCTGTTTATGTATGTATAGTGAACAGCGGCTCTGCGAGCCACAGGTTCCGATCCCATTGATGTTGGGGAATGGGAGAACTTGAATCTGATCGACACCAATCTTGATGGGATCTCCGCCGCACCAAACTAACTGTTTGGAGTAACTGAGCCATCTTTATAGATGCACACAATCAGATTGTATCTTGTATAAATGCTGCAAGGTGAATGTTTCTAAGCCGCTCACGCGAAGATGGTCTTCTTTCGGTGAACTTTTTGTGCGGGCAAAGGTCAAGCACGCGGACAGAAAATATCCCGAAAAACGAAAGGCTTCGCGGTAAAATGTTTGCATTTATAAGCGGCGGCAGCGAGACGAACGGCAGAACTGGGTCGAGCCGTGGCGTGCCTGATTGCATGACCCCGTTCACTGGACGGGCGGCATTGCGGCATTGCACAAGCAGCCGTGGCATGGCGCACTGATGAGTCCTTTTGTACGTGTGCGACTTTGTGGGTGAGTACCCCGAGTTCTATGGTTTCCTTGTGAGATACGAAATGCTATCGACTAATGGACTCATAAATATGCGCTAACACTATATGCCATACGTACATGGCATATCCTAACATTTCCAACCTATGCTGGCGAAGGATCACTATCACACTCACCTGTCATCGATTATAGCATCTTTTTAGCGTGCGACACCTATAAACACCATCGAGACTGCAGAAAAAAAAAGAATTGCCACAGAATATGTTCCACAACGTTTTCCCCGTAATCACTGTCGAATTGTTCACTCTCACCTATAAGCTTTACGTTACATTAGTAAAAAAAAAAAACTGGTGTGATAAACTGGTTGGCGGTCTCACTAACACATTGGCCTGTTGTTGTGAGGAACACTTTGTCGCATGCCCATAATATTCTGCAAGCTAATTCAACCGCATTTGGTACGAATTTCTTGGCGTTAAGTAATCATCAGAGTCCGCTTCCAATGAATGATTTCGAGACGCGCATCTCCACTAATGCGCAAACGTGCAGTAACCTGTCGTTTGAGAGAAAATAAGCACGTTTACAACATATGTTGCCTCTACTTTTACAAAAGTATGCGTGAAATTCTGTACGGACAGAACGACAGTAAATGTTTCTTTCATATTATTCTTCCTTTCATATCTCGGGGAAGCATTATTCCGCTTTTTAACGTACTAAAACAAATTTCGTACACCGAACCAATAACTCCTTAAGACAATCCAGACTGTCTCGAACGCGTAAACAACGCGGAGAGCATCTCTAAATGTGGCCAGTGCAGGATTTCTTTAGTGAAGGCAACAGGTACGAAAAGTTAATTGCTCTAATTAGTAATCTTAAGAGGCGTGAATTGAATAGGATAGGTTTTTCGGATCTTAACTTATATGCCCAACAATCATGATCGCGGTGAAACTTCAGAAGAATTTCAACAAACAGGATTTTCTAATTTACTGGCATCTCAGGAGTAAATTGAAGGCCCTTTCTTACACGCTTAAAATGCCTAAAGCCATTTCGCTGCCTTTGAAAAAATCCTCATTAGTCATGGCTATCGGTAGATTCTTTCATTCAATCGATGACTTCCTATTTGAATTCCACACTATTTGTCTTGGGGAGGAAACGTTTACCTCCAGAAACAAGGAGTGTGCACCAAGTCGAGAGTTGCACATGCCTTAAGTGACATTTTTTTTCGCCAAAGTCAACCGTACATTCGAAGACACAAGGTTAAAATATGGGTACATCTGCTAGTGCTTAGCTGAATTTTATTTTGGGTAAGTATGAGTGGTTTTAATTACTCTGTTCGTGCTTCGCAACCTTCACTTGACGGCTTTCGCCATCTGATTAGGTCTCCGAGTCCCTTTACGCTTTTTTTATGCGAAGCTGGAAATGACACATTGAACGAAAAAGCCGGCGGCACCGGTAGCATATAAATGGCACCTAAATTCCCATTGGCGGCGACGTGACGTCACAAGCACGCCTCAAAGAAGCAGGTACGGAGACGCGACGCTGCGGGGCGTCCCGTCGATGAACCGTAGGTGGCCGCCGCTGCCCCCTCGGTCTCTCGTCGCGCCGGACGTCCCTGGCATGTGGCATCCTTGATTTCTCAGCAATATCGTCAAAATAATTCACATCTACAGCGAACGTGCTAACGTGGAAACTGTACAAAAAAATACCCTGCGCCAATTTCATCGTCAAACTCGAAAACGTAACTCGCAGCACAAAAATTTAAGGACTGCTCAGCGGCGCTCAAAAATACATTAATATTTGCGCACTTAAAAATCATGAGATATGCATACGTGTCATCCGATCTTTTTGTTGTCAATCTATTTTTGGCATTGGAAATTTTGCTGCCGCCCGTGTGCATATTGGCAACCACAGGCGCGCAGCAGCAGCAGCTGGTGTCGACAAGGACGCCAACCACTGCAGAATCTTCTTCATGCTTTCCACAGCTTCTCGTCTCCCTTTTGGCTTCTCGCTCACGCAACAGATTTGATGGTGTCCTGCACTGCCCATTGTTGCTAGGCCAAGCGCGTGTCGCGTGCCGGCAGCACCATGCTCAGTGAGCACCTTTCGGAGCACGAGCATTGGAGCGTTTAAGGGAGCCACTTCGTGAGCAGTTTCTGCCGGCAGGTAAAGAAAAACGGATGATGGTAATCAAACTTTATTACGGGCAGACGAAGTTTTTGGGTCGCCTTTCTTGCCTGTGGTCTTCTCAGTTCAATAAGTCATGTGACCTGGCCCCCTGCCTCTCGTTTTTCACCAGCTGACGCAGCTCATCCCTCCCAGTGGTGCGGCGTGGAGTGGAGTATACCGGGATACTGAAAAAAATTCTACCAGAAGCAATCCTCGACGATTATCTAAGTCAAGGCGAAGCATTTCTGAAAGTAAACGACGCAACTTTGTATGTGTTTTTGAACAAAGTTTTACTTTGTGTTCCCGAACCGAGCGCCTCAGTGGCGTTTATTTGGGCCTGAATGCTTTCGCATTCCCAACTTATAAGAAGCGCTTAGTTGTCATCAGATTTTTTTCTTTTTCTTGACGCGGAAGGTTACCGCAACCGTTAATCGAACCGGCGGCCTCGTATTCAGTATAAAAACGCCATATTTTAATTATGAGTAACGTAATGTCGAAGATACCCTTGCGAATTCTGTCGAAAAATGCGTGCACGGTTTATTGTAGCGCATCTCTTAGTGGTTGTGCTTAAAGTTTACTACTATTGCTATTCTTTACGTAAACATAACCTATGAACGCGTCTGAGAACAAAAAAAAGCACGCCCACCCGTTTGAAGAGGATCGAAGAAAAAATAACTCAAAGAGAAGGAGAAAGCGTTCGTACGACAAGCTCACGCGCAGAGTACCAGCATAATAGAGACGAGAGTCTAGTCCCGTAATTGCGAACAATTCTAGTACATCTTTGTGAGCATCGTACGAGTATAGTCTTAGAGCATGGCTTTTCGGAAATTATGCATTGTGGAGTCCGCTTCGGCGTGAGGGGGGGGGGGGGGAGAAAAAGTGAGTTGCTGGGACTTGCTGAGCAGCGCAGAGGAACAGCTGCTGTAAGTTTTGCAATCTAACAGCAAGTGCTCAAGTGTTCGCAGTCGTGTGCACAAGCAGGGCACGAAGGTATAGGGCTAAGTGTATACGTCCTTGTTATCGAAAGCGGCGTGATTCAATAACGCATTCGATGTGCAACTTGAGCAAGAGAGACCTACTGCGGAGGACCGAATGCGCGGCCAGAGATTGGTATCGGGTATGAACGAATCATTATACTTGACTTTCTGTCCTGCACCGGCCATTGTTCGCTGAACCGGCGTTTGGTGCGTGGTGGCAGCATCTCGCTCAGGTATGTATATACTGCTGCACAGGGTGCACAATTATCATCCACCAAGTTTAAAAAAACAGCGATTGCGTTAATCGATGAAAACCTATAGTGAATATTGTTTCCAGTACAGGGTAATAGCGGTGAGTAATTTTTTCGTTACGGAGATTTATTTAGCAAATCGTAATTAATTATCCAACTCGAGAAGTACTGTGCTAATTATCAAAGTGACAATGAGCAAATTGTAGAGGAACATGAAAGAAGTCCCATACAGCTTTCTGTTCCTCAATACGTGCTACTTAAGTATTTTTTCGAGCGGGAAAGAAGTGCCCGAATACATGCAAAATTGCTGCTGGACTGGCCACTCGAGGCACTTCGCGTTTATTCGCGGCCTTCTTGCACACAAGGATATCCTTAATACCCATCCTAAATACTTACACCAAGAACCTAATCTAAGGCTGTATGTATCGCTCACCTTTTTCTATTACTCAATTCTGCCGTCCGCTTGATCAAGCAAGTAGAAAAAATATCCTTCACGAAAAGCAGTGCCATTATCTTGGGCGATATCAACATGAACCTTATTGATACCACTTCACCTAATAGGGCGAACTATTCAAGCACCTTTCACAGTTTTGGTTATGACAGTCTAAATAACCTTTCCACGCGCTCAAAGCGCCGACGGCACCCTACTTGATCTCGCATTATCCAACCTAACAGTCTCGCCGGCAACAGGCATTGTTAACATTGACATTACCGATCACTATGCTATCACACTACGTTTTCAAAAATGTTTACCCTTAAGAAACACCTCGTACCACAGAGTCGTATTTCTGAAAGAACTCTTCTTTATCAATTCAACTAAAATAAACTCGTCTGAAGTGGTATCATCATACAGTCCTGAAAAATCTTTCACGCTATTTCTATCAATGCGCTTACCGCTTTTCAACTCTAACTCTCACAAACCATTATTGTAGAAAAATGTGACATCGCCGCAGAATTCTTGGTTCAGGGATAGCCTCCTGAAAGCCATGCGTTCCCGTGAAAACCCTCAGAAAAATCAGCCTTTCAATACTGAACTACTCTTTTGATACAAAACGTTTTAAAACTCACTTACTCCGCAGCTGAGAAAAGCGAGAAGGAAACATTTTGAAAAAAAAATTGCAGAGTGTGGTAATAATTACCACTACAAAGAAGTAGGAAATCGCTAACACATTTTAAACAGAAGCACACAGAGTGTTATATCGACAATAAATGGTAATAACAGGGTGAACAGTAATCCACTTGACATAGCTGACGCTTTCTGTGATGCCTTATTCATTAACGCTACCGACTCTTCGTCATGCTGCGACTTGTCTTTTAACCGTAACTTGTTTTTTTCCTCATTCATTATTTTTCCAACCTCACCTGCTGAAGTAATGTTGATAATTTACACCCTTAATTCAAAGACCGCGGGAATCGATAACTTTAAGCTCTCTCATGTCAAAATGATTGCACACCATATTGCTGAAATTCCTTGTTATCATTAACCTCATCTTTAGAATTGGTTAAATGAAAATTGTACAATTGTAATTTTCTCACGCTTAATATTTCTTTTCCCACAGCCGTACATCGTACGTGAATAATTTGTAAAATGACATTTTAAAAGATTTTATATTTTCAGATATTCTGATTGATGCTACGGTGAAATATTTCCTCATGCAGAAGAGGTTCCATTTCTGTTTCTCACTACGGGATGTCATTCTTTACATCTTTTTCTAACTCACTATTGACATGAATAAACTGATTCTGATTCTTATTCCGTAGCGTTTTGTTTTCTTTATTGCAGCTTGCATGGTACACATAAAATTATCACACTTTACAAACGACATAAGGGCCGATATATGTTTGTGTGAAGCGTGCCCATTAAGACGAATAAATGGTCCGGTGCAACGTGCACGCGTGACACGAGCGGCGCAGTCAAGCTACGCCTGCGAAAATTGGACGCTCATATCTGTTTTATAACGTCTTGCGCAGTCAGCGTCACCGGCGGCGTTGGGCGCGCTTTGGCGCGGCCTGGTGCGGGAGTGGAACCTTGGTAGAACATCTCGAGCCAGGGCCGCTGCACGAGAGTGCATCGCGCGCTAGCTTGGCTGGCCAACAGCATGCTGGCCTATATATATATATATATTGACGCGAAATAAGTTGGCGCGTGGTGACACTGGCCCCTTGAGGCGAGAACGACGAAGTTCGTGGTTGCGCGCGCGCTCTCCGAGGTCCAGCCATTATTAAAGGCTGACGTGTTTTTTGCCTATCTGTTGCTGTGCAACCATTCTAGCTGTACTAGCTGGGTGACATTTCTGGTGGAGGTGCGGGGTACGGTCGATGTTAAGATCTCCGGAGCGCACCCCAGACCTAAGCCCGGCGAGTAGTTCGGCCGTACTCACCACTCACCAGGCGACCCAGTACTCACCAGGCGACCGCGTGTGGGTGTGGACACCTATCCGACACCGTGGGCTCTCGGAGAAATTGTTGCGCCGCTATTTCGGCCCCTACGAAGTCGTACGCCGGCTCAGTGATGTGAACTATGAGGTGGTGCCTCAAAGCTCTGACCCTAGTTCGAACCGACGCCGTCCCCGTGCTGAAGTCGTCCACGTAGTACGGATGAAGCCGTACTACGCACGCGAGGGATAAGCAACTCTCACAAACCGCTTCAGCATTGTGTACATTCCTGTATGTCTCTTTTTTTTCACGTTGCCACCCTTGCCCATATTGCTCGCCCCATGCCATTGAAGCGACCGGGTCGGTCGCTTTAGAAAGGGGAGCAATGACGCGAAATAAGTTGGCGCGTGGTGACACTGGCCCCTTGAGGCGAGAACGACGAAGTTCGTGGTTGCGCGCGCGCTCTCCGAGGTCCAGCCATTATTAAAGGCTGACGTGTTTTTTGCCTATCTGTTGCTGTGCAACCATTCTAGCTGTACTAGCTGGGTGACAATATATATATATATATATATATATATATATATATGAGTGCACTTGGGCGAGCGTCCTGAGTTTGCGCCTTCGCCAAACAAAAAAGCGCTCGCTCGCCGCACTACTTGTGCGCATGCGCTACGGCAATAGGTGATCAGCGCGATGGTGGGGGCCACGTACAACGCACCGAACTGTATACGGAGGTCAAATGTTCGGAGATCCTGCGGTCGCCGGCCGTAGCCGTGCATGGTTGAAACGCCGGACTGTATCCGCGCCTGTAGGTGCTTTAGGGACTATCGCACGGATACTTCAGTGGTGTTAAAGCAAGCTAGTTCATACAGACCTGTGGCGCCAGCCAGGAGTGAGAGCACGAGTGCCTCTGGCAATTTACATTCTGCCGCCGTCGCGGCAATGAAACGTGCGAGTGGTACTCCTCCTTATGACCGTTTTTGTGTGTGACATATCACATATTGACAAGTTGCTTGTAAAAGATAGCCCATATGAATGTAACCCACTCTATTCTCGCCGCCGGTAGCGCTTTGACGCACTGTGTTAGACGGCAACGCCTTCTAGATCGGCCCAAGGCTTAAAGAAACAGGCTATATGATGTTTGTTCGCAGCTCTCCAAAAGTTTGCTGTTCTCATGGGCTGTGGGAATCGACTTAAAGGTAGAGGCTCACAAAAAAATACTTCTTTTTTTAAGACTCAGCTTCGTACTTAAGGCTAAGTATTGATATGAATAGCAAAGTATTACACAACTACAAAAAATAAAGTTCGTAGTTTTGTCGGCCGTATAAATTGCAGTAAACATTGGCGTTCGGCAGTAGCGGCAGCACAGCGAGCGCATGCCTGATTGGAAATCTGCTGTTTTGCAGGCTGGTTTTATCAAAGTCAAGAAGTACTGCATTAACTATCAAACTGTCAATGAGAAAATTGTAGAGGAACATGAAAAACTCCCAATGCAGATTTCTGATACTCAATACGTGCTTTTAAAAGTGTTTTTCCTTGCGAGAAATATGCCCGTGAATACACGCAAAATGCCTTCAGCGGCCATTTGCCCGGCAATTTTGCGTGCATTCGGCCGCTTCTTTCTGGCTCAGAACACTTTTATGTAGCCCGTAACACTTTTACTGTATTGGAAACAATATGCACTAGGTTTTCTTCGAGTAACGCAATTGCTCTTTTTTATGGTATTTCATGATAGTAGTTGGGCACCCTGTGCTGCAGTATATACATACCTGAGCGACATGCTGCCACCACGCGCCAAACGCCGGGTCTGCGAACAATGGCCGGTGCAGCACAGAAAATCAAGTATAATAATTCATTCATACCCTATACCAATCTCTGGCAGCGATAGCAGGTACTCCGCAGTAGGTCTCTCTTGCTTCATTACCACATCGAATGTGTTAATGAAGCACGCCACTTTCGATAACAAGGACGTGTACACTTAGCGCTATACCTTCGTGCCCTGCTTGTGCACACGACTGCGAACACTTGAGCACTTGCTGTTAGATTGGAAAACTTACAGCAATTGTTGCTCTGTGCTGCTGAGCAAGTCCCAGCAACTTAGTTTTTCTCGAACTGGGCTCAGCAATATGTTATCGCCGAAAGGCCGTGCTCTAAGACTATACGATGCTCACAAAGCTGTACTAGAATTATTCCCATATACGGGATTAGACTCTCGTCTCTGCGTGTGATCTTGTCGTACGTACTTACGCTTTCTGCTTCTCTTTCCGTTATTTTTTCTTCTATCATCTACAAGCAGTTGGGCATGCCTTTTTTTTCTTTCTGAGCCGTGTTCATAGGTTATGTTTACGTAAATATTAGCAATAGTAATAAAGTATGAGCATAACCGCTAAGAGACGCTCTTCAATGCGCGGTGCACGCATTTTTCGACAGAATTCGGAAAGCTATCTTTGGCATTACGTTACTGATAATAAAACACGGCGCTTTTATACTGATTCGGACGTCACCGGTTCGATTAATGGTTGCGGTGACCTTCCGCTGCAAGCAAAAGAAAAAAATCCGATGACACCTAAGCGCTTGTTGTAAATTGTGAATCTGAAAGCATTCACGCCCATATAAACGCCACTGAGGGGCTCGGTTCGAGAACACAATATAAAACGTTGCTCAAAAACACATATAAAGTTGCGTCGTTGACTTTAAGAAATGCTTCGCATTGACTTAGATAAGCTTGCGAACAAGGAGAGGCAGGGGGCAGGTAACATGGCTTCTTGTGCTGAGGAGACCAACCGCAAGAGCGGCCATACAAATACTTCGTCTGCCTGTAATAAAGTTCGATCATCATCATCCGTCTTTTTTTTCCCTGTCGTCTGAAGCTGTTCACGAAGTGGCTCCCGTAATCGCTGCAATGCGCGTGCTCGAAAAGGCGCTCGCTGAGCGTGATGCTGCCACCCCGCCCCACGCGCTGTGCCTAGCAACAATGGGCAGTGCAGGACACCATCAAATATGTTGCGTGAGCGAGAAGCCAAAAGGGAGACGAGAAGCTGTGGAAAGCATGAAGAAGGTTCTGCAGCAGTTGGCATCCTTGTCGACACCAGCTGCTGCTGCTGCGCGCCCGTGTTTGCCAATGTGCACACGGGCGGCAGCGAAATTTCCAAAACCAAAAATAGATTGACAACAAAAAGTTCGGATGACACGTATGACCATCTCATGGGTTTTAAGTGCGAAAACATTAATGTACACTTGAACGCCGCTGAGCGGTCCCTAAATTATTATGCTGCGAGTTATGTTTGCGAGTTTGACGATTAAATTGGTGCGGATTGTTTTTTTGTACAGTTTCTACGTTAGCACGTTCACTGTAGACGTGATTGATTTTGACAATATTGCTGAGAAATCAAGGACGCCGCATGCCAGGGACGTCCGGCGGGACGAGAGATCGAGGAAGCAGCTGCGTCCACCAAAGGGGCATCGATGCGACGCCCCGCAGCGTCGCGTCTCCGTACCTGCTCCTTCGAGGCTTGCGTGTGACGTCGCGTGACAGGCAATGGGAATTTAGGTGCCGTTTATACATTACCGACGCCGCCGGCTTTTTCGCTGAATGTGTCATTGCCAGCTTCGCATAAAAAAAGCGTACAAAAACTCGGAGAACTGATCAGAAGGGGAAAGCCGTCAAGTGAAGGTTGCGAATCACGACCAGAGTAATTCGAAACGCTCACACTTCCCCAAAATAAAATTCAGCTAAGCGCTAGCAGATGTACCAATATTTTAACCTAGTGACTTCGAATGTACGGTTGACTTTCGCAAAAAGAAAATGTCACTTAAGATATGTGCTACTCTCGACTTCATACGCACTCCTTGTTTCTGGAGGTAAACGTTTCCTCCCCATGACATATAGTGTGGAATTCAAATAGAAAGTCATTGATTGAATGAAATAATCTACCGATAGCCATAACTAATGAGGATTTTTTCAAAGGCAGCGAAATGGCTTTAGGCACTTTAGGCGTGTGAGAAAGGGCCTTCAATTTACTCCTGAGGTGCCAGTAAATCGGAAAATCCTGTTTGTAGAAATTCTTCTGAAGTTTCACCGCGATCATGATTGCTGGGCATATCATCTAAGATAAAAAAACTTTCCTATTCAATTCACACCTCTGAAGATTACTAATAAGAACAATTAGTTTTTTGTACTCGTTGCCTTCACTAAAGAAATCCTGCACTCGCCACATTTAGAGATGCTCTCCTCGTTCTTTACGCGTTCGAGACACTCTGGATTGTCTTAAGGAGTTATTGGTTTCGTGTGCGAAATTTTTTTGAATAAGTGAAAAAGCGGAATAACGCTTCCCCGAGTTATGCAAGGAAGAATAATATGAAAGAAAGATTCACTGTCGTTCTGTACGCACACAATTTCAGGCATAGTTTTGAGAAATTAGAGGCGACATATGTTGTAAATGTGTTTTTTTTTCTTTCACAGCACGTTTGCGCATTAGTGTAGATGCGCGTCTCAATATCATTCATTGAAAGGGGAATCTGAAGAATACCTAACGCCAAGAAATTCGTACCAAATTCTGTTGAATTAGTTTGCCGAATATCATGGTAATGCGACAAAGTGTTCATCACACAAACAGGATGATGTTTTAGAGAGTCGGCCAACCAATTTTTGAGAGCAGTTTTTTTTTCTAATTTAATGTAAAGCTTACAGGGGAGAGTGCACAATTCTACAGTGATAACGGAGAAAACATTGTGGAACATATTCTGGCGCAATTCTTTTTTTTTCTGCAGTATCGATGGTGTTTATAAGTGTCGCACGCTAAAAACCTGGTGTAGTCGACGACAGGTGAGCGTGATAGTGATACTACGCCGGCATAGGTGGGACATGTTAGGATATGCCATGTACGCATGGCATGTAGTGTTAGCACCAATTTATGACTCCATTATTCAATGGCATTTTGTATCTCACAGAGAAACCATAGAACTCGGGGTACTCACCCGGAAAGTCACATGCCTACGAAAGGACTCATCAGGGCGCCATGCAACGGCCGCTTGTGCAGTGCCACAATGTCACCCGTCCAGTGGCCGTGGTCATGCAATGGGGCATGCCACAGCTCGAACCAGTTCTGCCATTCCGCTCGCTGCCGCTGCTTATGAACACGAATTTTTGCCCCGAAGCCTATAGTTTTTCGGGATATTTCGTGTCGGCGTGCTTGACCTTTGCTCGTACAAATAGTTAACCGGCGATTGCGATACTCCCTAATGCGAAATTTGAGCGCAGCTCTATACGTGTTTTCATTTATCGACACATTGGCTGGCGTGGACAATCTGTCTCGTGCGGCACGTTGCAAACGTAGCGAAGTGTGGTGCGACTGCCTCGCCGATTGACCTCACCTGGAGTGCGCATGTCTCCAGGTGAGCTCCAGGGGAACTCATTTGAATTGAGAATATGTTTATGTTCACAGCTGGTAAATCATGGGGACAATCCGTGCGCTTTATGTTACAGGTATGCACGGCACTCTTTCTCACATTGCTTCGATACAGTCTTCCAATCTTGTCCAACACGTACATGCAAGACTAATATCCTTGCACTACAGTGTGTACAAGCCCAAGCAGTTCCGACATGTCTTGGCCTCCCGAGATGTTCTTCGACAGCTGCGACGATTGTCATTGCATAGGAGCATCCGATCACCATCCAAATCGTCGTTGAGACGCTAAGAGTGCACGTTCGACACCTTTCACGGCTACCATCCCACCATGTAACCGGTATGCCAGCGCGACGACCACAGCCTACATTCTGTACTGTATTGACGAGACAACATGGTTTAATACCATCTGGCTTCAAGCCTGCAAAACGCCATCATCGGCATTGTGGTGTCTCCGGCAAATTCATGTATGCCTCTCAGTTCCTGGGATTGCTAAGAAGTCAGACTTGTCACCGTGAGCGTTGAAGCAGTTGTCTCTGCTTGTCCTACTCGAGTCTTATTTTGACCGAATTCAAAATGAAATGGGCAAAGACATAAGGTTAAATAGGACCATGTTTACATTCAAGAAGATATGGCCGGTACAACTAGTATGGCGGGACGTTAGGTTAGCCCCACTACGCCATCTCTTTCATCATTTACGTGATCGTCGGCTTTTTCCTGCTCGTGGCACCGTGACATAATCCCCGGTGTCGGAAGCGCCGACCTAGTGCCTTCTAGATGGCGGCCGCATGGTACCGCTTGCGACGACCCACGTGGACGATATCAGATTACGTGGACGACGGAGAAGCATCGGCTGGAGCTATTTTATAAGTGACATCAATGAGCTGTTGGACGACGCGGTAAGGGCGAGAGTACGGGGAGAACAGTTTTTCCGATAGGCCTGCACGCCGTGAAGGAGTCCAACGGAGGACGAGGTCGCCGGCAGAGAACTGTACATCACGATTACGGTTGTCATAACGAGACTTTTGTCTTGCCTGTGACTCAGAGGGGCGGCGGTGGGCAATCTGGCGTGGCTGTAGCTATAGCGTCGCGAGCGTACACAGACGGAGACTCGAGAGCAGTTGGCAGGAACGGGTCGAAAGGCAATGTCGGGTGACGACCAAAGAGGGGATAGAATGGGGAGTAGAAACCGGTGTCATGACGAGACGAGTTGAATGCGAACGTCACAAATGGTAGCACGGCGTCCCAGTCACCATGATCTGAGGAGACATAAATTGAGAGCATATCTGTAAGTGTTCGGTTCAGGCGTTCAGTGAGGCCGTTCTTTTGAGGGTGCTATGTAGCCGTGAAATTGTGTTTTGTGGCACAAGAGTGAAGTAGATCTGCAAGGTAGATCTGGCCTGGACTCTACGTCGTCACCGGAAACGGTCGTAGGTCCTGGAAACAGCCAGGTGACCAGTGGTGGGGACATCATGGAGTTGCACGAGTACAGTTGCCCTGGAGAGGTGTAGGAACGACTATCAGCAGTTCGTGTTCTTCTGCGCGCATTTTTCGGCAGCATAAGATGCCGTCCAAAACGATGAACAAGCTATGCGGGGGGTCTGACGGGTGAAAACGGGGGCGGCTGATGAGGTCGTGCAAGGATGTATCACGTGCTTGCTGCTCGCCGATCTGGTGGAATGCAGAATGAGAGCGTGAATATTCCAGCAGTTGCATCACTGGAGTCTGGAGCGTCGACGGGGTGCCGAGACAAACAATCAGCATCTTGGTGTAGCCTACCGGACTTGTACACCACTGTGTAGGCGAATTCTTGAAGACGTAGTGCCCTGCGACCTAGATGTCGCGTGGGATCCTATAGTGTCGAGAGCCAACAGAGAGCATGATGGTCCGTGGTAACATTGAAAGGGCGACCGTATAAATATGGCCAGAATTGGCTCCCTGTCCATACGAGTGCGAGGCACTCGCGCTCCGGAAAGGAGTAATTGCGATCAGCGTGTGAAAACAGGCGACTTGCGTATGCAATAACTCTGTCACACCCATGTTGCCACTGAGCTAAAACCACGCCAATTCCATAGCCACTAGCATCTGTACGGACCTCAGTTGGGGCAGATTTGTCGAAGTAAGCAAGAATTGGCGTAGTGAGCAGGGTGATAATGCGTTGGAAGGCAGTAGCTTGGTCAGGACCCCAAGAAAAAGGGGCGCCTTTTTTCAGGTCAGTCAGAGGACGAGGAATGTACGCAAAATTTCTGACAAATCGACGGAAATAAGAGCATAAGCCTACAAAGCTGCGGACGTCTTTGGCACAGGTCGGCACAGGAAAATCGAGAACAGAACTAACTTTCGCGGGATCGGGGCGGAAGCCAGATGAGTCGACGAGATGACCGATGATGGTAATTTGGCGGCGACCAAAGTGTCGCTTTGAAGAATTTAATTGTAGCCCAGCAGCACGGAAGACGGAAAGAATAGGCAAAAGGCGTTCAAGGTGTGTCGTGAAGGTTGTCGAGAACGCGATTACGTCGTCGAGGTTAAAAAGGCATATACACCACTTTAATCTGTGCAAGAGCGTGTCCATCGTGCGCTCCAAGGTGGCTGGAGCGTTGCACAAGCCGAACGGCATGACTCGAAACTGATAAAGGCCATCTGGTGTAACTAATGCGGTCTTCCCACAGTCCATGTCGTCGACGGCAATCTGCCAGTAACCGGAACGCAGGTCTATCGATTAAAAATACGTCGCACCGTGTAGGCAATCGAATGCGTCGTCTATGCGTGGCAATGGATAGACATCCTACTTTGTTACACGGATGGTTCCACCAATTCCAACAGCTGTACCCATGGAGCAGTGGTTGTTCCATCGGACGCCGTCTCTTTGCAGTTTAAATACTCTCACAACACCACGTCAACAGCAGCAGAACTTGCGGCTCTTCAATGTGCACTCAGTAACATGCTCCAGCAGCCACGAAATCGTTGGGCCATTTTCTGCGATTCGAAAACAGCCACACAAACTCTGCAGTTTGCCCTACTTTATGGGTTACACGAGCTGCTATTGCACGAAATGAGGCAAGTTCATCATCAGGCACTCGAGAAATGACAGGACATTTTATTTCAGTGGTTGCCGATGGATGGATGGAAAACTTTATTGGGTCCTGCAAGGCTATGGGAGACCCATAGGAGGGATAATTCCATGTCGGGACCACCGGAAGACGGAGCTTCGCGGGCATGTCGTGAGCTTGCTGGACTGCCCAAAGCTGTTCAACCAGATCCGTCGTGCGAATAGCAGCCTCGAACCTGGCTTAACCTCAAACATATGCTCTGGCCGCGCTACTGAACCACCAATGCCGATTACACTTAGTGGTTGCCGAGCCACTGCGCAAATGAAGCTGCTCGCTCAGCTCATCAAAACCACAGCGGGTGCCTATACCGCTCTCAAGAACGGATGCTCCGCGGCAACTTTAATCACTTGCTCACCACATCACACTTCCACTATGGAATTCCCCGCGTTTCAGCAACTCACGCTTGCACACTCTCAAACCCTAACTTGAGACTTGGCCTGCCACCTATACTCGCCCGTCGCGAAACAACTTTACTGTTTCGCGAATGGTTGGGCGTGCATTTACAAATTCCTTTTCAGTCCTAATAGGAATGGCTAACAGTGCGGCGTGCAATTTGTACGGGTTCGATGAGACTTTAGAACACCTTCTGTGTCATTGCCCATCCTTTGACGCTCAAAGACGTACTCTACAAGCTCAACTCAGCCTTTTCGATAATAGAGTGCTCTCAGAGGAAAAGATCCTGGGACCATGGCCTACGCATACTTGCATGAGAACGGCCACAAAAGCCCTTCTGCACTTTTTGAAGGCGACTGGTCTGTATGAGTGCTTGTGACAGCTGACCTTCCACTGCGACTTACTCTGTGAAAGACTGACTCTTTATTATTTTTCTTGTCACACCTTATCTATTATTCCCATTTCCCTTTCCCCAAGCGTAGGGTAGCCAACCGGGCATGTCCTTGGTTAACCTCCCTACCTTTCCCTTCTCGTTTCTCTCTTTCTCTCTTCATCAACTTCATCACCCCCCCCCCTAGTTTTCTGCCACCTCCCTCATGACTTCTACAATTACCCCTGGCCCTCAGTCCCCAGAGGCTGCGGAGCACCTGACCAAGAGGGGGACAGATTGTGGTTGGGAAGAGGAAGAGGCGCTTTTTTCTGCAGCCCTTTAGGGAGCATGACTCAGCGCCTTAGGGAAGGGGCGGGGGATGTAAACAAGAAACAAAAGAGAAAGAAAAGAGAGAGACAGTCGATCGATTACACAGCCCTTGACTGTCAGGGTAGCCAGGAGGCGCATTCACAACTTGCACGACAGCCCCGTGTCCTCCTGGAATGTGAGAGGGTGCCTGAAGGCGGAGCCATGGGGCCGACCCGGAAAGAGCAGCTTCGATGCTGAGTCCGTAGAAAGTCCTAGGCGTCGGAATGACGTGTAGAGAGAAGCCCTTTCTTTGGAGAAGGCGGGGCAAAAACAAAATAGATGGTCGATTGTTTCCTCCTCCCCGCACGATGAGCCAGCTGGGGATGGAGCCAGGCCTTTGCTGTACTTCCGGGAAGCCGTCCAGGAGCAGCCGATCCGGTGGCGCAGCAGGAGAGACCGCTCCTGCCTTGTGAGGCCACAATCAGGAAATGGAAGGGGAGGGCGACCGCCTGCGACGCGCTGACCCGGCTGGAGCGCCGTTAGGTGCTGCTGCAACATGCGCCTTGTGTAGTCAAAGGCAGTTACAGCGGTGCTGAATGGTACAGGAGCATGGTGTGCAGCCTTTACCAAGGCGTTAGCCTCCTAGTTGCCCAGGATGCCGACGTGAAAGGGGAGCCACTGCAGCGACAGCTTCAAGCCACTTGAAACAAGGGCGCGTATTTTTACCGCCAGCAGGGCAACGCCAAGGCTGGCGGTCTCCGGTCGACGAAGAGCCAGGAGCACCGTTCGCGAGTCGCAGAGGATCACAACTGGAGAATCCGGCGGGTCCTCCGCCAGCAGGTCCATAGCCAGATGGAGGCCGGTCACCTCAGCGGCGGTGGAGCTTGCTGCGAAATGCAGCCGGCACACTCCCGAGCGCTGGAGGGAAGGGAGCATCGGTCAAACCTGCGACGCGGAAGAGGGTGCTAACAATCTCTGGGCCCGGACAGGTCGCCACTGAATTGTGAATCTGGCAAAATTCAACACGCGCACCCTCTCGAGTGAGGCGGGCTTAGCAGGGCTATTTGAGGAATTATATCAGGCATCGCCTGGAATAATATTCGCCTTAGTGAGGTTAGAGGAAGTGGTGAGGCTTATACAGTGCTAACTAACGGCCACGTCCTCTGCATAAGAGCTATTCCAGATAAGAGAGATATGGCATAGCATTTCTAATCCATAAGGACATAGCGGGCAACACTGATGAATTCTACAGCAGTAATGAGAAGGTAGCAATCGTCGTAATAAAGCTGAATAGGAGGTATAAAATGAAGGTAATACAAGCCTGCGCCCCAACCTCCAGTCACGATGATGAAGAAATAGAACAGTTTTATGAAGATGTCGAATTAGCAATGAGAAAGGTGCAAACTCAGTATACTGTAGTCATGGGCGACTTTAAGGCAAAAGTGGGGGAAAAGCAGGCTGGTACCAAGCAATTGGCAACATATGGTTGATAGATCCCAATCAAATTTGAGTTGTGAGACAGCGCTCGCGTCGTGCACTCTTATCTTTGTTCCTCGTCTTAGCGCTGAGTTTAGTTGGTTGCCATGATTGCTTATAAAGATAGGAGATTATACATTTGCAGGAAAGTTAGGCAGTCTGAATATCAGTGTTTACTGGTCGAAAAACTTCAAGAGAGACATAGGGAGAAAGAAAAAGAAAGCCAGGGAGGTTGACAAGGTTTTATCTGATTTGTTACCCTATATTGGGGGGGGGGGAGGGAGGAGACATAATAGAAGACAGAAAAAAAATCATCACCCCTTCCCCTGCCGAAAAAAGGGGGGTAAGCAAAGCTTGTCGTGTGTGTCCTCACCTACAACTCGCCCGTAGATACGAGGCCTGCACCACCATTGTCGGATTCCTGGAGGACAAGACGACGCTGCCGCAGGCGTTCCGCTTCGCTTGCTCCAACTTCAGGGTCGGCAGCTCTTCGCTGATGCTTGGCCTCAGCATCGCACTCCCGCAACTCGGGGTCCGCGGCTCTTCACTGACGTTTTGCCTGAGCTTCGGAAGCGCTCACGCTTTAATCGCACGTCGACGACGAGGCCTTTCCCGAACGAGTTCACGGCGCCGTTGCTGAACCGCAGCCTACTCCTCGGTGGAACGCACCACGCAAACCTTCCCATCCAGGCGCCGAGACAGATCTAAGGCGAAGGAAGCCCGGTGGAGCGAGCGCCAACACCCTTTCCTTCTCTTTCCCTCTCCGCGACACATTAAACGACCCTGATTGGGCGCGCGCGTCACCTGATCCGGCGTGGGCTCGCTTTCTCCGCCCATGCTCTACTCTGGGAGCAGCCGGGCTTTCAAGCGTGACACCACCGCCACCACCGCCGACACTTGTGAGCTAGGCAACACAAACTTCGCTAAAACAAAAAAAAAAACAATTGGCGTGCGCCCGCACACACAACTGCGTTTCCGTGTAAAGGCGGACGCAGAGCTCAGTCCTCTTCAAAAAGCATAGCAGTGCTCTTGAGGCCCGTAGAGCGGACGGCGGTAGAGTCCATGGTCCCAGTATTTTTTTCTTCTGTGAATGCTCTGACCTCTAGTCGACTTAAAGCGGTACGCAATGTCTGTCTTTCATTGTTAAAACAGGGGCAGTATATGGAGTATATAAAGATATGTTGTATGCTCGAGTCACAATCGCAAAGGTTGCTGTCGGGGAGTGACATAACCATAAAGCCATTGGGGCCGATTTTCCTTTTGTCACGACCGCCTCGTGGTTGCAGAGGAAAACGCGCGAAGCTGGTGCAGTAATATGTTCGTTTAACACGTGGTTTCCTTGCTTCCTTCTATCTATTATTCTAGTTCGCCAGTACTCAGCAAGTTAATCTGTTTTTGTTGCGTGGTTTGACAATATTATTACTAAACTCTGGACATAGCGCATAACGTAACGAGCCACATCTCGACAATCAATCGTACATCTAACCTGGCTGCGCTCGTTTAGCTGGCCGTTCTTCCGCTGACCGCCACGCGCTCGCCCAGCCCCGTTTCTAATGGCGCTTCCTTTCGCTTGCAAGTATCTTTTTTTCGCGCTATGCTGCGTGCACCGCATTACGCTGCGCTCCATATCGCAAGGATATCTTCTTACAGTTTCTAGCACACATACACTGGTTGGCGTGCTGATAAATCGCCAATAACACAATATACAATATTTGTCATTCGCCATGGAATATTTATTTGTAAGTACAAGAATGCGTAGCCCAACATGCTAATAGCCGTCACGATTGGAAAGTGGCTATATCACGAAAGTCGAGCTCTGTTCGAAAAGAAACCAAACTTTTGCTATAACAACTTTATTGCTCATTGTACAACATTTTAAGCCACTATCCCCCTCAAAGTAGTCCTCTCTTCTGGCAATACATTGTTCCCATCATTTCTTTCATTTTTGGAAAGCCTCCTATAACGCTTTTTGTGAGATGGCGCGTATGTCTCGTGTCACATTGTCTTGAAATTTATTTTATGTGGCTTGGAAACGACGTCCTTTGGTTTCTTTTTGAAAACAGTTCGTACATTTTCATGCAGCACTTTCATTATTTTTTTTCGTGCTAGCCATGGATAGCCATTTTTTCATTAAAGCTGCGAGCACTTAGCTGTCTAAATTCCTCATTAGATAACATATCTATAGAAAATGTGACCTTACAGTAAGTTTAGTACATATGTGTGTTTTGTTCCTCATGTTGTAGTTATCTGCTATTTTACATAGTTTTGATTATAAACAAAACTTTTTTTAATGAACGAGAAAACGGTGAACTGAGAGGACCAACTCTTGTTGGTGACAACTGTGTGAAGTTCATGCAAGTTCATGCTTTATGCTTTTTTCCCAATTTAAAACCTGCAGGCACTAACACTGCCTATCTGCTTTTGTATATCCTGTTGCAGTTTGTCTTACTTGTTATTTTCAGAGCTTCGTATACAAGTCCCCGTTGTGTGTTAAAAACCTACAGTGAAACTATGCTGGGTACTTTGTTGTATTCTAAATAAAACCTTCTCCTTTTAAAAATATGTTTTTTGTCTATGTCTGCATGAACGTGTCTGCATGAATGTACAGCATGCTTTGAGATGGCGTACACAGATGAAGTGCAAAAGCATACTTAAGTACAAAAGCATACTTAATGTGGTAGGATAAAAACATGTGTTTTTGGTAATTGTGTATATAGGGAACGCTTGATATAATGACGGCAGAGGCACTCAACTAAGGTACACGATATCTAAATCCGAATTCAGTCTCTCCTTCAAGACAGTTAGGTATGGTACCGTGCACTCCATCTAGCCTGCTTGCAACCAAATCATGCACACCTTCCTTTGCCTGACACAGCACAATAGTGTGTGCCCACCTAGTACAGTGCATGGACTTTAATACAGTCTGTACGCTGCTTTGTTTTTCTTTTTTGACATAACTAAATCTAGTGTGTGCATAAATGTGGCTCCTCTTTCGGACGGAGAATCACTTGCATTACAGTTAGCAGAAAGTGCTCATTGCGGTGGTGCTGATTATTCAAATGTAGTGCAAGATTCAATGGTCAAATCGCGGTTATTCCACGTTCATTTTGCGTCGAAGCCATCGACTTGGAAGGCTAGGATCGGAGCCGTGGTAAGCTTCAACACGCCGGCAAAATCCCGCCTTGTAATACGAAATTTCAAAGAGCTGATTCGTTCTTTTAACGACAGTCAGCGCATTAACAAGGTGACTTTAGCGTTTCGGCCGCACCTGTCGCATTCCGACGGAAATGCAGAAACCATTGTGTCGTTCTTTCGTTGCGCGTTAATTAACTCCAGGTGGCCACAATTATTCCGTAGCATCTCCATTGATGCGTCCCTCGTAATCCAGAGCAGTTTCGGTACGCTAAGCCCCACAATATAAATTATTTAACCACGCCTCCATTCCTTTCCTCCGTTCATTCTTTTAAGCTAGACGACACTGCAGGTATGGGCACGGTAGTTAGTTGAAAAGTGACGTCCATGCGCCTGGCAGGTGAAGAGGTGAAAACAAGCTCGCGTGTGCAAAACAGTAAAGCTTCCGATATTTGCAATGCAGTTAAGATAGGCTCACTGTCGGAGATACCGACAGGGCTTGCTCCTTCAAAATAAACACTGAATCATTAACTACAACAGAGCAGCATAACGTGATCGGTTCGAGAGCATTCTTCTTGATACTCACGAAAGCTATATATGTCAGTCTTTCGGACAGAGCATCCTTGTTAGGGCCAGCGGAGGTGAATGGAAATATTTGTCGGTTCAACACACTTACACGGGCCGGCAAAATCCCGCGTGCTTATTCGACGTCTCAAAATATCAGAGCCGTATTCCCCTTAAACTGTCGAGGCAGCACAACAGCGCAACCTTGAAGCAAGTGCACTTAAATGTTGTTGCAGGTGTGCATGTTACCGGCGGGTTCCTTTTAATTGAATCTTGTGAACGAGGTTGAAAGTTTCTCAGACAAAGCGGAGTTCCCGGTTAAACAGCGACTGTAGCCGCAGAGCCGCAGCATAGCGAATAAAGAGAAAACATTGAAGAACAACATTCGCCTGGCGAAGTAGTTTCTCTTTCCGTGCAGCTGCCATGCTCCGTAATCTTACCCTGTTTAGCCTTTCCACCCCACAGGACAGCTGTTGAAAGCGGTATTCGTATACTGCTACTTATTTAAATACATCTTTCCTGTCACCAACCACCTAAGCATCGGTAGCAGTTACACAAACTATATGTTGTATACCACGCACGATCGCCGGCGGTGAACGATCGACACAAAACAACAGCCTCGGAAGCACACATGTACCTACGCTATGCGAGTCCTCCGCGCCAGCGTAGTGATGTGGTGGGTTGTAGCTTCTCAAGCGGTGTACCCGGGTTCGATTCCCTGTGCTTCCGTGTCTGTATGATGTGCGTTGCCATGCTTGTGTACTCGTGTTATCAATCTCCTATAATGTGGTTCAATGCTATGTGTATAAACATCGTGCTAAACCACTCTGGACGGCACCTAAATAAATGTTTTTTTTTTCATAAAAATACCCATTGGGCAGCATAATATTGAGCAGCTTATAAGCCGGGCCGATTTGATCTAACATAGCGCATAAAAATGTCGGGCAATGCGTACGGTCTTCCAAGTGGCCCTATTCTAGGCCCTTTAAATGCGTGCCGCGAAAGTAAGAGCCGCATTGAATAGGCCGCATAAGCAAGTAGGTCACTTACAGTTAGCCATTTATAAGCTTCGGAATTTCGATCTACTTTCCACGTTATATGCGTGGTTTCAAGCCGGTATTGACTAATAGTGACCTTTGGATCGAGGGAACACCGAAGAAATGTTTG